>NC_059345.1:64395547-64750547 GCF_019703515.2 Myxocyprinus asiaticus | reverse complement strand
AAGAATAGCTGCATGGATCTTGGTTTGCCTGTAGGCATCTGGGACTGGATGTAAGAACACCACCTCAAACTCAGCATATAAAAAAAAGACAGAGTTCCACACCTTCCCAGCCAATCAAGCAATTGTGCAAAACTTCCCCATTCTCCTAGGCTTGTCATTGATAACACCATCCTGGTCCTCCAGGAAGTTGGGGCTAGTTTTGATGACCAGTTTAACTTTACAGACCAAATCACCAAAACTGCTCAAACTGCAGGTTTGTGCTCTACAACACCAGGAAGATAAGACCATTTCAATGTTAACATGCTGCAAAAACTTGTCCAGACTCTTGTCATCTCTAGGCTGGAATACTGCAATGCTCTTTAAGATGGCCTTTTTGCATACACATTTAAACCTCAGCAAATTATCATTAGTGCCAGTTGCTACCAGCATTAAGGTCAGTTTGCACAGTACCTGCACATTAAACTTTTGTGTCCTTAAGGATACAAGTATGTACCCAAAACAAGGGTACCACCCCAGTGAAGCCGTTGTACCTTAAACATACAGTACATTACTATTAAGGCACTTACATTTAAACCATTAAACCATGTCTGTCCTAGCTTGTACTTTTTTAAGAAGTTCTTTTATTGCAGCACTTATCATGTTACTTTTTCCATAGGATGAATAGATTTTGTTGTTGTAATCCACATTTGTAAATGTACTTAAGAGATTCTGGGTACCTGGGCACAACACATACTGGGACTCTATTATATATCATACACACAAGCCAACATACCAGTGTCATTTCTTTGTTTGTTCTTATTCTCTGTGCATAATTCCCACAACAGTTTGGAGCCCTCAAGTGGCCGGAGGCCACCCCATTGCTTAAACCATTCCTGGCCCTTTTCAGTAATGGACAGAGCATATTTCCATTATCTTACCTACTGTGTCTTTCAACCAGTTAAACTGTAGAAATGGTCAGCTGATCTAAATAGAGACGCACACTGTAATACATTTAGCCAAAGTGTTTAATTGGCTCACAGTAATGCGATTACCAAAGTCTTCCATCAATTTACACCATGCTGTTAATTATAAAATGTTTAATGCTGCACTAATCTGCTGATTCCCAAAACACTTTGTCCATTTTCACCATCAAAATAAAGCGACGATGAAAGAGTTTTGTATGTAAATGGCACTTTTAATGATTTTTTTTTTCAACAAATGGTGAATGAAAGAAGGTACTAACCTTCATAAAATGTTGATTGACTGTTGATTTTGAGATGTGGGATTTGTGTGATTTTACTATTTTTAATCAATAAACATAAACATGTACATGAAATTATATATTTACAAAATATTAAAAAAAAACAAAACAAAAAAAAAAACAATCTAAAAACAAAACAGGAAAATGGATAACAGGATTAGTAGCAGGACTGCAAAATTAGCCTGAATCACTCGCTAGCTAGTTTAGGACCAACTAAACAAATATTCCCATAAATTAAAGGAAAATTATTGTTTGTGAAATTTCCTTACAGTTACTTTGGTATTAAATGGGTCCCACACAGGACGTGTCTGACAGTGTTCTAAAATTGGAAACAATTGTTTTCTATGAATGTACACACACCGCTGCTGCTGCTGAGTATCCGTCGGCGGCTTCCACCTACGACTCCGGAGGCTGCTCAAATTTCTGCCGCGCCACGGAGCGCAACTCCCATATTTTCCATTAAATTCGACCCAAAGCATTATCAATGGGCATATATTATTTACTCTAGCTTGCTCATTCTTAAAGAGGGGAAAAACCTTCGTAACTTTTGTGTGTACTGTCTGCCAACTGAACCGCATCGACGTGCCCTATGTTTGATACTCCATGCAGTCAACACTACAGTGTTTGTTGTAACAGAAAATGGAATGGGATTATTTACTTGTCTTTCCACCATGCTGTCGAAAGGGTGCAAATGATTTAACTTCTTAGGTATCACAATTTTAAGGACTGTTTCTTTTTTAATAGGCAAAAAATGATTTGATAACAGGGTTGCACACAAAAAGTAGGACATTAAAAAAATTCTGTTTTTGCCTCAGTTGTTCCTCTAATGCTTTGAATACAGTAATGGGACACCAATGTTTGTACCTTGTTCATGGAAACAGGCAAAATCCTTACAACCAGTCTATAACAGGGCCACTGTCTGCACATAAACAGCATGTAAATCATCCACTAAACCAATCTCAAAATTCCTCAAACACTCACCCTTCTTGTTCATGTGTTTAGAGAGGTATAGAACCATCACAACAAAAGAGCAAACCATGTAATCTCTATGGAGATGACCACAAAAAAAAAGCTCTGAAAGCAAAATAAATAAATAAATAATTTAAGCTCTTTAAAACGGCGACGGAGAGGCAACGAGTGATACGGATAAGGTCGGTTCTATACCATGCATAACAAATTAGCACAATCACCTTATTTAAAGAAATCAAAGTTCAACCAGTATATACTTGATTTCCTTAAATTTTGGGATAATTATTTCACAGTAATTATTTCCACTGTGATCACAAGCATCAAAACCACAAAGCACTTTGACTTTTTGATTAATTATTAATGTGTAAATGTGACAAATGACCATACATTACAATGACATAAGGACGTTATTGAAACTCATACTTATTTTTTAGGATATTATTGTTGTCTTTTTGTATAGTTTAAATAAATCAAAAAATGCTCTGTTCTCAAAATAGAGGAAAAATTATAGATCTGCTAGTTGTCATTTGTGGGTGAAACGCTTAAGAAACACAACTAAACTCTCTTAGTATATTTGAAGACACGCACATTTAAAAAAAGACTTGATTCAGACATGAAAGGCTCAGTGCTTTTTAACGAATCAATTGAATCATGATTCTATGATTCACTCATTAACACTTGAAAGATGCTCATTTGTCACCACCTTCTGCCGTGAAGATATAATCTGACGAAATAGTCACTGAAAGAATCGTTATGGTGAACCGTTTCAAAAGACTCGAGTCACTGGGATGAATCAAAATCCCCACCGCTAGTAATCGGACATATTTCCAAATGTTTTAATGAGAAAAAAATGCTGTGAGGTCTTTATTTAATCCATTGGGAATAGAATGGATCGTGAGAAGTGGGCATTACATACCAGAACGGAGACAGATTTTGTGTTGTGTTTTCAGAGTGCTTTGTGGTCACATTGATTGATTACTGTTTAGTCTGATTTTGTGTTGTCTGATTATTCATCTCGGTATTTCGGCGCCACTAACCTTCACCATCACACTGATCAAAGCACAGGGAATGGTCAGAAGGACCATGTTTTCTATAAACCAGCAGAACCAGATTGCAGAATTGCGAACCCCAACAACCCGCAGAACCTCCTTCAGACGGCGCTCCTTCTCCAGAACCAGGCCTTTGATGGTCTGGCAAACAGTGTAGATGAATGCCAGCACAAGGAACATGGGCAGGATGGTGCCGATGGATGAAACAAAGCTGCAGGGATGACCAGAGCTGATCTCAGAGGAACAGTTCTCCCAAAAATGAACATTCTTTCAACTTTCACTAACATTCTATGCTGAAAAATGGGAAAATGCAGGTTGTCCAATTTACTAAATCATATTATTTGTGATCTACACAACAAAATTGTGTTTCTATAAACTTGTAATTCTCTAAAATGTGCACTCTTCTAGATTACATTTTGCAGAGTGAATGTGAACCAATCAAGTATGTTCAACAACATGAGCAAGGGGTTTGTAGTTCCCAGCATGCTTCTCGGCATGCTTTACATGGGACTTGTAAAAATGTTAAAATTAAGTGCTATTTTATGAATTTTTGAGCAAGATGAGAAAAGGGGGAGAACCCATTCAAACCCGCCGGCGGGTCCAAAGGGAGGCGCTATACCGCAAAAAAAGTTTGCGCTTAAAACGTTAAGGTCCCTGTATAAATAAGTCAGGCATATGAGGTATTATTTGCAAGCTTAGAATCTGAACTTTTCACTTATGCATTTTTGTTACATAAAATAACAAAATAAGGCCTCAAAACATTTGCGTTGCAAATTAAAGCCCCCCCAGAGGTAACAGGGTAGAAACATTTATATGAAAATAAAAGTCACATAGCACCTAAATGTTTTCTAAATGTATTCTGTTGCCCTAATACCATACTTCGAAAGATTTTCAAAAGAATCACAAAGTGAAATATGATTTCTGTAAGTCATCAAATATAAACATCTCATTTTTGCTCTGATAACTGCTGCTGTATGCCCCAAGTAGCTAAAAGCTTGATATCTGCTTTTACCTTATGCAGTTTTCTAAAAAAAAAAATAAAATAAAAAATAGCCATTTTCTACTTGTCTGTGAGCTTGCTTGGCTGAATAATCCAATGTTATTTTCTATTCCAGAACAAAATATTCCATCCAGCAGGAAAAGCATGTTAACAAATCATCAGAAAATATATTTTCGACTATTGATGATAATGTTATATATCATGGCAAAGGGGTGGATCTCTGATTTCTAATGATTGAGCTTCTAGTCCACTCAGAGGCCGAGATATTCAATGAAACAACTAGGGTGGTGCTTGAATTGACTGGAGGCAGTTCTAACACTACGCTGACGCTAGGGGAGTGTCCTTCTGTGTGACCTAGTTGAAACCTTTCTACAATAACAGCAATTCAAAAACTGGCTATGGAGTTTAAGCCCCGGCCTTTTAGGCACGAAGCTGTCCTGTATAAAAGCAGGCGCGCAAACACCATTCCTCTGAATTTTCTTTCTTCAAGACAGCGATTCATCTCTCGTCTAGAAGCCTTCTACTACTTCGCCGTTGACATACACGAGTCAGCGGGCGGGATCTTCATGGCAACGAGGAGACTCTCCGCTCCCCTGCAGTGTTCTGGTGAACATTTACTCTACCTCGCCGCTTGATGCTTCGCTGGTGAATGGGCCGCTTCAGCACCCTGATTCCCCGCAGTGCTTTGGCAGGAGTTTTGTATCCTTAAAAGCTATTGTGATATTGTGCATATACTAAAAGAGCCGCTTACGTGTTCACATCTTTTTCAAGATGTCATTCCGTAAGTGTTCATTATGTGAGGGACACATCCCGCTGTCAGATCGGCATGAAAGCTGCATTCACTGTCATGGAGACAGACTGCTCTCACTGCGAGGGCATGAGTCTCAAGATGCTTCACTTGCGAATAGCCCTTGTTCTGAGGGACAGTTCAGTCTCCCGCGCCCTCCCACCGGCCTCTTCTGTGACTCCCGAGGGATCACATGAGAAGGCACGGCGGGGCCGCGAGGACGAGCAGGATGAATTTGAGGTGGACCTCGTGCCGGCACAAGCCCTGCGAGCCCCTCAATCTCCATGTGCATCTATGTCGTTACAATATGTGCGTGATGAGCTTCGGTCCTCTGCTGGAGTGCACAAACTCATCATGTTCGGCAGTTCATCTGGCGAGTGGTCAATGGATGAAGTTGCCACCCCTTCCCCCAGAGTGGGTGAGGAGCGTGCATGCATCACTGACAAGGAGATGCTTTGGGTCCTTTCAAGGGTGGTCAATGGACTCAAGTGGTCTCCTCCAGAGGAACCTGAAAAATCTCGCCTTGATTTGTGGTTCCTGTAGTCTGGACATCGTCAAGCAGCCGCATTCCCCTGATCTGCCCCGTTCTTCCCAGTAGTTCATAACGAACTTACAAAATCATGCCAAGGTCCAAATCATTGAGATCACATTTTTTCCCCATTCTGATGGTTGATGTGAACATTAACTGAAGCTCCTGACCCATATCTGCATGATTTTGCACTGCACTGCTGCCACATGATTGGCTGATTAGATAATCGCATGGATGATTGTTGGTGCCAGACGGGCTGGTTTGAGTATTTCTGTAACTGCAGATCTCCTGGGATTTTCACACACAACAGTCTCTAGAATTTACTCAGAATGGTGCTAAAAACAAAAAAACACCCAGTGAGTGGCAGTTCTGCGGATGGAAACACCTTATTGATGAGAGAGGTCAACAGAGAATGGCCAGACTGGTTTGAACTGACAAAGTCTACGGTAACTCAGATAACCGCTCTGTACAATTGTGGAGAGAAGAATATCATCTCAGAATGTTATTCTGAGATGCGGGTTGGCGCTGTTTTAGCGGCACGAGGGGGACCAACACAATATTAGGCTGGTGGTTTTAATGTTGTGGCTGATTGGTGTAGAATCTTTTATTTTACATTTTTTTTGTCATTATAAATTTTTTGAACACATACAGTGAAATTCTTTATTTTTTCCCATTCCCAGCTAAGCTGGGGTCAGAGCACAGGGTCAGCCATGATACGGTGCCCCTGGAGCAGATAGGGTGAAGGGCCTTGCTCAAGGGCCCAACAGTGGCATCTTGGCAGTGCTGGGGCTTGAACCCCCAACCATCTGGTCAGTAACCCAGAGCATTATCCACTTTTTTCTTTTTCTTTTTAATCCTGATGCTTCTCTTCACCTCGGATGCATTAACTCACTAAAACTCTAGCAAAAAGATTTTAAAAAGTTGTAATTTATTATTATGATTTGAAATTAGTGTTTTATGTTTTTTATTTATAATAAAATAACAATTTTACCCATGATGGCAAAGCTCAATTTTCAGCTCTCATTACTCCAGTCTACTAAGAAAACAATGTGTCACGTAATCCTTAAGAAATAATGTGTTAACCTAGTACTAAAGTAACTAGTTAGAATGGCTAAATTGGTTGTGCTACTTAATGAAGTGTGGAAGTCTCAATCTAGTGTTTCTCTCCTGCTGAGGTATTGAGTACACTTGCATTTTGTTTTAAAGTTACTTTACACTTGCAAGTCAAATTTCGGTTTTAAAAATAACCAAAAAGAAACATATTTCTCCTCAAATTCATCAATCTATTGTTCTTTTTAGAGATATTCCATGCATTTCTGTTTTGAAAAAATAAAACAAACTTGATCTAACCGGCACAGAGAGAGAAGAACATCCCAGATGCACAACAACAAGAAGAACATCAGAGTCTCTAATTTGAGAAAAAGACTCCTCACAGGTCCAAAACTAGCAGCTTTTATTAACAGTATATGCCGAACTCTTCCATTGCTGCAAGTAGAAGATTCTTGGATGAATAGAAAGTTTGAAGAGTACAGCATTTATTTTAAAAGAAATAGACAATTGTAAACATTATAAATGCCTTAACTATAATTTTACAATTATTTTCAACTAATGTAATGCATCCTTGGCGAAAAAATTCAAAGCATTTTTTATTTTATTTTATTTGGTTCCAAATCAGTAGGATTTTTTTTCTTCCATGGAACAGAAAGGATGATATTTCACAGAATGTCAAGGTTTCTTTTCCATATAATAAAAGTGAATGGGGACTTGAGCGGTAGAGTTAAAAAAAATGACAAAACAAATATCAAACATTCAGACCAATGTTTTGATTGTGCCACATAGCCACAGTGTTTACAGTGAAATCAACCTACCAGTGGCTTACTTATAGTTGTCTTTGCATATTAAGCTGGAATAGGAGAAAGTATTTTAACCCTCCTGTTAGGTTCGGGTCATTTTTGACCCGTTTAAGACTTAAAAACAGTGAAAAACTAGACTTATTCTTAAGTTTGGCCAAAATGCTTTTGGGTTATCCTCAACACTGACAATATGAATATGTAAAAAAAAAAATATATATATATATATATATATATATATTCGTTTTTGTTTTTTTTTTATAATATTTGTTTATATTTATGGAATGTCAAATTTTTTGCCTACACCTTTTATGTTCCAGACAAATATGACCTGGAGGTAAATACTGCTGGTTTTCAATGCAGCTGTGAAGCTTCTCTTGAGAGTGTCAAGAGTGTCACAAGATATCTCTCGATCTCTCTCTCTCTCTCTCTCTCTTAAAGAGATAATAAACATTATTGTTAATTTTAGATTTCACCTAAAAAAGACATGTGAATAGGAATATGAAGGTGCTTATTTTAGGCGACCATTTTTTAAGGTCTTTTACTTCCAGAAGTACAAAAACTTTCACCAGGAAGCAGTAGACATCTAATACATTGCATACAATAGGGTTTCAGCAAAATATTTATCATGTTTATGATGTAGAGTTTTTAGAAAATCGTTTATGAAATATGATATGCACAGCTTCATAGAGTTAATGTGTGCAGATATTATAAACACACCTACACTTACTGCCAAAACTGTGTGTAGTGCACACACACACATAAACACACGCGCACACACTTAGTTATATGTAGTTGTTCAACTGCATAATGTTGATTTGACAATGTTGACAATGCATTTGCTGTACAATAATGTGTTATATTTTTAGCAATATTCCTATGATTGTGATATTGCAGAATATAAACCATGATTGTTTTTCTTTCAGACTAATTACATTTGTAAGTAATATAAGTATCAGCTTATTTTAAGTACTGAAAATCCATACAGTAAAGATTTACTGTATATATATTGTACAGTTGTAGTACCACAACTCACAAATATGTGGCACTCTTTCCAGTTAAAATGCTACTATAGAAGCCTTTATTCAGTGTGAATACATGTAGGTAAGCCTATGCCAATTTATAGATAAGTGTGCTATAAATTTACTGAAAATCTATTGAACCCAATACGGGTCATTTTTGACCCGAACATCACAGGTGTCATTATTTTTAAACATAACAGAAGGGTTAACATAAAAATCTTACCCACCGCCATAGCTCTCAAATCTCATTTGTGCTTGTATACATTCAAATGCCATGTCAAGACATGTCCTGGCAGGTTCGTGTCAATATGTCAATAACGGTCATGAGACACAAGAACCATTGTTGTTGGACATGGGGGAAGATTTTCAGCAAATAACTTGAAATTGGGTCTATTCCTCACACAAAGCTATTGTATGGCTGGCTGTAAGGCAGATGACTTGGATTGTAGCACACCAGTCATATTGGCTTCTTTTATGGTGCTTTTATAGTCTTTTTTGGAGCTTGACAGCATCCATCCCCATTCGTTTTTACTGTATGGAAAAGAGCAGTGTGAACATTCTTCAAAATATCTAATTTTGGTTTTCATGGAAGAAAGTAGGTATTTTAAGTTTGGAATGACATGAGGGTGAGTGAATGATACAATAATTTTCATTTTTGGTGACCTGTTCCTTTGAGTTAATTAATGTGGTTAACTGGTTAATGTGCTCTTGCTGATCCTGTGTCGTGCACGTGGCTTTGATTTGATGAACACGCAGGCTGCTGCTGTTGTTCTGAATGAATCCTGCTGTGGTGGCTGTTCAGATAATCTATATTTTTACACCCGAAATGCACACACACACACACAAAGTGCTCACTGTCAGTATGATTTATCATTTGATGTCGTTTTGATAATACTGTAAGCCTGTATTAAAGTGCTCTCATAAGGCCACTGAAATGTCACGTCAATATCAAAGCAGAAGCCTCCGGAAAGCAAAGTGCTGTCTGCGCTCAATTAGCTAGTAGCAAAGATATATCATGCACTCTCAGGATCTGACACACTATAGATTTCTCATATCAGTTCTGCTTACCTTTCATAAATACAGCCAGAGAGATGGCACAACACAATTAGAGTAGACAACAGAAACAGCAGGAGACAGCCAGAGTGAACTCTTTAAAACAATTTAATTCACAGTCACATCAAACTCAACTCTCTCTATCTCTCCTTCTATTTCAGTTTTTGTAAACACAAATGAGTTATCTGCAGTCTTCATGGATTTGGAGGGAGAGAGAGAGAGAGAGAGAGAGAGAGAGAGAGAGAGAGCTATTTCCTCTGTTCCAAAACTAGTAAGCTACCTAAAATGAGAGCATTTAAGACACCATAGGTGTGTTCCCGATGTGATGCATGTTCAAAGTAGGTAACTTAATTATGCCTTCGCCTAAGACACTTGGTTTAAGCCAAACTGTCTGGCAGCATCATCAGTGTATTTGTGAAGACAATCCTAGATGCACTGCGATGAGCTCAGTGAAAAAATAATCCAAGACTCGAGAGAAATGGTGCTTATAAATATTTCATTAACTGATCAATGTTGATAAAAAAAAAAACAGTTCAGAGTAATTAAAAATGGATTATTTTAACAAAATATGTGTGCACTACATATTGTTAATCAGAGGATCATGCCATTAGCTTAGCAACATGCTAACGTCAAACTCAAGTTGTGAGTGTTAATCTCTTCAATGAAACTCATTGACAAAGGTTTTTTGACTGTCAACAATAGCATAGACCAGACAAAGACACATCATGATCTTTTAATTAAAATTAAAAAGATAGTCAGAATGTGTGACTTGTGTTGTGAATATGTTGTTTCCTTAAAAACGCGCAAGACATAATGCAATATCCTAAACTGTCTAAACGTGTGGAAACTTACATGTTAATAATAATACATGTTCAACATATTAATCTTTAACCCTTTAAACTATATGGACTCAAAGTGGTGGCGCTATATCGCGAGGTTACGCTTAAAATGTTAAAGTTTCCATATACATACGTTAGGCACATGAGGTATCATTTGAAAGCTTAGAATCTGAAATTTTCAGAGATAACCATCACTTCTGCATTTATGTTACTTAAAATAACAAAATAAGGCCTTGAAACATTCACGTTGAAAATTAGCGCCCCCCTTGAGGTAATGGGGCAAAAATATTTATTCCTAAAAATACAATTCCTTCACATAGCACCTAAATGGACAAGTCATATATCAAATGAAAGGTCTCATTCTCAGGAATGTGACTGTATAGTTAATTTTGTTGCCCTAATACCACAGTTTGAAAGATTTTCAATTTCAGATTTTTTTTTTTTTTTTTTTCTGTGAGCTTGCTTAGCTGAAGCTAAGATATGTTACATCTTAGATGTACAGAACAAAATATGCCATAAAATGTATGTGATAAAATATAATATATTATTGCAAAGGGGTGGATCTCAGCTTTTAATGACACTGAGATTGAGCTTCTAGTCCACTCAGAGGCCGAGACATTCAATGAAATAATGAAGGTGGTGCTTGAACTGAAAATTAAACTGAATACAATATTATTTTTTAATAACTGGAGTCTTTTTTATTATTTGGAGGGTTCTCTGAAAAATTAGACCACTTTTTTTGCAATTAGTCCACATTTTGTGTGAATGGTGAGCTTTTAAATTTGAGTGTGTAAAAATTACAGGCATCAGAACAAAAATGCACCAGAGTTTGAGGGGTTTTAATGTTTGATACACGTTTAAATAATTGTAAGTAGTTTATACTTTTTTCAGTTTGGTCTGTTAGTTACAAGTTTATGTCATTTTTCACATCATCATCATCATCATCATCAAAAATATGTTATTTTTATAGACTAAAAATTATACAAATATTATGCCATTTTAGTCAGAGTACAATTGCCTAATGAACATGATGAAATTCGGACTAAATTGAAAGTACATTTTTATCAAACAACAAAAATTATGACAATGAAAAAAAATTCTGCGAAAACTAGGATAAGACGCTACGAACGGTGGTAAAGGTGTTTACACGCAAAGCAAATTGGGGTAATGGACAAATTATCTTTTTGCTTAAACCGCTTATGGCCTTACAAACAAATGGTTTTAAAGGAAACCATTTAAGGTTTTTACATTACCTTGCACATTGTCGGCTTTTTAAGAACAGGACACTTTTAACAAACAAACAAACAAACAAACAAACAAAAAAAAAAACACCTGATTTCCATTAATTACAATGTAGTTTCTATGTATGTTTTCAAACAAAGGAACATTATATGGATTTAGGGCTGAACATGTGCTGCTTTCGGTGTAAACCCTCAATCCAGTCAGGCTGGAATCTTTTGGATGAATTGCTGAGGTATTCTAAAGCTTGTGAAGTTCTTATTCCTCTTACATTTAAAATTTGGATTCTGGCTTTTTGTGTGGCGAACAATGGCCAAATGCTGAAAAACAATTAGTATTCTCTCCATTATCCATCTCTCTCTCCCTCTCTCTTTCTCTAATGCTTTAATAGAAAGGGAGTTTTGGGTGTTTTCAAGTGGAAGTAAATGACGCAGGTCTGACTAATTCTTCTGGGAGGTCGACTGGCGCTACAGGAATACTGAACACTCACACACACAGACATACACAGCCTCACACAAACAAAAATACATTAATACATTAATAATTGATGCAAAAAAAGGACCAATCAAAGGCATCTTCCACTGTCCGGCAAGACGAGGCAAGAATATTTGAATTGCAATATGATAAACATCATCTAATATTGCTATGCTGCTCAGCGTGTACCGCACACACCCGCTAGAGCAGGGGTCGGCAACCTATGGAGGGGTAATCACTGGCACGCCAGCAATGGTGAAAGAGAATTAGACTATTTTATTTATATCAATTCCACACCTGCATTCCAATCTACATCTTGATGTAATCCTTCTCATGATCACGCAGCGTATTTTCATGAGTTGAATGGGAGGCTAAACAAAAAGTTAAAATGTGACGAGACTCACGCTGAGCGTGCAAGCCATTCGCGCACAGCACAGCCATTGACCAGGAAAATAAAAAATGGCACGTCAAAAAGGTTGCCGACCTCTGCGCTAGAGGGTGCCGCTTGCTCACACATCACTGTCTGAATCAGTCTATTTAAAATCTTTTGCCATAAAGTATTCGAGCAAGGCTATATTTCAGTCTTAAATATTGATGTCTCAGAGGTCAAAATCTGCTGGTTTTTAAGGTGTTTTGGGTGGCTTTCCCTCATCATGCAAGTGCACGTTATTTAACTATCATGCCCGTAACAGAGAAATGTCACATCTGTAATGCCAGTTTATCCTCATAGATGTGAAAATAACACAGAATAGAAATTAAAAATGTTCTTAGGAGTGCCAACCCTTCTATATTCTGTGTTTATTATTATTTTTTAGATTGTGAATTTAAATTTAAATTAAGAGTATTTACAGAGTGTTTGGTCTTCAAAAAACTCATGAGAGTTCTAAGACATGAACCAAACCAACCAGCTCTGAGATGAAAAAGCATTTGAAAAAAAAAAGGACAAAGGTGCAAGAGAGTCTACTTAATGTCTTTCAAAAAGGAATGAACTACAATTCCATGTGGCACTGTAAATGACGTAATCAAATTTAAAACGTTGGAAAAATATAAAACTATTGCTTTAAAGTTGTTGATTTTAAGTGTAGTATTGATATATTTAAAGTAGGGCTGTCAATTTAATGCATTCAGTGCAATTAATTACATACAAATAATGCGTAAAAAAAAAACATTTACTCAATCAATCATGTCCCCAGACATTCCTTCCAAATGAAACATTCAAGCATGAAGTACCACCTGTTTTCTCCAGGGGGCAGTAAGCGAAACTCGCTGTATATGCAATGCGCAGCTTATACAGACAGAAAACAAACCACACTCACTGAGAGCAGACATCACAAGATGAGAACACAGTTCTTGCAAACACAGCTGTTGGAGTTCAAATCCGAAGGCAGGGATCTGAAGACATGTTTTTCTAAGTTTCAAACTTCGTTTAACTTGACACAGCGGCCTAAAACGGTATGTTTATGATGCACCACAACCAAAGTGAGACGCTCCAAAGGCGTCCGTCTGATGCAGGTAAATTCAATTTCAAAATGAATTGCTGTGAAATGTAGGCCAATGATGGGCTTATGTTCAATAATATGGAAATAAACAATACATTGCATTTTAAAGACACTTTTTGTATTGTCTTTTTTTAATGCTTTACTTATGTGCCAAAATAATGTAATGCATTTTAATTATCTGTATTATTATTTTTATTATATATATATATATATATATATATATATATATATATATATATATATATATATATATATAGATATTATTATTATTATTATTATTATTATTATTATTTATAATTATTTAAACATAACAATTTATAATTATTTAATCATTATATATTGAATTATTGTTATATGAGGAGCTTTCTCAGCAAATATTTATGTATGCGATTAATTCGATTAATTAATCGGCATAACAAGTAATGAATTCAATTACAAATTTAACTGATTGACAGCCCTAATTGAAAGTATACAGCAAAATATTCAGGTATAAAGATATAAGTAGTCTGACAGTGTAGAAAACCCGACTTTACAGAATAATTTACAGTGCGTTGTGAAAGTGGGCAGTTGCTTCAGAGCTGTGCTTTATTCATCACGATTCTCTGATTGGTGGGTCATTTCCCTATTATTTCCTATTAATTCTGCAATTAATCTATTTTTGAGATAAAATAATGCAGTCTCATAGCTTCAACAGAAGGATATACCATCGATCAACAAACTCTGAGCTCACGATAGGTTTGTATCGTAAAAACTAAATTGAATATTTACTTCCGGAACCCACTAGTGGGGCACACATTACACATCTGAGCTTTAAATCTGGCCAAAAAAAAAATGCATTTTGGTTTGGCCGTTAATGTTACCCTCCAGTTTTTTATCGGATTGTTATACATATATATATATATATATATCTTTTTAAAGGCCTAAAACATGAATGTAACCACACAACAGTAGCCTGCATGCTTATATCTGTCAAAAAATGTAGCATTGTTAGGGTACAGAATGTTGTTGCGGCAATAACTGTACATAGTTACAATTCACGGTTGTAAAAACAACTGTATTTGTTGGAACTATTTAACTGACCACTAATGGAGAACAGCTGCTGGTGACCCTCAGGTACCTTGAGTTGGAGACCCCTGGCCTGATGTCTCAGTTTCACAGTAGCAGGTGTTTGTTCAAATCAATAAAACACGACGAGTTTCACACTAATCAATAAACACATTAAAACACAACACCGCACCGCTCTGCAGAGCTGTTGATGTCCATGTCATCACAAATAAACAGATGGACATGAACCCCCACAGACCTGATTAAAAACACACTGATGGATTTTTCAGGCTGATGGAGAGGGAGCCAATCAAAGCCAATATTAATTTGACATTTACCTGAGCCATGAATCACAGGCAGAGTGAGCTGTTGATTATGTTGTAGGATTGACAGAAAAAAACATCTCTGGTATTTCTACATGGTTTACCATCACACTATCAACATCAACCTATCATTTAAATATTAAAATACAGATAAGTTGTGTTTATATCATCTCTGATACTTCTTGGGCATGAACAAAACACAATGAGAGGGAAGAGAGGAGAAATCCAGAAGTGTTTATATCCCTGAATAAATACTTTCAGGTCATCAGTTACTCTCTCTCTCTCTCTGTCTCTCTCTCTCTCTCACACACACACACACACTCACACACACACACACACTGTAAACAAACACACAGAGAATGTTCTGGGTGCTTACGTATCATCAACGTAACATGGGTATGGCATCTGTTGTGCATATACTCCGAGCGGCTGGCTGATGCCGGTCTGGACCCGAATGATTCCACGGTCCAGCATATCCTGCAAGTATACAAACCCTCCTCTCACATACCGCAGGTCATTAAATGGGTTATCACGGGCTGACGGATACCAGGACCTGAGAGAACAAACACAGTTCATCCAATCAAGCCAATGCAGTTTTAACACACAATGATTCTGCGTCAATGTGTGGTAATGTTGCCATTCTTTCTGTGCTTATACTGTATGTTGGTGTGTGGTGATGTATGTTCTGTTCTAACCTCTCTTTAATATCTTGGATATGTTATTGTGCTGTAATATTGTGTTTTGGTGTTTACAATTGCATCTTTATTACTCACAACTGCATGATATACACTTGCAATTGTGACTTTATTTCTAGCAACTGTCAATTTATTTCTAGTAATTGCAACTTTATAGAGAAATGAAGTCACAATTGCTAGAAATAAATGCGCAACTGCGAGAAATAAAGTTGGTGCATGTTGATTTTTGTTCACGAAAGCCAGATCCCGCCACGCAATAAAAAATACAAATAAAAGAGGTAATTCTGACTTTATATCTCACAAGATTTGTCATGTAATTATGACTTTTATATCGCAATTGCGATCATATAAAAACAATTGCGGCTTTATTTCTTGCAATTTTGACTTTATTTCTCGAAGTCGGTATGTGGTGTTAGTGTATGGAAGCTGGATCCTGCAACAGAATAATAAAAACAAAATGTCTGACTTCATATCTCACAATTGAGACGATTTGTCATGCAACTTTATTTATTACAACTGCACAATACATCATATAATTGCAACTTTATATCTTGCAATAACATAAATTAAACATGCAGTTGCAACTTTTTTTTAGCAACTGTCACTATATTTCTCATAATTGCGACTTTAAAGAGAAATAAAATACCTATCTGCGAGAAATAAGGTTTTAATTGTGAGAAAAAAAATTGCAACTGTGAGAATTAAAGTTGCAATTGTGAAAAATAAAGTTGGTATTTGTTGATTTAGTGTATGAATGCCAGATCCCGACACAGAATAAAAAAAAAAATAAAAGGGTTAATTTTGACTTTATATCTCACAATAATGACTTAATTTATTGCTATTGTGACTTTATTTTGCGCAAGTGCAAGATATATCACGTTATTGCGACTTTTTATCTTACAGTTGCGTCATATACAGTAAACTAGCAATTGCAGCTTTATTTTTTGATTTTTTGACTTTATTTCTCGAAATATGGTGGTGATAGTGTATGGAAGCTGGATCCTGCAACAGAATAAAAAAAAAAATATTCTGACTTTATCTCACAATTGAAACTCTGTTTCACACAATTGCAACTTTATATCTCACAACTGCATGATATATTACATAAATGTGACTTTATATCTCGCAATAACATGATATAAACTCGCAATTGCAACTTTATTTCTAGCAGTTGTCACTTTATAGAGAAATAAATCACAATTGCTAGAAATAAATGCGGAACTGCAAGAAAGAAAGTCACAATTGTGAGAAATAAAGTCGGTATTTGGTGACTTTGTGAATGAAAGCCAGATCCTGCCATGGAATAAAACAATAAAATAAGAGTTCCCTATCTGTCACTCACTCGACATTGGCGTCGTGGTAGTGACACTAGGGGTCACTCTTGGGTGCCCGAGACACCTCTGGTCTTTGATAAAAGGCCGATGAAAATTGGCGAGTGGTATTTGCATGCCACTCCCCCGGACATACGGGTATAAAAGGAGCTGGTATGCAACCACTCATTCAGATTTTCTCTTCGGAGCCGAACGGTCATGCTCATTGAGCTGAATACTACTGTTCATTCACCTCTGCTGGATCTGATGGCGCATTTCAGCGGCTTCTCCTCCCTCTGCACTGGTGCACTGCAGAGAATGCCCCTGGGCGCTTCGGCAGAAAAACTAGAGAGTATATTTTCTGAAAGAGCATTTTTCCCCTCCAAAAGAGTATATATTTCTCTAAAAGAGCGCACACACGTAACGTCTTTTTAAAGACAAGTCTTTTTAAAGATGCTTTTCCAATTGTGTGTTATTCCTGGTTGCGCTCGTTATCTCTCGTCTTCTAACAGTCACGATCACCGTCTTTCGTGTCTGGGCACTGCTCACGCGGAGACAGCGTTCGTGGATGGTCATGTTCTCATCCTACCCCAGAGGCTCCCGCCTCGGTCCTTTTACCCACGGGTTTGAGGCCAGTGCGGCTAGCACTGGGGGCGATTTAGGGACCCCAATGGGACCGCCTCCGCTGAGTATCCCCCCGCGGACCTCCCATTCCCCAGCATGCTCGTCTGCCCTGATCGGACTTCCGGGTGAGTCCGCGACCCAGGGACAACGAAACCCGCTGCTCTGGAGCTGGTAAGCAGACCTCCATCTTTTTGTTACCTTCTTGCATTTAATTGCGCTGCATGCCCAAGTGGCTGCAGTACTCAAGAGCTCAGCAAGAGCGGTTTCCTTGTTCCCTGGGTCACGTATCCGGTGTGTATGGCCATCATCACGACCACCGTCCACCACTCTATTTGGCAGGTTTGGCGCTCCAGCGGCAGTCTCCCGGCCCTGAGCGCCCAGCTGTGGCACAAATCCGCCCCCGATGTAACAATCTCCACGGGTCACGAGGACAGGCCTCTTCCTCCCCCATCCCAGGCTGTTCGGGGGTGGTCACAAGGAGCCAGGTAAGTGCTTTGATGTCCTTAGACTCAGCACGGCCACAACGTGGTGTGGCACCTCGAGCTCCACCCTGCCGCGAGGCCCCACCTGCCGGTACATCTGATGACGTTGTCCCTTTGGTCCTCCCTTTTGGCCTGTCCCTGTCTCCTCACATCTTTACGAAGGTCGCAGAGTCCGCCCTTGCCCCGTTAAGGGAGGTGGGCATTCGCGCTCTCAACTATCTCGACGATTGGCTAATTCTAGCTCACTCTCGAGACGTGCTGTGCGCACACAGGGACCTGGTGCTTTCACACCTCAGCCGACTAGGGCTTCAGGTCAACTGGGAAAAGAGCAAGCTCCCCCGGTTCAGAGCATCTCTTTTCTCGGTTTGGAGTTGGACTCAGTCTCCTTGACAGCGCACCTTACGAACGAGCATGCCCAGTCGGTTCAAACAGGGAACAGCGGTTCCACTGACACTTTTTCAGAGGCTCCTGGGGCATATGGCATCCTCGGTGGTGGCCACCCCGCTCTGGTTGATGTATATGAGGCTGCTTCAGCACTGGCCCCAGACTCGAGTCCCGAGATGGCCATGGCGCCATGGGACACACCGCATGGCCATTACATCGGTCTATCACCGTCTTTTCAGCCCTTGGTCCGACCTCTCGTTCCTACGGGCAGGTGTTCCTCTAGAACTGGTCCCCAGGCACGTCGTGGTCGCGACAGACGCTGTTTGCAATGGGCACGCAGCCGCCGGCCTCTGGACGGGTCCGCGACTGCATTGGCACATCAACTGCCTCAAGTTGTTGGCAATTCTGCTCGCCCTGCGGAGGTTTCGGCCATTGTTCCAGGGCAAGCACGTGTTAGTTCAGACAGACAACATGACAACAGTAGCATATGTCAACCGCCAAGGTGGTTTGCGCTCTCGCTGTATGTCACAACTCGCCCGCCGTCTCCTCCTCTGGAGTCAGCAGCACTTCAAGTCGCTGCAAGCCACTCACATCCCGGGCAACCTCAACACTACAGCGGACACGCTGTCACAACAGGTTACCCTCAGGGGAGAGTGGAGACTCCACCTTCAGGTGGTCCAGCTGATTTGGAGTTGATTCAACAGGCACAGGTGCACCTGTTCGCCTCCCAAGAATCCTCCCCACTGCCCGATCTGGTACGCCCTGACCGAGGCCCCCCTCGGCATAGACGCGCTGGCACACAGCTGGCCCCCTGGCATGCGCAAATATGCGTTTCCCCCAGTGAGCCTGCTTGCACAGACCCTGTGCAAGGTCAGGGAGGATGAGGAGCAGGTTGTCCTGGTAGCACCCTACTGGCCCGCCCAGACGTGGTGCTCGGACCTCATGCTCCTCACGACAGCTCCCCCTTGGCGAATTCCCCTGAGGAAGGACCATCTTTCCCTTAGGGAAGGGGCACCATCTGGCACCCGTGCCATGCCTCTGGAATCTCCATGTCCCTGGACGGGACGTGAAAGACCTAAGCTGTCTCCCACCTGCGGTGGTAGACACGATCACTCAGGCTAGGGCCCCCTCTACGAGGCGCATGTTTGCCTTTAAGTGGCGTCTGTTCGCTAAGTGGTGTTCTTCCCGTCGGGAAGACCCCCAGAGATGCGCAGTCAGATCAGTGCTTTCCTTCCTGCAAGAGAGGTTGGAAGGGAGGCTGTCCCCTTCCACCTTGAAGGTGTACGTTGCTGCCATAGCAGCACACCACGACGCAGTCAACGGTAAGTCCTTAGGGAAGCACGACCTGATCATCAGGTTCCTAAGAGGCGCCAGGAGGCTGAATCCCTCCAGACCGCGCCTCATTCCCTCATCGGACCTCTGTAGTTCTTCAGGGTCTACAGAGAGCCCCCTTTGAGCCTTTGCAGTCATCCGAGCTTAAGGAACTCTCCTTGAAGACTGCCCTCCTGACTGCACTCACTTCCATCAAGAGGGTAGGTGACCTACTAGCGTTCTCTGTCAGCGAAACGTGCCTGGAGTCCGGTCCAGGTTACTTTCATGTGATCCTGAGACCCTGACCTGACTATGTGCCCAAAGTTCCCACCACCCCTTTTAGGGACCAGGTGGTGAACCTGCAAGCGCTGCCCCAGGAGGAGGCAGACCCAGCCCTGTCATCGCTGTGTCCGGTGCGCGCTTTACGCATCTATTTGGATCGCACGCAGAGCTTTAGAGTCTCTGAGCAGCTCTTTGTCTGCTTTGGTGCACAGCGGAAAGGAAGCACTGTCTCCAAGCAGAGGATTGCCCACTGGCTCGTTGACACCATAACTATGGCATATCTTGCCCAAAACATGCCGCCACCGGTAGGGCTACGAGCCCATTCTACCAGGGGTGTAATGGCTCCCTGGGCCCTGGCCAGGGGTGCCTCTCTAACAGACATTTGCAGAACAGCGGGCTGGGCAACACTCAACACCTGTGCAAGGTTCTACAACCTCCGGGTGGAACCGGTTTCGTCCCAGGTAGTGGCACGCAACACAAGCGGATAAGCCCGGGATAGCTGGCCGGGTGTATCGCTTGCACACAGCACCTTCCACCTCCCTTGGAGCTGAAGACGTGCGCCATTAATTCCCAGTAATGTTCACAAACTTTGTTCCCTGGTTGACTTCCTCCGAGCCCTGTGGCAGTCGAGTTTTCGGAGAGACTCGCTGCGGTCCAGTACACGCGCTAAGAGCCCTGTTCTGGGGTAGGTGCTCCGCATGTGGCGGTTCCCTGTAAGGCTAACCCCATGCGATCTATATCTTCCGCTAGTTCGTTTCCATGCTGGCAAACTGCTTCTTCCTTGGGCAGAGCCCCTCTGCCCCAGTCTCCATGTTTGTAGTAACTCCTCCCCCATTGGGCAGGATCTACCTTGAAGGCTCTCCACATGGTTGGAAAGACCATGTGATGTATTTTTCCACTTAAATATCCCCCCTCTCTTTGGGCGAGTTGTGGTCTCTGCGGTGTCTTCCCCTTGGGAGGGACACCCCCCGACTAGACCTGGCGGCCCAGTCGGATAATCCCCCTTCTTTTTTAGGGAGTGGAAAAAGAGAAGGGGAAAAGAGGCCACGACTGGGTTAAGCCTGTCTCTATCTTTGGGTTGTCGACTTGTCCCCAAAAAGGGCCGTTCGACACTCATAACTGTGTCAGTGGAGGTTACGTGTCAACCTGGTGTACTGGCTATGAGGCACACAGCAAGTCTGCCAACCACACACCGCCAGTTCACGTAACACCGTTCAGCCTTGTGGCGTTTTGAATAGGGACCCCTAGTGTCACTACATCGACACCAACGTCGAGTGAGTGACAGATAGGGAATGTCATGGTTACTGGTGTAACCTCCGTTCCCTGATGGAGGGAATGAGACGTTGTGTCCCTCCTGCCACAACGCTGAACTACCCGCTGAAATGGCCGGACCTTATATCGGCTCCTCAGCATAAAATCTGAATGAGTGGTTGCATACCAGCTCCTTTTATACCCGTATGTCCGGGGGAGTGGCATGCAAATACCACTCGCCAATTTTCATTGGCCTTTTATCAAAGACCAGAGGTGTCTCGGGCTCCCAAGAGTGACCCCTAGTGTCACTACATCGACACCAACGTCTCGTTCCCTCCATCAGGGAATGGAGGTTACACCAGTAACCATGACGATAATTCTGACCTTATATCTCATAACTGTGACTTAATTTATTGCCATTGCGACTTTATTTCTTGCAAGTGCAATATACAGTATACAGTATCACGTTATTATGACTTTTTATCGTACAATTGGGTCATATAAACTAGCAATTGTGGCTTTATTTCTTGAAATAAAGAAATAAA
Source organism: Myxocyprinus asiaticus (assembly GCF_019703515.2). Classification (NCBI taxonomy): domain Eukaryota; kingdom Metazoa; phylum Chordata; class Actinopteri; order Cypriniformes; family Catostomidae; genus Myxocyprinus; species Myxocyprinus asiaticus. The sequence continues at coordinate 64,728,746 of NC_059345.1, read as the reverse complement.
GTCGGTTTGTGGTGATAGTGTATGGAAGCTGGATCCTGAAACAGAATAAAAAAAAAAATATTCTGATTTTATATCTCACAATTAAGGCTCTTTTCTTGCAATTGCTACTTTAGAACTCGCAACTGCAATATATAAACTCGCAATTGCAAGAGATAAAGTCTGAGCTGTAAGACATAAAGTCAGAATTACCTTTTTTAATTCTGTATTCTATGGGGGATCAAGGCACAATAATTTATGTGTTCTGTTCTAACCTCTCCTTGATTTTGTCCGTCCTCTCCGTCTCCTCAATGTCCATGCGGATCTTGTATTTTATGTGGGTTGGTGGGTGGGGGTCACTTGGGTCATGGCCGTTTGCACTGAGATTCGTGAAGACCACTCCAGCCCAGAACCTGTCTTGATCCAAGAGCTTCAGAGAACGGTCAACCAGCAGAGACTCACTGCTGACACCTTCAAACTTGTCTAGATCAAAACACTGTAACAGAAACACACACATAGTCACAAACACACAGTGTTCAGCACTTCTGTTCCATCTGAAATTGACAGAAAAGAACAAGGTTCACGTGGTGAACAGTGAACAGAGGTTGCAGGTAGAACAGAAAATAAGCTGCGAAAGAGACTCATGACTATGAGGTCAGCCACAGATAGAGAAAAAAGGGTTGAAACATACTCTATGCAAGTACGTGAACGCAGACACATCTTGCAGTGCAAGCTCGATTTCACACATCATTCTATTCTGAAATGTGTTAGACCGCAATTCATAACACAAATGCATTCTCAACATTGCCACAAGGGGCGCTCCTATGGTGCATTTTCTTTTTCAACTAAACTACTGTCATGGCGGAGGAATTATGAGAATATTGCTGAGCAAGTAAGATAAAGTCAGTATAGTTATAGCACTTAACCTGCATAATAACACATCCAGTTTTGTGGCATAGACGTTTGAAAAAAACTATCACCTCCTTGAGTGCTGAGGTTTGTTCCCGCCATGGTAACGAAGAATGCATGTCCAACATGTTCAACCAGACCGCACTAGTGCAATGCGGTGGCCAAGCACTCGCATCTACATGCACGTACTTGCGTAGAGTATGTTTCGGCTGTGAGACTTAAGTTCCTGATATACTTGTGGAGAATTCTTCTTCATTCTTCATTCAGGGGTAAAAAGAAGTCCTAAACAGCCGAGCAACGGTATACTGTTTCCGAATATTCAGACACCCGTCACATATCTTTGAGAAAAGGCCAGTGGGAATTGGCGAGTGGAATTTGCATGCCACTCCCCCAGACATATGGGTATAAAAGGAGCTGGCTTGCAACCACTCATTCAGTTTTTTTTTTTTGGAGCAGAGCAGTTGTGTTTCAGCGAGCTGAATTCCTCCACCGATCCATTCACCTCAAAAGCTGTTGGATTTACGGCGCATTACAGCGGTTTCTCCCCCTCTTGCACCGGTGGTATGCAGAGAAAGCCCCTCGGCGCTTCAGCAGCTAAAAGACTTTATTCTTCCTAATAAAAGAGTATATTTTCCTACTAAAAGAGTGGCACTCATGGAGAGCATCTTTTTAAAGATGCCTTTCCGTTTGTGTATAATTCCTGGTTGCGGTCGTTACCTCTTCCGACAGCCACGATCGTTGTCTTGTGTGCTTGGACGTTACCCACACGGAGACAACGTTCGTTGACGGGTTATGTCCTTACTGTGAGAACATGACCATAGCAACGTTGCGGTCGCGGCTTTCCTTCCTCAGAGGGAAAGCCACCCCAGCAGCTCCCCGCCACGGTCCTTCTACCTACGGGTTTGAGCCCGCATCGGTTAGCACTGGGGGAAATTTGGGGACCCAATGGGAGTCACTTTGCCGGGTATGCCCCCACAGACCTCCCATTCTCCAGCACGCTCGTTCGCCCTGGTCAAGTTCTGGGATGAGACCGCCGGCTCGTCTGAGGCCGAATTCATGGTCTCATTCGTGGCTCGCAAAGAGAATAAGCTGTCAATCGCAGCATCGGAGAGCAACCGCTGGGCACCATACCTTTATGGCAGGCATGGCGCTCTGAAGGCGGGCCCCCGTGCGCCCAGCTGTGGCACAATTTCACCCATGCCAGGACAGTTGCGACAGGCCGTGAGATCGATTTCCCTCCTCTCCCGTCCCGGACCGGTCCTATGGTGGGTATACGGAGCCAGGTAAGTGCTTCAATGTCCCTAGACTCAGCACGGCCACAAGTTTGGGGCTTGAGCCCCCCCAACGTGGCGCCTCAGGCTCTGCCCCGCTGCGAGACCCCACCCGCCGGTACATCCGATGCGATTGTTCCCTTGGTCCCCCTCACCCGGAGCTTGGGGGCGTGGCTTGCGCTCCCCAACCCATTGCGGTGGCTGACCAGGACCGTCCAACTCGGCTACGCGATTCAGTTCGCCAGGCATCCAACCAGGTTCAACACTGTCCGCTTCACCTCGGTTATGGGCGAGAACGCCGCTGCCTTGCGTGCGGAGATTGTGTCCCTTCTATAGAAGGATGCGATAGAGCCTGTCCCTCCTGCCGAGATGAAGAAGGGGTTTTACAGCCCCTACTTCATCATACCAAAGAAAGGCGGTGGGTTGCGGCCAATCTTGGACCTGCGAGTACTGAACCGGGCCTTCCACAGTTTCCCGTTCACAATGCTGACGCAAAAACACATTTTAAAGAGCGTCTGGCATCAATATTGGGTCGTGGTGGTAGACCTGAAGGACGCGTACCACCACGTCTCGGTTTTACCTCGACACAGGCCCTTCCTGCGGTTTGCTTTTGAGGGCCGGGTGTACCAGTACAAGGTCCTCCCCTTCGGTCTGTCCCTGTCACCTCGCGCCTTCACGAAAGTCGCAGAGGCAGCCCTTGCCCCTCTAAGGGAAGTGGGCGTTCGCAGCCTCAACTATCTCGACGACTGGCTGATTCTAGCTCACTCTCGGGATTTGTTGTGTGCGCACAGGTACTTGCTGCTCAGTCACCGTAGCTGGCTGGGGCTTCGGGTCAACTGGTAAAAGAGCAAGCTCTCCCCAGGTTCAGAGCATCTCTTTTCTCGGCATGGAGTTAGACTCAATATCTCATGAGCGAGCATGTGCAGTCGGTGTTGAACTGTCTGAAGGTGTTCAGGTGGAGAATGGTGGTCCCACTGAAAATATTTCAGAGGCTCCTGGGACATATGGCGTCCTCGGTGGCAGTCACACTGCTCGGGTTGATGCATATGAGACCGCTTCAGCACTGGCTTCAGACTCGAGTCCCGAGATGGGCATGGTGCCGCAGGGCACATTGTGTGGCCATCACGCCGATCTGCCGCCGCCTGTTCAGCCCTTGGACAGACATTGCATTTCTGAGGGCAGGGGTCCCCTTAGTGCAGGTGTCCAGGCAAGTCGTGGTTACGACAGACGCCTCCAAGCGTGGCTGGGGCACCGTGTGCAACGGGTGCGCAGTCACCGGCTCCTGGACAGGGCCATGACAGTGTTTGCATATCAACTGCCTTGAATTGCTGGTATTATTGCTCGCCCTGCAGAGGCTTCGGCCGTTGATCCAGGACAAGCACGTGTTAGTCCAGATGGACAACACAGCGATGATAGCATACATCAACCGCCAAGGCGGCGTACGCTCTCATCGCATGTCACGACTCGCCCGCCATCTCCTCCTCTGGAGTCAGCAGTGGCTCAAGTCATACCGAGCCACTCACATCCTGGGTGACCTCAACACATCAGGGGAGGTCACGCTCAGGGGAAAGTGGAGACTCCACCCCCAGGTGGTCCAGCTGATTTGGAGTCGATTTGGTCAAGCGCAGGTAGACCTGTTCGCTTCCTGGGAATCCTCCCTCTGCCCGCTTTGGTACGCCGTGATCAAGGCTCCCCTCAGCATGGACGTGCTGGCACACAGCTGGCCCTGGGGGCTATGTAAGTATGCATTCCCCCCGTGAGCCTACTTGCACAGACCAAGGTCAGGGAGGACGAGGAGCAGGTCATCCTAGTAGCACCTTACTGGCCCACCCAGACTTGTTTCTCGGACCTCACGCTCCTTGTGACAGCCCCCCCGGCGAATTCCCCTGAGGAAGGACCTTCTTTCTCAGGGACGGGGCACCATCTGTCACCCGTGACCAGACCTCTGGAATCTCCACACCTGGCCCTTGGACGGGACGTGGAAGACCTAAGTGGCCTACTGCCCATGGTGGTAGACACGATCACTCAGGCTAGGGCTCCCTCTACGAGGTGCCTGTATGCCTTGTAGTGGCGTCTGTTCGCTAAGTGGTGTTCTTCCCGACGCAAAGACCCCCAGAGATGTGCAGTTGGGTAGGTGCTTTCCTTCCTGCAGGAGAGGCTGGTGGGGAGGCTGTCCCCCCCACCTTGAGGGTGTACGTGGCCGCTATGGCGGCGCACCACAATGCAGTTGACGGTATTTAGGGAAGCACGACCTGATCATCAGGTTCCTTAGAGGTGTGAGGAGGTTGAATCCTCCCAGACCACTCCTTATTCCCTCATGGGATCTCTCTGTGGTCCTTTGGGGCCTACGGGGAGCTTCATTTGAGCCCCTGGAGTTGAGCTAAAGGCACTCTCCTTGAAGACTGCCCTCCTGACTGCGCTCACTTCCATCAAGAGGGTAGGGGACCAGGGGGCCTGGGTAGCTAGTTCGCTAGTTCGAATCCCAGGGTGTGCTGTGTGACTCCAGCCAGGTCTCCTAAGCAACCAAATTGGCCTGGTTGCTAGGGAGGGTAGAGTCACATGGGGTAACCTCCTCATGGTCGCTATAATGTGGTTCATTCTCGGTGGGGCACGTGGTGAGTTGAGCGTTGTTGCCGCGGTGGATGGCGTGAAGATAGGGAACATCCTGGTTACTTTCATAACCTCTGTTCCCTGATGGAGGGAACGAGACATTGTGTCCCTCCTGCCACAACACTGAACTACCCGCTGAAATGGCCGGGACCTTGTCTCAGCTCCTCAGCACAAAACCTGAATTAGTGGTTGCAAGCCAGCTCCTTTTATACCCGTATGTCCGGAGGAGTGGCATGCAAATTCCACTTGCCAATTCCCATTGGCCTTTTCTCAAAGATCAGAGGTGTTTGGGGCTCCCAAGGGCGACCCCTAGTATCACTACATCGACACAACTTCTCGTTCCCTCCATCAGGGAACGGAGGTTACAAAAGTAACTAGGACGTTTTTAAGCCTGATTTAAGCTCAAGAAGTGGTGATTTGTAGCTCTCGTTTTTTCCCATTCAGGCAGATACTTGTATGCTTGACTATTCAATGGGTATGCAAGCATATGTTAAGAATTTTCATCTTTTGCTGCATGCTAAAGTTCAATTTTAGTGAACTCTGACCATCGAATTTGTACAGCAAAAAAGAGGTTATTGACCAACAGATTGACCCTTTGACGTCTAGATTGAAATATTGGCTGAAAATCAAATTTTAAAAGAATACAAATGGCAATCTATTGTATATCTATCCATCCATCTTCTACCACTTTTCCAGGACTGGGTCACGGTGGCAGCAGACTAAGGAAAGCAGCCCATATGTCCTTCTCCCAAGCCACATCCTCCAGCTCATCCTGGGGGATCCCAAGGCATTCCCAGGTCAGTCAAGAGATATAATCCCTCCAGTGTGTTATGTGTATTGTCTGGGGCCTCATCCCAGTTGGACATGCCCTGACAACCTCCACAGGAAGGCTCCCAGGAGGCATTCTAATCAGATGCCTGAAGCACCTCAACTGTCTCCTTTCAATGTGGATGAGCAGAGGCTCTATTCCGAGCCCCCCTCAGATGTCAGAGCTTCGCACCCAATCCCTTAGTGTAAGCCTTGTCACAATGCGAAGAAAGCTCATTTCAACTGCTTTTATCCGTGATCTTATTCTTTCGGTCACTACCCAAAGCTCATGACCAAAGATGAGGGTTGAAACACAGATTGACTGGTAAAATGAGAGCTTTGCCTTCAGGCTCCGCTCCCTCTTCACCACCACAGTCCAGTACAATGACCGCATTACTGCAGCCACTGCACCGATCTGGCTATCGACCTCATGCCCCATCCAACTTTCCCTTAATGGTTAACAAGACCCCAAGATACTTGAACTCCTCAACTTGTGAGAGCTGCTCGCTACCTACCTGAAGAGGTATTATATATCAATCTTCAATTTATTGTTCCTTGTTTTCAGTTACCTACTTGTTCAATATTTGAAGTGCCCTTTTATGTGCATTTATGCAAATGAAACAATTTGTACAACGTTGTGGTGTAATTCTGCTGGATCTGTTCTGCTACCCATGGGTGCTTTGATTTGCTGCTCGCAAGCATGGCTGCATGAATGAGCAGGGAGTTTGCCCAGAAGAGAGCAATACCACCAACACCAACATATTGCTTCAATTGTTAATAAAGTTCTACATTTGACAGAAGTTGTTCTGACTGAAATTATGTTTTTATCGTAGAGTCTGCAGCCTAAGGGTTTTAAGTAATTTAACTGGCTTTCACTCTAATGTGACTCTAGCCCCTTAGGCATTGAGCAGATGCTTTTATCGAAAGGGATTTCAGTATCACGCTCAACACAAGCACCGCTTTGTCCTCCACATGAAAACAAACTTTCTGCCATGCATCATTTTTCTCTGAATGGCATGATATGCCTTTAACAAAACAAACTGTGGTTCGCCGCTTTACATGTTGGTCAGACGGTCTCTTTTCCAGTCTGAGTGGATGGCTCTTGGCCAGAATAAGCTGTAAAGTGGACCAGACTTTATGCCAATTACAAAAAATCTAGCTACACAACCTATCCCCACCCTGCTTTAATGTCTGTTAAAGTGAAAGTAAAGGAGGAAAGACAATATGAATATGAACAAGATCAGAACAGATGAAGGCAGAAAAAGGCTGAAAGAAAAGCAGAGATTTTGAATGTGAAACTGAATTGATTTGTTGTGCAAACAGCCCCAGAAAAATGAGAGCAGATGGAGAACAAAGCTGCTTATGTGGAAGACAGACCCCCAGAATCTGAATGAGTTGTTCTGCTGTGCGGCTGGTGGTGTTGAAGACATTTCGCCAGTCGAAAGGTGGCATTCCCACTGGACGCTGGGACTCCGGACCGTTGAACAGGAAGTTGGCAATTAGCGCAGCGGACAGGCCCCTATCCTCTAGCCACTGGTCCAAAACTGGTGAAATCACAGGGTTCTGCAGTAGAACCTGTAAAACACATACATACATGCAGGGTTACACATAGAGGTACACATATTTTTGGTAAAAAATTGCTCAGGAGATTTAATGGATTTCAAGTATGTACCACGTGTGAGCTCCAGTTTCCGGGTGAAATGTCCACCGAGGGGTGCCAAAAGTGAGTTAGAAATCTGCTAGTGGAGTAAAACTGCAATCCTAAAGGGAAAACGCAATCTCCAAATAACGCTCGCCATTGATTATCTGAACGCGATTACTTCCTGGTTCCGGAGGGTTCTGACGCAATGCACTATCAGTTATAACACATGGAAAAGGTCAACACAATTGAAAAAATGCAAAAATGTCTGATGGGAGATGCCGCTTGTCAGTAAACTCAGCACAATGAGGTGGAAGTCAAGCTATTGGTACATTCGTTAGTAATGTAACATTCGTCATGCGATCATGTTGACTCAGCAACAGTGGATGTCCCCTTTCAAAGTAGGACATCCTCTTCCATAATGACCTTCTCTCAGGGAAACATCATGTCATGCATTTTCCATTTGAACTTAATGCTCAAAAATGGTTCACACACCTAAGAATATGTTATTGTCCTTTATAGCATTTATTTCAGCCAAAATGTCCCTTACATTTGCTATATGGGTTACACTTAATTGACTGTCAACATTGTGGGTGGCAACTTCATCTGTAAGAGTTAACTAGAAATATATTATTGCACCAAGCTTAGGTGGTTAGGATTCTGCATAAGACGGCACGCAGCACCATGAGTGCTACGTGTTTAATATGGTGTGTTGAGTTTAAAGTCGCAATTCAAGAACCCGGTGTTCTGTTCTATTCAGTTGCAAAGAACAATGCAGTAAGACCAGGCAAGTATGCACTATCAATGCATTCTCTCTTTCTCTCTCTGAATGTCTCTCTCTCTCTCGCTCTCTTTGAGCTAGATGGCACTATTGCTCTTTAGCTCTGTATAAAAAACAAGCGCATCACTGCAAGAGCCTTTGTCTCTCTCTCGTACACAGACGTGCTCACATGTTTTTGTCATAAATTACAGTCCCACCCCTCTCCTTTATTATTCCCTGTCCTAACCTGCAAGGATAAAACTGATGTCACTGCACACAAACTCAGGCACACACACATAAATGAACATAAAATCACATAAACGCACATGAATACATAAACACACGAACACTCACACTCATATTGCACATACACAGATTTGTTGAAGGTAGTCACAATTCATATGCAAATCATTCTCCTGCCTTGAGTGTGCTTGTGGATTGTGTGTGTGTCAGTTGAATGCACCATAGTAACATAATCAGTCCTGCATCTCATTGAACTAAAGCAGATAACAAAGGTGAGACATTATAATGATCAAAGTCTTATTTCTGATCATTATAGCTTTATTAAAACTCTCAAAACCTGTTTAGCACATCACAGCAAAAAGGCACAAGCCCTGGAGGACCGCTCGCAGGAAACTAGCAAATGTGCATGCTGGTTCCTGTGAAAAGTGTTCAAAATGTGTTTTGTGTGTAGACAGACAGACAGACAGAACCAGAATAAAAGATAAAACACAAAGCTTGTAAAGATTATAAAATGTAGTCAATTTATGGAATATTAAAATAACGCTGCTAATGGAGGACACAATCAAATATTTTAGCCATTTAATATGAATTATTTAACATCTAACCCTAAAACTGAAAACCTGCCAAACAGTTTAAATGCATCATTTAATGTCGTGTGAAACAAATAGATTGCAAGTGGGTAAGCAAATGTAAACCGCATATGTGATCTCTTTAGCGTTTGTGGGTATTCATTCATAAAGTGTGGTTCTATCAAATGTGCATTTTACTAGCGTTTGCACTGACACCGAAATACTGAAAAAAACAATACTAACATATTTACATATATATATATATATGCCTATTATGTTTTTATTAAAACATATATTGTCACTGTACATTCATCTGTCTGTTGTAGAGGTGGACCGATTTTTTATTCCTCATTAAAAAAATCTCATCTGGTGAAATATATAGGTTATAAAAAGCGTAATTTGGTGAATACTTACATATGGAGCATTGTAAGTTAGCCAAATCTCTGTCATTTCAAAATAAGAATCCCTGGATCCTGCACCAGATCTGAATGTTTCTAGTTTTTATTGAGATTTTGGTTGCACAATAAACTGCTTTTGGGATTTTATTAATTTTGGACTCTTGTAGCCTCAATGTCTGTGCCCGTCATAGTGAGGAAAGACTTATCATTCTATAAACTGATTTTAAAAAACTATCGGTCAATTAATCGGTTATCGGCCTTTTCCACCACCTTAGTTATCGTATCGGCAAAATCCACTATAGTGTGGTATTTTTTTATATTGTTGAAAAGTGCTTATGTTTAGAGGTAGGGTTAAGGGACCTAAAAATAAGCATAAAATAGCAAAAATGTATAAAGTTAATGTTATAAGTAAATTTTTATAGCAAAAAATAAAATAAAAATATATTTTAATTTTTATATGTATTTTATATATTTATTTATTTTTCTAAAGTTGTAAATACATAAAAAAAATTTACATCTTGGAAGCTGTCAATATGTCCATTTTGTACGTTGCAGCGTCTTTCCAAACGCACTAAAATGTATGTTTAAATGTTATATCAACGTTTTGACATCTTTTAAACTGAATCTTTTGTTATATATAATTCAAAACCTAGCTTCTGTTTTGCTTGTCAAGTATGTTTGTACTTTTATTCCTAATAATATATTTCTCTAAAATAAATATTTCGTTTTTTGGTAACACTTTACTCATTTTTCTTGGTTACAAATGCAACTTTTGATTTAAATAAAAGTTATAAGTATATGTTGAAATTAGCATTAAAATAATAATATAATGAAATAAATTTTAATAATAATAATAATAATAATAATAATAATAATAATAATATAACAATAAAAACAATGTAATATAGAGAAAATTGTGATAGTGATATTATAAATAAATATAATGGCTGTAAAAATATTGTTCGTTGTTACACGTTCGTGTTAACTAATGTTAACGTAAACAATCAAAAGTGTTAAGATATTTTGAATGCAATAACTGTGTTAATGTATACAACTTTTGAATTAGAAAAATTAATCAGTACAGTATATGTTGAAATTAGCATAAACCAAGATTAATAAGTGCTGTAAAAGTATTGTTCATTGTTAGTTTATGGTAAAGTTAACAAATACAACCTTATTTGAAAGCGTTACTGATATTTTGATATATAATGAAAATAAATGTACACATTTTAAATTGTGGCATAAGTGTCCAAATTCTTTATGGAGCCATTTTACATTGAAATTGTATGTTTCATTGTCTACTCAAACATACAGAAAGGTACATGTAGACTTTATGCATGAATACCAGTGAGTACGAAACGATATTACTCTGCACATTAGTGTAAAGGTCAAGGTGAGGGTAATGAAAAAGTCAAAGCACAGTTCACTTCTTTTTTACTCCATCCCTCCATCCACGCTCATCATCCCTTCCTCCTCTTGATTTGTCTCTCTATCTGAGCTAATTTAAAGTGACACTAAAGTAATAAAGAGAGAGAGAGAGAGGTAGAGAGAGGTAATGGGGTGATGGAGGGATCGTCTGAAGGTGTGCCGCTGTTTAATCCCTTTCCTGCTGCTGTTGAAAATGATCCCGCACTTACCCATAATTACCTTCTCTTTTCATGTGCCCTATCACAGAGGAGGGGCACCAAACTCACGCACACACACACACCTGCTAGTGAGACTGAGGGTTTAAGAGCTTTCATGACAGCCTACGTTCACTTTCATTCTCACTAGAGGTGAGTCATTCAAAACATTAATGGACACTGAATTACATTCACATTGGACAATAAACGCTGTATATCTAAACTAGTAAATCAGTTCCTGATTAAACAGTTGATTTTAACCGTTGGTATGACCTGACCTAACTGATATTTGGCATGTTGAAAGTTTGAAAGAGGTTAGCTCACATGCACTGACACACTAAAGGAATTGTTCACCCATAAATGCGTGAACAGAATACAATAGCACCATTTAGGTTTTTGGAGCAGCATCAAGGTGAGTAAATAATGTCATATTGTTGACTCGAGTTAGAATATGTCTGGCGTCAATTGCTGGTCTTGTAACCCCCTCTTATGTCCATCATTTCCTGTCAATACTGTCAATACAAATGGGAAAAAAGCCATGAAATCAAGAGATGTGGTGAGAGTTGAGGATCAGTGATCATGACAAGGAAGTCTCACCCTTAGTGTGTTGATCTGCGTGCTGTTGTTGAAAAATTCCCAGATCACGTCTTCATTCTGCAGCCAGGCCTCTGCTAGATCGCCCACTTTAGCCACAGCGTCAAAGGTGCGGTTGGCCTTGTGAAAGAAAAATGTCATTAAAAATGTGTGAAGACTACCAGGAAACATGACGAGCATGCTGCAGTGCAACCGGGGGTGTAATGTAGCTCTAAATACAACAATAATGCAACTTTAACTGCAACTGTAATGTATGTCAACTGTTGAGGTGCCTTACATGCTGACCATGATTTTGCCATGTAGGAAGAGCTCCTGGTCTTTTGTGGTCCTGTAACAAAACTCCAGAACCTGCTACAGGCTTGGATCTAGAAAATTCATTCTATCAGAAAAGACTCGGGATTATTGTGATTAATAAGAACGAAGAGATACTTATATAATTTGCGTGAGCCATAGTCCTACAGTTCAGTGCTCTGATACTTGCTTGAACCGTCATATTCTGCCAGAAGCAATGACAGAAGCAAAGGGGAGCGTAGCTTACCCCCACCCAGGAAGGGACCTAAACTGGTGGTGCTAGGGTGGAGGGGGGTGAAAACAATGTAAGTAAGCCAACAATGAGAAACACCTGAGCGGCCGTATAAAGCGGAGGCTGTGTTGTGATTGGATGAGATGCCTGATAGAATGAATCCCAAGACCTTCCTGCTAGAACTACGCTTACACTTACATGGAGGAAATGATATAGGAACTGGAGGGGCGTTGACAGCGGGGAGGTGGATAGTGTGCACGTATTATCTGTTCCAGCGCATTTTGTTTGGGTTAGGTTAGGGTTAGCGCCATGTTAGACTACCACCCCTTGAGTCACGAGTTTAAATCCAGGGTGTGCTGAGTGACTCCAGCCATGCTTCTTAACCTCTTTAACCTTGCGGACCCTCCAACGAGTACAAAACAGGGTGCTATGTCGTGAAAAATGTGTACACTTAAAATGTTAAAGTCTCCGAATAAAGTCAGGCATATGGTGAATCGTTTGAAAGCTTAGAATCTGACATTTTCAAAGATAACCATCACTTCTGCATTCATTACATAAAATAACAAAATAAGGCCTGAAAACATTTGCGTCGCAAATCAGCGCCACCTAGAGGTCATGTGGTAGAAATATTAATTAGAATATTAAAGTCTTTAAAATAGCTCTTAAATAGACAAATCATATATCAAACGAAAGCTCTCTTTCTCATGTGACTGTACAGTTTACTTTGTTGCCCTAACACCATAATTTAAAAGATTTATGCACCGATAACTGCTGCTGTGAGCCCCAAATAGCTAAAAACTTTATATCTGCTTTTACTTTAGGAAGTTCTCAAAACAATTTGCCATTTTTTACTTGTCTGTGAGCTTGCTTATGTGAATAATCTAATGTTATATCTTAGATGTCCAGGACAAAATATGAGGTCCAGCAGGAAAAGCATGCTAAACAAATGATCGGAAATAATATGCTATTGACTATTGGTTCTATGATGATAAAATGCTATACATCATCGCAAAGGGGTGGATCTCAGCTTTCGAATGACACCTTGATAGAGCTTCTAGTCCACTGAGAGGCCGAGATATTTGATGAAATAATGGGGGTGATGCATGAACTGAAAATTAGATTGAACGTCTATGGACTAGCACATCTACGAGGGCTTTAATGCGTTAGAGCGCCACCTACATTTCAGATCCACATTTTGTGAGGGAAGGTGATAGAGGGAAAAAAAAAATATGTTACTTGCTGCCATCTATTGGAATAAAATAATTATATATTGAGGAAGACGGAGTGAACACAGAATTGCATGCTTAAAAATTTCATGATAAAAAAAATAAAATAAAAATGGGACTGAATCACACAATTGAAAAAAAAAAAAAAAGTCAATTGAAATTCAACCAAACAAACATAGTCCTATCCCCAACCCTAACCATTATCTACCTATTAACTCCAGCTCTAACCCTAATTATAAAACCTGATTGGTTGGTAGGAATGTCAAGGACGAAAAAGGATTTTGATCCAAAAACATGTCGTACTTGTCGTAATCATGGCCCCCCTTAATGCTGTCCCTCTGCCTGAACTCGACATCTTCCAGTGGATGATCTTTCACTGTGTCTGCAGCTCATGAAGATCAAACAGGCTGATCCTGATCAAACCAGCATTTACTGACAGTGCACGGATGCAGTCGAGCTCATGTTACAGATCTCCAGTCTTTGAGCCGGAAACATGAAACTTTGGCAAGTGTTTAACATTTAATGTGACACAATCAAAGGCTGTGTGTGAGTGTGGGCTGACACTGGGCTGTTCACTAATGCAGTTCTCTTAGCACCGTGGTGTCAAAACATCTATTTATACACACACAGGCACAAACACACTTGCATTACGCTGCTTGTTTTGTAGACATTCATCATGACTCCACTAATTTGCACATATTTCTCTATTAAGAAGACTAAATAATCTCCATGTTAAAGTTCATTAATTTCCTACTAGCTTGTGTGTACCTCTGTAACGATGCTCCGTGTAACATTTGTATCAGGCGTGTAGAGGATTTTTCCTTGCAGAAAGGGTCTGAAAGTTTTCCAGAACAGACGCAAACTGGATGAGCTTTCCAATGTGTCCATCAAATTTTTACAGAATTCACCTGCAAAGACAGTAGAGCAGCGGTTATACAAAAATCAATGGAGGGGCAGGTTCAGACTAAGACTTAAGCACAGATTCAGACTAGAGGTGTCTTTACACAGCAAAAGCAGCACAGAAATCACATCTTCAGTGGTATTTATACCACAGGAAGGTGCATTTACTGTTCACAGACTGTTTAATACTACAGTAAAATGGCATAAATGCACAGAAATTACAAATGTAGAAATATTCATTTTAAATGAATGAGTTCATATTGAACATGAGGTTTAGGGTTGGGGTTTGGGTTAAGGTTCATAAAAATGTATTCCTGTTGACTGTATAACATCATTTACAATAAAAAATACAACTCTTGGGTGTAATCTTTTGGACATTTCACAAGGAAACTAGTCAACAGCACTTCCAGCTTCGGCCACTGGGGGCAGTGATTTAAATTTCGGTAAGCACAGACCGATTTCAGCAGCAGAATTTTTCAAGTGTTTCATTCTGTGTCTCGTAAGACGACAAGAAACACACACTACATGACACATCCACTCCAGGTAACACCCCCATTGGATCACAATGCAATTCTATTGAGCGCAATATTCAGTGTGGCTCCGAAAGAAAAATTCCCCCAAAAATGTCCTTAGATGAATTGATTTTCAGCGATAACTTAGAAAACCTTTAAAGACAGACCTACCATGAGCTCCGAGGATGTTCATCGATGGTATATGCTTCCATTGAAGCCATCCGTCTATGTTATTTCAAAGTAATTGTTTAAAAATCATGTTTGATAGCTGAATTCATGGTGTACAACTACAATCCATGGTCCAGCAGAGAAAACTTCACCAGTCAGAGAACTGCGCGCAACCGCACCCATGAAACGAGCCTTGGAGTGACTGCTAGCTCCCATAACGCAATGTGAATGACATAATTGAGTCTGTGTCTTGTCACCCTTAAACTACTTCTCAATTTGTACATATTGAAATATTTTGCAATAAACATAAAATATATTGTTCCTATACTTATAATCAACAACCTAAAATCAATAGATTTATATATTCCCATAGTTTTTTATTCAATGACATCATTCGCAATGCTTCATGGGATTGTAGTCCTTACCCTCATAAAAGACGGTAAGTACACAGTGTTGTAAGTACACAGTGTTGTAAGCACACTTTTTATCAGATTTTTAAATACTTTTATGCTTCAAAAAAAAGTCTGTAATTTTGTGATTCATCTCAGAGCTGGTTGGTTTGGTTCATGGTGCACAACTCTTTTATGAATAATTTTATGAAAAGTCAATGGGAAAAATTAATGGGAAAAATACTTCCATACACGACTGAAAACGTTGGCGGGCACTGTTGCGCTCTGTTGCCTGAAAGAACTTTTAAAATCCTATGCAATCGGCGAGTGAAATTGTCCTTTTGTATTTCACAGGAAAAAAACTCCAATTTTTGTTCTTTTTCAAAGTGTTTTTTTTTTTTTTTTTTTGTGCATGTTCATTCTTTTCACAATGCAACACTCCCTCAGAAAAGCCTTAATTTCAGTGGGACTCTAAATGTAAAAAAATGAAAGGTATTTCAGTCTGACAAATCACCAGCTTCACTCTCATGCACAACCATCCTGAGCGTTGCCAAGCACAGACTCAATCAATGGCAACTGACTAAAAGCAAATCAGTTTTTCTCAACACTTTATGTTGTTTCATTAGCACGAGCATCAGCATAAACACTAGACTAGAACAAAACCACCCCTGATACAATTAAACATTCTAAAACAAACATCACAGATTTACATTGTTAAATAATGCCTCAAATGTGCAAGCTGTATTCAAAACTGGTACTTTAATATGCAGTGGTCAGTGTATGATTTCAGGGCAATATTTGCAATGACGTTTGAGCAGCCAGTGTCAAGGTGATTTTTTGTGGATGCAAGACATCAGTTCCCCCTCAAGTTCAAACAGGTGTCCTAGCAACCACAGTTGTAGTTCATAATGATGGACATGTTCCACTTACATTTGACAACCAGTATCCAAATACTGTAATCTTAACTTCTTTTTTGTGAAATGTTTTGCTGTGCTTTAGCAAACTTCCTCTAAAGTAAATGCCACTTGTTCTGATATGTTTTTATCCAATGCAGTGACATTCATACATTTTTAAGTGTGCTTTAAGTGTCCAAATACTTTGGCACTGAATGATTATCATATTCATGTTCCATTTTATTATGTATTACTCCAAGGTGCTTCAAAGGATACCATGATAATACCATGGTACATGTCAAAAAACATGTCCAGTATCATCTAGAGGTAGGTATGTATGTGTGTGTGTGTGTGTGTGTGTGTGTGTATATATATATATATATATATTTTTGAGCTGTCAGAATTAATGCGTTAACACATGCGATTAATTTAAAAAGTAAATAATTTTTCTTAATCGTGATTAACGATATTTGGGAATATCCAGTGAATAACTTTATCTATTATAAATATATATATATATACACACACACACACACACACACACACACACACACACACACACACACACACACAGTGCGATCAGAAAGTATTCAGACCCCTTACATTTTTCACATTTTGTTGTTGCAGCCTTATGCTAAAATGCTTTAAATTATTTTTTTTCACATCAATCTACACTTCATACCCCATAATGGCAAAGCAAAAACCATTTTTATTATAACTTTGCAAACTTATAAAAAAAAAAAAAACTGAAATATCACATTGACATAAGTATTCAGACCCTTAACTCAGTAATTAGTTGAAGCACCTTTGGCAGCGATTACAGCCTCAAGTTTTTTGGGGTATGATGCGACAAGCTTTGCACACCTGGATTTGTGGATTTTCTGCCTTTCTTCTCTGCAGATCCTCTCAAGCTCTGTCAGGTTGGATGGGGACTGTCAGTGGACAGCCATTTTCAGGTCTCTCCAGAGATGTTCAATTGGGTTCAAGTCTAAAACTAGCTGGGCCACTCAAGGACATTCACAGAGTTATCTCTGAGCCACTCTTGCGTTGTTTTGGCTGTGTGCTTAGGGAGGTGCAACAGGCATTGTCCTGTTGGAAGGTGAACCTTCAGCCCAGTCTGAGGTCCTGAGCACTCTAGAACAGGTTTTGCTGTGTTCAGCTATCCTTCAACCCTGACCAGTCTCCCAGTCCCTGCTGCCGAAAAACATCCCACAGCATAATGCTACCACTATCATGCTTCACTGTTGGGATGGTATTGTGCAGGTGATGAGTGGTGCCTGGTTTCCTCCAGACATGATGTTTGGAATTAAGGCCAAACAGTTAAATCTTCATTTCATCAGATCAGAGAATCTTGTTTCTCACAGTCTGAGAGTCCTTTAGGTGCATCTTTATGTGTCTTGCACTGAGGAGAGGCTTCCATCTGGCCACTCTGCCATAAAGCTCAGATCAGTGGAGTGTTACAGTGATGGTTGTCCTTCTGCAAGTTTCTCCCATCTCCACACATGATCTCTGGAGCTCAACCAGAGTGATCATCTGGTTCTTAGTCACCTCTCTTACCAAGGCCCTTCTCCCACGATTGCTCAGTTTGGCTGGGAGGCCAGCTCTAGGAAGAGACCTGGTTGTTCCAAACTTCTTCCATTTTAGAATTATGGAGGCCACTGTGCTCTTGGTAACATTAAATGTAGCCACATTTTTTGTAGCCTTCCCCAGATCTGTGCCTTGACACAATCCTGTCTCTGAGCTCTGCTGGCAGTTCCTTTGACCTCATGGCTTGGTTTTTGCTCTGATATGCATTTTCAGCTGTGAGACCTTATATAGACAGGTGTGTGCCTTTCCAAATCATGTCCAATCAACTGAATTGGCCACTGATCTCCAATCAAAGTTTAGAAACATCTCAAAGATGATCCAGAGAAATGGGATGCACCTGAGCTAAATTTCAAGTGAATACTTATGTCAATGTGATATTTCAGTTTTTTTTCTTTCTAATAAGTTTGCAAAGTTATCAAAAAGCTTTTTTTGTTGTTGTTGTTTTTTTTTTTTTTTGCTTTATCATTATGGGGTATGGAGTATAGATTGATGTGAAAAAAATAAAATAATTTAAAGCATTTTAGTTTAAGGCTGCAACATAAAATGTGAAAAAAATGAAGGGGTCTGAATACTTTATGAATGCACTGTATATTACCGCTGTCAGAACTGACGCGTTAACACATGCGATTAATTAAAAAAGTTTAACAAGTTAATTTTTTTTAATTGCGATTAACACATTTACCGTTAATGCAACATTAACCAGCATAAACACTTGTTGGGAAGGGCAGAACCTTTGTAATGTGTCCACCCGTAGTCATTTCACTGATGCACAATTCACAACACACACACACACACACACTGGAGCCTTCAAGCTTAACATAAAATAGCATAACATGGCGGTCCCATAGACATTCTATGGGCGGTACTGTCGTAACAGGCTAGTTGACGCTCACGCTCACTCCTATGATAAAGCCACGGAAGTTCTCATCTCAGTAAATAAAAAATCTCTGTACACACACACACACACACACACACAAATGCCTCTGTGATAAAATGATGGATAAAAGACCTCTTAATGCTATTTGTTGTACAAAACAAGCCTAGATGGGATTTGTGATAGAAATCAAGTATTGTTTAGCCTATGTAAGGTGCATTTTAATTACCACAGAAGCATGTCAAGTCTTAACTATCACCAAAACGCAGAATGAGACGTGTGTTTGCAAGCGCTCTTCATGTGAAGTTCAAAGTGCCGTTGACGGTTTGATGCGAATCATGAATGTGGCTTCATGATTGCTGTAGGAAAGTGGATAGACACAGTCTACTGGCAGATTGTGGAGGATTTCAGTTTAAGAGACTTAATGCAATGAAAATGCAACCTATATGGGGACAAATTCTTTCAATTAGTCAAACTCCCAGTTAGACTGTGGGAAACATTTAATGTTACTTTAATTTGTGCTATTTTAGTCCATTTCTATCTTTATATTGTGGAAGGTTTTGTTTGGAAAATGTTAGTAAAGCATTGTATTGATATATTTTGTTTTCTTTTCTTTTTTTTCCAAAAACAGAAATAAATGTATTTTTACAGGAAAATAAATATATATAGTATCAAATTTCAGCACTTTCAAAATGTGCAATTAATTGTGATTAACTACAATAAATGTATGTGATTAATCGTGATTAAAACATGTTTTAATCTGACAGCAATGATATACACTCATTGAGAATTTTATAAGGAACACTGTGGTCCTAATAAAGTACCTGACGTGGTCTTCTGCTATTGTAGCACATCCACCTCAAGGTTTGACATGTTGTACATTCTGAGATGCTATTCTGCTCACTACAATTGTACAGAGCAGTTATCTGTGTTACCGTAGCCTTTCTGTCACCTCGAACCGGTCTGGTCATTCTCTGTTGACCTCTCTCATTAACAAGGCATTTCCGTCCACAGAGCTGCCTCTCACTGGATGTTTTTTGTTTTTGGCACCATTCGGAGTAAATACTAGAGACTGTTGTATGTGCAAATCCCAGGAGATCAGCAGTTACAGAAATACTCAAACCAGACCGTCTGGCACCAACAATCATACCACGGTCCAAATCACTGAGATCACATTTTTTCCCCATTCTGATGGAAGATGTGAAGAATAACTGAAGCTCCTGACCCATATCTGCATGATTTTATGCATTGCACTGCTGCCACAAAATTGGCTGATTAGATAATCGCATGAATAAGTACTAATAAAGTATATATCAATATCAGGGTCCAAGCAGTCTGAAAAAGTGGAAGAAATTATCAAAATTGGCATATTTGAAAGAACAGATTTGTCAATGGCAAAATAATTTCACTACTTATTTTGTTACTTTTTTGCTCTAGTTACTTTGTAGGTATAGGGTTTGCAGACTAGGATTACAAGGATTAGCAAAACATAATGTATATCTCCGATTAAATTTCCGTCCTCCCTTTTGAGTTTTCCGAAAAACATACTTTTTCAAACTCCTCCTAAAAAAAAAAAAAAGAGAAGATATAAGCCATTGATCCTTTTTTGGCTGTGGCCCAAATTCACTTTTCAATCTTCTAAATTATTTGACAAATCAAAAGTATTGGTCTGTTCGCCAAACAAGACTATCGTTTGGCTTCAGAAACTTGGAATGCGGTTGTATAGACTACTTTTCGACTACTTTTATGAAACTTTAATGGTGTTTTTTTGTTCTTCTTTTTTGTCCTTTCTAGACTTTGGCAGTTCAACATCCACTTTTGTTAGGTCAAAAATAGCAGCACATCTCATTTTATGTTTAACGAAAGAAAGAAAAATGACGAGAGTAACATGACATGATGACAGAATAAAAATTTAAATTCCTCATGACATACAATACAGACACATTAACACACAATTTGTCCTACAAAATGCAACAGTTTCCTCTCTCACCAATGAAACTCATGTACAATCCCGAGACAAAGAATTTAGAGAGCAAGCACAATCCCATTAGTATGCGCCAACAAAACAGAAAAGAACCAAATGGAACATGCTTTTTATGATCTGTGGTGTCAGAACAACAGTAACCCACAGCAGGCCCAGTGCTTAGGGAGAAACAGTCGATCCTATTTACCGGAGTTTCAAAGAGAAGGTAATTAACGGATCGCCCCAACAGAGTCACTAATTAACTCGGTACTCGTGATATTCACCCGCATAGAAGCACTCTGAATAAACACATGAGCGCTGAGACACTGTAAACAAACAAACCACATCACGTCAGCAATATCAACAGCCTGTGCTGATTTGAGTCTCACCTTTCTTCTGAGCAAATGTGTCAGACTGAAAAAATGTCATAAACAGAGGATGTAAAGCATAGAATATTATAAAAGAATATAATAATAGTGATATTAGCATTAGCAATGTTATTTTAAGCACACAGTAAAAAGTGGTACCTTGCAGTTGTTACCTTAACTCTCCTATGGTATTCGTAATTTTTGACCCAAATACATTTTCCTCATTTAATAAAAATGGTTTGCTTTAGCTGAGCAGTACAAGACTTTGTGACTTTTCCTCCATTTGCAGTCTGAACACACACATATATATATATATATATATATATATATATATATATATATATATATATATATATATATATATATAAAAATTGGGCTTGATTCGATAAAATAAATCAAGAAAAATTAAATATTAAAAAAAGCTACACCGTTGGTATTCATGGTCAAAATTGACCGACCATTGAAAATGAATGGGAAAGACCAAAAAAAGATATTTTTTCTAAGACAATGATCAATAAATCAGTGACAATACAAAAAAAAAAAAATAAAAAAAAAGAAAAGAAAAAAAACAGACTGAAATTACAGGGTGAGACTCCAAAACATCCTCAGTGCAAAACATACACACCCACTCAAACACACAAACACACAAACACTTATACACACACAAGAATGAAGCGGTGAGACTAACGCATTTTTTTTTTTTACATTTGTCAAAAAACAAAAACAGATCAGTCACAATGCTAAACACACACTCAGAAATGAAGGGGTGAAACAATAATACACTCACTATGCAGAACACACACACACAGAACCAAGGCATCAGTAAGTGGAACTCTAATGCAATCTTTTGGTCATTGTTGGCATTGCAAGTCATCTTTTGTTTTCCAGCTGATGACAGCAATCTGACACACACACACACACACACACACACACACACACACACATGTTGGTTCAGCTATCCTTATGAGGACTCTCCATAGACATACTGATTTTTATACAGTACGAACTATAGATTCTATCCCCTAACCCTAAACCTAACCTTCACATTTTCAATAAAACATCATTTAGTATGTTTTTTTTAAGCGATTTTAAATATGGGAACACTAGAAATGTCCTCATAAACCACATTTATAGCATAATACCCTTGTAATTAACAGTTTGTAACCTAAAACACACACACACACACACACACACACACACACACACATGTTTGCAAAATAAATTTTTACTATAGAAAGTTTGAAATTGCAAAATGTTTACTCTGATTCTTTTGTTTTATATTCTAAAATAATTTTCAGAATTTTGCTGTTCATTTCTGTTTCTTGATGTTCATTTTCTTCACATTATTATGCATTTACCTTTAGTTATTAAACTTTCATGTTTGAAATAAATTATTGGTAGAAAAATGCTTATTTGGTGTCTTCATTTTGTAACACCATGGTCAGGTTTGATTGCAAGCATCATGACATTAACTGCAAAAACTGACATTTCAAATAAATTTTAAAATGCTAAACTGTTCATGATAATGTCTAAATATATATCCACATTCATATCATGTGATAAATTACAAAATTAGGTTACAACAAACCATCAAACTACACAGTAGTTGGCTACAGCCATCTACTGGCTGTTACTGGCATGACATGGTTTTCATGTCATTTTATTTATATTTGGTTCACCAGATGGCAGCAACGTGCCTCCAATTTATGTCACATTCTCATATTTATCATCATGTTTCAACTTATATAAGTGTAGGTGCAGAATTTATATATATACATATATATATATATATATATATATATATATATATATATATATATATATATATATATATATATATATATATTAATTAGCTTATTTGTATGTGCAAATTAATGGTGAAATTTAGAAATTTACATGTCAATAAGATCAAAATAGCATAAAATAAATGCATAATTTTATTGTTATTTTATTTCTTCTACAGGGAAGAAGAAATGGTAGCATCATAAAAAATAAAAAAAATGATGTGAAAACCAAAGGGAGGTGCCATTTTTCAACACCAGTAGAGGGTTAAGGAGCTACTTTCACAAAGGATCTATTTTATTCTATATATTATATTTTATTCTATATATATATATATATATGCCATTTCTAGAGACCAGAATATCATTCTTGGGGACTTGGGGTGGGTTATTTTGACTTGGACCAGTTAGGAACCACCGAGCAACCACCCTGAACATCCTAGCATTGTGCTAACATTAGCAACTGCATAGCAAAGCCCTGGAAACTACCCACAACTTTTGCACAGCCATGCAAGCAACACTCAGATTTTCTTCAGAAAATGTAAAAATCTCCTTGAAACTGTCTTGAGAAACTGATTGAGAATCAGCTCTTACTGGTGTTTGTGTTGCTTGTGTCGCCCATCACAGCTGTTGCAGCGCGTGTGTTCTGTTGTTCTGGGTCTGTTGATGCTGTTCGGACGGCGGCTCTCATCGTGTTATTGGATGTTGAGTTAAAGACTTTTCCACACATCAGCATATTGAGACTTCCAAACGGATCTGATCCGAAGTCTAAAGTGTCTGCAACACTCAACATTGCTGAAGTCTGGAAATTAGACATCTGGGTGGAGAAAAAGCATAACCATAACATCCCCTTACAAAAATCGAGGGTTCATGGCAAATTTGCTGCAAACTTGTGGCAAATTCGCCACTTATAATTTTCACATGCAAATGAGCTTTGTGGCAAACTAGCGGCAAATTGTCCATTGTTGCCAAAGGTTTACCAGAGGTTCACCACTACCGGCAAAGAGTACTTCTGGCAAACATTTGCGGCAAATTTTTTTGCGGAAAAAAATGAGTGTCAAATTTGCTGCAAATTTGTTGAAATTTTACCACTATTTTACATTTTTATCTCAGAAATATATCCACGAAATGTCAAACACTACGTAAAATGTAACAAATAAATCTTAGTTTCCTTTCATATCACTGCTTTTTGGAACTTGACAGCCTCATCAGTCATTATAAACTTTTGCTGTTTGAAAAAGAGCTGCACAGAAATAATTTTGGGTGAACTTTTAATTTATAGGCAGAGGAGCACGGTACATTAATTTAAAAGTGAGTGAATTAAGGAAACTCACCCCTGTCATCAGTGGAGTGACGTGACTGCTGGTCTGAGTCATGAGTACGGCCACCTCGAACGGGTTCAGACCCACAGCTAATGGAAGCTGAATCAGAAAGAAGTAATTTTCAGTATTACTGATTTCTCCGGAGCTTAATTGTGTATCACATGGGTGCTGCTTCACAGAGTCAAATAATATGACTGCATTACTGAACTGCAGCTAAGTGTGGTTAAATCTATAAAGGTCATTAGATTTTCTGAGCTTATTCTCAGAATCAGAGATGTCAGGCAATTAAAACAACTTTAATAAGCTCCCATTCACTGTCCTCTTAGCCAACACTATCTCTGCATCTATGTGACCTTCACACACTCAATAGTGATTACTTTAGCAGTAAAGCAGGTTCAGATAGAGGAAAGGGGAAGGGAGAGGGATGTATGTATGTGTGTGTGTGTGTGTGTGTGAATTGGTGTCTGTGTGTTTAAGTATTTATCTGCACAAGGGATTATGCTGCAAATGGCTTTTCTTTGCTCAATCTGGAGTGCATTTAGGCTGTTCCTAGTTTCACCAGTAACATCCGAACTTCCACAAATACAGTGAAACCAAAGCATTTGAGAATAAGACCTTCAGTTAAGTGAAAATGTAAATACAAATACAGCACTTTTGACATGTAATCATGTGCAGTATATGAAATATAGATATTTACAATTGAATTTGTCACTAGTTAAAAGGCTCATTTTTTATTTCAGTATCGGTATTATGGCTGCGTGGTCCCATGGTGTTTATACTTGCATACTGTTGTTTGTACAGATGAACATGGTACCTTCAGGCATTTGGAAATTGCTCCCAAGAATGAACCAGACTTGTGGAGGTCCACAATTTTTTTTCTGAGGTCTTGGCTGATTTCTTTTGATTTTCCCATGATGTCAAGCAAAGAGGCACTGAGTTTGAAGGTAGGCCTTAAAACACATCCACAGTTTGTAATTCAGTACACCTCCTATCAGAAGCTAATTGGTTAACTGTCTAAAGGCTTGACATCATTTCCCAGAATTTTCCAAGCTGCTTAAAGGCACAGTTAACTTAGTGTATTTAAACTTCTGACACACTGGAATTATAGTCAATTGATAATAGTCAATTGTGATATAGTCAATTAAAAGTGAAATAATCTGTCTGTAAACAATTGTTGGACAAATTACTCGTGTCATACACAAAGTAGATGTCCTAAACGACATGCCAAACTATAGTTTGCTTGGATTAAATCTGTGGAGTGTTTAAAAAAAATGAGTTTTAATGACTTCAACCTAAGTGTATGTAAACTTCTGACTTCAATCTGTCAGAGGCAAAGTAATTTCAATACTAAGTAACCTAGTTACTTTTTTAGGCATGGTTTTTGCTACCTTCCATTGATTTCTTATCTTATGGCTTCTCCTAGTGGACAACATTTGTAGTATACTGTATCTTTCATGTCATTCACAGTTCAAATTGGTGCATATCTGCTAAATTATTAAATGAATAAAAAATATTTCGATTTTTTTTTTCATGAGGGATGATGCACGACAAATTTTATGCGAATCAGAGAATCGACCTAGGACAAGTTAAAAAAAGAATTTTTTTTCAATACATTAACTGTGGCAGATGTTTTTTTCTCTCAAAAAGTAAAATCAATTTGACCAACTGACTCTTAAGGAATCAGAAGGGGGGGGGGATTCTAGCAATTACAGTTCCAGAGTAATAACCATAGTTATATTAGTAACCATATAATATCTATCCTATACAATATATTAGCTTATTATAGTGCCACCTTGTGGCCAGATCTCTCAAGATTTCGTACACAGCCTAATTTTGGCAACCTATAAGTTGATGCCAATTTGTGATGATTTGATTGGCTACCTGGCAGCAATTTTGGTTGAGTTGTCCAATCAATATTTTAAGGATATGTTTATAATATACATGCCGATTTTCAACATTCTTAATCAAACTCTTGCAGAGTTATAACTGGTTTTTTTGTTGACATACTCCCTATGGGCAGAATTGGACACAATTTGGCATGCCTCCTCAAAATGTCTTTGCGTCAAACTTTTCCAGGTTTCATTAAGTTCAGACTTTGAGTTCAGAAGATATAGGTTAATAAATGAATTTGGCCATTTGGTCATGTTTGGCCACAGCCAAAACTATTAATTGGCTTAACTTTTCTATACAATTTGACGAATCAAAACTCTTTTGTACCTGAGTATTGGTGGGATTTGGACAAGTTTGGTGTCTCTAAGACTTGCTGTATTTGCTGCCCAGATACTTTTAGGGGAATGGGGAGAGGGAAGAAGAATAAAAGCAGAAGAAAAAGAAGAAGAAGAAGAAGAAGAAGAAAAATCCATACAAATACAATGGGGTTCCAGCCCCTTCGGTGCAATTACAGTAAAATAAACCATAAAAGGTTGAGTAAATTCTGGGAGAATTTAGAAGAAAAATGTTCCACACAAATAATCATAAATTACTCACAGCGGATAATAGTTTCATGTTATCGAGGTTCTGCATGACAACTTGTCTGGTTAGGAGAAGCTGACTGGCTGTTATGGAGCATGTGATGTTCTGGAACTCCTCTCTCTGATTGGCTGAATTAAAGTCCAGGATGCTGTTGACTGATGCGCCACAGAATATAGACCTCAGATCGCCCCCACCTGAGAGAGCAATTATCTACAGAAGAGAACAATAGACTTTTGAAAAGTACGTTTCATCACAAATCATGGCATATCATATTTCATCATCATTGAACATAAAAATATGTGTGAAATGAATACTGCAATAAATGCTAATTCAGTTCATTTAAATGGATAGCGTGGTTCTTGTGCTAACAGGTCTGGATTTAGGTCATGAGGGTATAGTTGTGGTATGGTCTCGACTCCAACTCTGGGAAAAAATTATGCATGCTTGACATTTTGCTGCTGTGAGAATCTGTCTCTGTTGGACCAAACAAGCTTCTATTGGTTAGATAAAATGCTGGACTGTGGTGATGTCAATGACTTCTCGTAGAAGCGTCTG
Source organism: Myxocyprinus asiaticus (assembly GCF_019703515.2). NCBI lineage: Eukaryota > Metazoa > Chordata > Actinopteri > Cypriniformes > Catostomidae > Myxocyprinus > Myxocyprinus asiaticus. The sequence goes on along the minus strand of NC_059345.1, from coordinate 64,701,815 downwards.
GCCTTTCGGCTGTTTTTTCCTTTAGAGATATCGAATCTCAGCATGCACTAAAATTTACAGCATCATTTTTTTCATTTTAGCTCTCCATCACTCTGCTTGTGATGACGTACCTGGCCGAGTCGAACCTTCACCATCATCAGACTCGCAACTGTTGTGTTTGGCACTGACAAGCTGTTCGTCAGATATTCTGAAAATGTCTCATTGGTTCTTAGCAAACTACGAAGTGGAATGGATTGACCTGAGAGAGAGAGAGAGAGAGAGAGAGAGAGAGAGAGAGAGAGAGAGAGAGAGATTTTATTGGACTTTACTTAGTGATGTTCTTAATGCTGATGTATGTAATTTCTGCACCACTAATGCCACTGAATGGAATTGCAGCTTTGAAGATGGTGAGGGGAGCTTTCCTGTGCAGTGGGCAGCTTTGCAAAGGTTGCATCTCTGGTTAAATTGGGGTAGTGATTGAAGGAGAGGATGTGGCTTATTAAACACGTGTTAGCCCGTTAAAGGCTCATTTTGCTCTAATGAAACACACAGCTTCATACTTATGCAACCACAAATACCTCCCACATACTCACACAAATCATGAAAGCCAATTAGGCATATGAAAGTCTGTTTGTTTGCAAACCAAGGCTGGATGGAGATCTGACTGCTCCCCAGTGAAGAGTGTTTTAAAGGAATAGTACACCTAAATATGAAAATTATGTCATCATTTTCTTCCCCTCATGTTGTTCCAAATTTTACAAATGCATTATAAATCATTTATATACAGTTATAGCAACATGCATAAAAATAGCAACTTTTATCCAAGACTAGCCAAATCTAGTGAGCATTTTAACTTACATGTTATTCAGTTGCAAGAAAAAGTATGTGAACCCTTTGGAATATCTGCATTTATTTATAATTTTGCTTTAAAATCTGGTTTGTTCTTCCTCTAAGTTACAATAATGAACAAACACAATCTGTTTAAACTAATAACACACATATTATTGTATTGTTTTTGTACACACTGAATACATCATTCAAACATTCATAGTATAGGTTGGAAAAAGTATGTGAACAGGGTTGAAAACCACTGCCCTAGGTTAATGGTGTCAACAAAACCTAATTAGAGTCAAGAGTTGGCAAACCTGGCATCAAAATAATAAACCAAGATTGGAGGTATGGGTTTGAATTATAAAAAGCACTCAAACATTTTTGAGTTTTCTATTCACAAGAAGCATCTGCTGACGTGGACAATGCCTTGCAAAAAAAAGAGATCTCAATGATCAATCCATAATTGTTGCTTTGCATAAAGCTGGAAAGGGTTACAAAGTTATCTGGATGAGCTTAGATAGTCATCTGTCCACAGTAAGACAAACTGTCTATAAATGGAGATGATTTAGTACTATGGCTACTTTCCCTAGAAGTGTCTGTCCAGCCAAGATGACTCAAAGGGCACATGTAGAATTCTCAATGAGGTAAAAAAAAAAAAAAAAAACCTAGAGTGACATCTCTGTTCATGAGTCTACTATATGAAAAACATTAAACAGAACTGTTGTCCATGGCAGGACACCGCTGCGCACCTGAAGTTTGCCAAAGACCACCTTGACACTCCACAATGCTACTGGGAAAATATTTTGTGGACTGATGAAATTAAGGTTGAATTGTTTGGGAAGAACACGCAGCACTACGTATGGTGTAAAAAGGGCACCGCATACCAACATGAAAACATCATCCCAATGGTGAAGTATGGTGGAGGGAGCATTATGATTTGGGACTGCTTTGCTGCTTCAGGTCCCAAGTATATTAAGATATCCTAGAGGATAATGTCAGGATGGCTATGCACCAGCTGAAGCTCAGTAGAAGTTGAGTGACGCAGCAGGACAGTGACCCTAAACATCAAAGTAAACGTTCACAACAGACATCCTAAGAAAATGGCTGAGCTGAAGCAGTTCTGTAAGGAAGAATGGTCAAAATTTCCTTCTGAACGTTGTGCAGGTCTAATTTGCTGCTACCAGAAATGCTTGGTTGAGGTTATTGCTGCCAAAGGAGGATCAACCAGGATCATCTAGTTATTAAATCTAAGGGTTCACTTACTTTTTCCACAGCACAGTGAATGTATAGTGGGATGTGTTCAATAAAGTCATGAAAGATTATAATTGTTTGTGTGTTGTTAGCTTAAGCCCATTGTGTTTGTCTATACGTGTGACTTTGATGAAGATGAGATCACATTGTATGACCAATAAATGCAGAAAACCAGCTAATTTCACAGGGTTCACATACTTTTTCTTACCACTGTACATGCTTAATAAGTACACTTTACAACATGTGAGGTAAAACGGCTCACTGTTTTGCAGGTATTGCATGAAAGTCACCCTTTTTAAGCATGTTGTCATAACTGCTTATTTATGCTTTATAACGCATTTGTAAATGATTATTAGTCATTTATGAACCTCTTTATAAACCCTTAATAAAAGGGAACATTCATTTAAAGTGCTACCACTACTTATTTGCTTTTACAGAAAAGTTAGGCTCTGTTTGAGTATTGAAAAAAAGAAAAGGCCTGACCTGGCTAATATGTATTGAGCGGTAATAACAAGAGCGCTAATTATTTGCCTGGAGCTTGGCGGATCTGACGGCTATCAGACCGCTGCACTGATTACCAGCGGTACATCATTACACTCTCAATCTTATCAGAGTCTTTGTGTTGCAGCAATAATCCTCTGAGCCACGACGAACAACGCAAATTAGACAGGTTGCACACACACACACACGCACAGCGGCTCTTGGAGTTGTCACCTCACACTTTCATCATCTCTCCTGCCTGTGTGTCACCTGCTGTCTGATTGGCCAATTCATTCCAAGCTCGCTCTGATTGGCCGTTTCTTTCAGCTGTGCAACGACCCCTCGTTTCGGAGTCTCTGGCAGCGTTGTGAGTTAATTACTGCCTGTTAGATCTCCTGATGAATTTAATCTCATATAATACAAGTTCATGGCCCCCAGAATGCAAATCTTTCTTGAGCGGTGACCACATCCTGACAACATGACGCTTCTCAACCTATTTGCAAATAAGCTGCCTCACAAATCTAAATATCATCAGACTAATCTATATGAACCAGCAACAACGCAGCAGCAAGATATACAACCTGCCCCTCTGAATCAAAAACCGTGCCTGTGCTATCAGCTGACCCTGAGGAATATGAGCGTGTGTCCGCTATGGATCTGGGAATATTGAAACAACCTCCTGCAGAAACTTAAATAAGAATGGACTTGAAGCAGCTGTTATCAGCCCTGCTCCTGGACACACCTGCTCTGCGCTTACGCAGCTCTGTCCATTGATAAGTGATCCGTGTAGCGCCACTTCATTCAGCTTTTGGAGCGTTTGCCATTTCAGGTTTTGGCAGCACATCAAAGAGTGTCACACCACTGTGACGTCTAACAAAATTTGGTCACACCTGCAGGAAAAATAGTCGCAGTCTTGAGTTCTGCACCCTCATGCTGTTTCAAAACTGCATGACTTAAACTGTATAAAATAGAGCATTTCGTGACCCCTTTAAAGCTTAAAAAAGGTACCAAATTTACCAAAAAACTTGTTGCTGCTTGTTCAGTCTACTTAATTAAAATGAACTAAAGCAACACAATTCTAGAACATTTTGTCACAACTTGATTTCAGTGTGTTCTATTCATTTGCATTTGTAAAATGGAAGTTTACTTAATCAGTTTAAGTTGGGACTACATGGATATTTTTTGTGGTGTTAACATTGATGAAACTGGGTGGAGGATTTCCATTTCCCAGCGTACTTTGCATGGGACACGATAAGAGGAGTAAATGTTATAATTAAGTGTTATTTTATGTGTTTTTGTGCAAGTAGAATACAACGGGAGAAGAGTTACTGTTATGTTGGAGTTTTGGGGGTTACCATTATGGTGAAGAGTGGAGCTTGAGCAAATGATAAGAACAGGCACAAGAAATAGATTGTTAAATTGACACATCTAATTTTGGGGGTTTTTTAGGTTCTTTCTACAAAAAATATTTGTGTTGAGATTACATTGTAATTCTAAGCTATGAAAACTTATTTCAAACACGTGTAACCACTGAATCAAGTTCAGCCAAAGAGCTTTTTTTTCTTTTGGTTTTCTATGTGACTCATTTGTCATATTTCAAGTTGATACAACACAAAATTTAAGTCAATTTTCAGTCAAAATCTTGACGTCTGTTGCACATTCATTAGCATTATGAGAGAAACTCATTCACTTGGACAGTGGTTACCAACAGTATTGGGTAAGTTACCCCCAAAAAAGTAAACCGCTACAAATGACTAATTACTTTTAAGTATCTAAGTAATCAGAAAAAACACTTCATGGGAAAGTTATCACATTACATTAAGTCACTTACTAAAAGACTTTTCACAGAAAAGTTAGTTTTTCCTCTAAACAAATTCAAAATATCTCCATTATCGTAATTCAAACACTCAGCACCACCATTAGTGACCCTTCAGCTGTCACAGAAATGCAAACAGATGAACATATGAAGGTAATTCATGTTTGAAATGTATTCTTTAAAAAGAACATTATTTTAGAAATATGTGTAACCTAAGTACTTAACCTCGTGTGACCCCGCGGCCTCATGCGAGGACTCGCTACAGACGCAGTGCCAACAAAAGTGCCTCTGGTAAGAAATACATTGCATTTTTTTTCACTGAAACCTGTTTGGTTGTAAAGAGTAGTGTCTATAGTTTCGTTTGATGTGCCGTTTTAAAAAATCTGTTCATTTTTCGTGCGTCAGCATCCTGAAAAACATGATGTCCACATATGTGGAAACTGGCACTGCATTTCCTCAAAAGTATAACAAACAAAAGTTAGTTTTTTTGAATAACTTTCAACTCTAACACATCAGTGGGTCTGATTTTTATGTTTAATTTTGTTTTCTCTGTACAGTACGGTTCTATTCATTAACATTAGTAATTGCATTCCCATATATTTAATGTGCATTTTCTCATGGAGAATAAATGGGTTCATCCAAATTTTGCTTTCAGAGGCTTTATATGGAGTTAGGATGAAAATAAGGTGCATTTTGAACTGTTCTGAGACCAGTGCGACAGACAGCATGCTGGACGTTATATCATTCACTAAATAGGGAGCAAGGGAGCATCCTATAGCTTTCTATGTGCTAAGTTCATTTAATCCTAAAATTCAACCAAAAGTTCAGTTTCAGGCTGCAGATGATGTTTGGATCACTCAACATGTTTAGCAGACATGTGACAATGATAATCAGTAAATAGATTCTGAATTTTATAATGCAGCATTTTATTTTAACATGGTTGGTAGTGATTGGATGATGCTGGACATTACTTTGAATAAGAATTATTTATTCAGTTTTACAGAAAATCAGCTGTAATGTCTAATCCTGGAAATATAATAAAAAATTTGATGAAAAAAATCTGACTTTCTATAGCTTAGTGTTATTTAAAATTTCACAACGTAGTCTCGCTGTCCACATATGTGGACATACATTTTTTGTAAATCTATTTGCTCTAAAAAAAATAAAAAATAAAAATAAATAAATAAATAAAAACAAATATATATATATATATATATATATATATATATATATATATATATATATATATATATATATAATTATTATTATTATTATTATTATTATTTAATTTATTATTATTACTTTTATTATTTTGCTTATTAGGTGCTACTAGTTACAAATTAAAAAGGGAAATGGAAAATGCACACAGCAGTCACGCTCGGGTCTCAGGAGGTTAAAAGTAATCAACTTAATTGAAAGTCAGTAAATGAAATATGATTTGTAATTTAAATGTAATGTATTACACTGGTTTTTGAATATAAAATAATTAGATCACAGTAAATAATTACTATGTACTCAGAATACACCCAACAATGGTTACCACTAAAAAATAATACAAGTTTTTGCATGAACATGCATGCCATCGAGGACGAGCTTCTCTCACGTAATCATAAATGTGCAACGAATGTCCAGATTTTCACTGAAAAATTACTGCCGTTTCTGGCTTTTTCTCAGCCAAACCTATCGTAATGCTTCTGAAGGCCTGGAATATAACGCATGTGTCGCATGGACTACTTTTACAATAATTTTAGGTCCTTTTTTAAAGGAATAGTTCACCCAAAAATGAAAATTCTCTGATCATTTACTCACCCTCATGCCATCCCAGATGTGTGACTTTCTTTCTTCTGCAGAACACAATTTAAGATTTATAGAAAAATATCTCAGCTCTGTAGGTCCATAAAATGCAAGTGAATGGTGACTAGAACTTTCCAGATCAAAAGTCCTTTTTTTCCCATAAATCTCCACCTTTGATCAGCCCCAACCAGTAGGTGGCAATATGCACGAAGAATGCAAATTACCAAAAATCAAAAGAAGAACAATATGAAAGTGAAAGTAAAAGTGGACATTGATCTGTTTCTCACCCACACCTTTCATATCGCTTTTGAAGATATGAAATTTTACCACTGAGGTGTTATGGATTACTTTTGTGCTAACTTATGTGATTTTTGGAGATTCAAAGTTCTGGTCACCATTCACTTGCATTGTATGGCCCTACAAAACTGAAATCTTCTATAAATCTTCATTTGTGTTCTGCAGAAGAAAGAAAGTCATACTCATCTGGGATGAAATGAGCGTGAGTAAATGATGAGAGAATTTTCATTGTTGGGTGAAATATCCACTTTCCACTGCGATTTTATTGAAAAGACAGCCCGCAGTATTCACTCATATTTACAACATCTCCTTTGGTGTTCCGCATATGAAAGAAAGTCATACGAGTTTGGAATGACATGTAAATTATGAAATAATTTTCATTTTTGGCTGAACTATTCCTTTAAACAAGCAGAGATGTACACACAAAGTGATTTTAACACAGATCCAACTTAACACATAAACACAAATTACGATCCTCTTACCCCCTTACGCCCCCTTTTATTTACATCACAATTCCCTCTTTTACATACTTTCTGTCCATTATTATTTAAGAAATGCCTCTCCAAGGCCTGAAGCCACAACCATTGTCAGTCTTTGCTCAGCCCACCACACGTGGCTTAATGCTTTATTGACAGAGAGAACTCTAATTTTCCTGAGCTATGAAAGAGAAACCTCCAAGCAATAAAATTTCCCTCTAGGTAATGATGCTCCAAAGCACACATTTGAAAACCCCCAACACACAATTTCATACTGCAGAACTGGCTTCAGTTGCGGTTCATTATTTTTGTGTTTATGAGTTTGAGAAAACAGCTGAACTGAGATCTCTGAAGTGTTCATAACATCAGTCCTACTGAGACAGGAAGCTGTGTATCAATTTGAGAATACAAAGAGATTTCATTTAATTTGAAGAGTGTAATTTTTTCCATGTCAAAGTACTTTCTCTTATCCCGCTTTAATATATGCAGAGTCAATTATACATTAAGTTAGCCATTTGATAGTTGAATTATTATTCTGCAATTACATTAGGTGACGCTAGTGGTGTAGAATTTACATGCTTGATGCTTGATGACACAAATTGTCTCAACCTTTACAAATAAAGTGTGTGTCAGACTTTTACCTCTGGCTGGGTTTGCATTCTGCAGGACAGAACCCCACTGGCCGATGTCACTTGAGAGCAGTTTAACACTGGCGAAGAGGGCGGGATCTGCGAGGATGGTCTGAACTTCAATCAAAACCTTTGAGACTCTAAAGGAACATAGGAAGAGACCACCATTATGTCTCTTGAGCAATAAAAAAGAACATGACAACTGTACAAATGTGTATTATTGCATGAAGGATCATTTGGTTTGTGATTTGACACTTACATGGAGTTATTGAAGTTGTTCACCTGTCCAGGTGCTTCACCAGGTGTGGGGCGATCGACACATGGGTTCTGCATGTTACACAACATGCCCTGTAGCCATGGCAACACACCTGCCGAGGGGAGGGGCTTATTGGGGTAGTGGCCTGAGAGGTGAAAGGAAAACAGATACTGTTTTTTCTTTTTTCTAGTACTTCCTGCCATCTAGTGGAATAAAATAAGACTATTTGAAAAAGTTTTATTTTTTATTTTTATAAATACTGGGTAAGAAAACAATTTTTGCAGTGAACATTCAAAAGTTAGCTTTGAGAAAAGCTCTAAAATCATTTCTTAGCAGATGTCACTTGGTTTAATATTTTCTTACCGTTTGCAATGGCATTCAGACATAAGTGTACAAAAGTGTACGAATATATTTGGGTACCACTGCATATGCACATAAAATGATGAAAAAAAAAAAAAGAAGTTATTTTGTACTTACACTGGCTTTTATAAATGGGCTGGTTGGTGGATCTGACAGACACAAGAATAAAGAACAGAAACAAAGGCCAAATCAGCTCCACCAGCAACCGTACCTGGAATAGAAAGAGAAATAGACTCTTCACAACTCATCAAAATCCATCCCAATAGCAACATCTGCATCAATTTTACATCTGCTGTCCTCCATTTATGTGTGAGTTTTTTTTTTTTTTGTTTTTTTTTTTTATCAACAACTGACTGTAAATAACAGTAAGGGTATTAAAAACTTGAAGAATGTTCTCTAAAAATTATATTTGCTCAGGTGGCTGCTGGGAATTTTTCTTCTATCAGTTTGCACAGAAAGGTCTGCTTTTGGCCATGACACATAGAAGCATGTCTTTAACAAGGTAAGCCATAGCCAAATCAGACACTGGCACACATCATTATCTTAGGTCATTAGTTTAAGTAAATCCACACATAGCTACTGTAGGCTAAGTGACTAGTTAAATAAGTTCTGGGCTTCCCAGGTCCAGGTACACATTATGAGTCAGGTCACTAGCTGTTTAAGCCAAAAACAGAGATTTAGTTCATTAGCGTTATGCCATTCAGGCCAAGACACACATAGCTATCATACACAGTGCACATGGCTATTCAGAGCAGCAGCAGTACACAAGTCTTGGTGGTAGATCTGCTTGTTTTGGGGGTTGTGTTGTGTGTTATGCATTTGTGCAGCTTCCCTACTTTGTCAGTGGATTTTATTTATTTCTAATTACGAAGAAGTAGCATGTCTTGTGTTTTTTATTATTTTGCAACAGTAATGCATGTCCACATGCTTAACTCAGTATGTCTGTGTATGTTATAACAGTAGCAAGTCTCTGAACTTGCTCTGCACCAGAAGCAGCAGCACCAGCAGTGTAGCAGATCTAGTCCGCCAAGACCAATATCCTATCAAAATGTCATACCCACATTAACATGCTAAATCTGACAGCAAAAACATAAGCCTTAACCAGCTTCTTAATACCCAAGAGTACCTTCACATGGTACATGACCTTCACAATCTGAAATTCAGCTCACAGCACCAAACAAGCTCAATGATTGAATGGAACCATCAAAACTTTTGAACAAACACAGCGTCATTGTTGTTTTTCGAGATCAGATCAATATATTTAGAGATTGTGAGAGCAGTCTTAGCAGCACACTCTGCTGTCAAACGCAGCACTAATGGGAGGGAAGATTTGTTACTGTGCATTTGAGCGTTTGGATATTAAAAGCGGTCTGATTTGATGCAGTAGAGCTGCATATGTGTGATGACTTTGCAGGGCTTTGAATGAGAAAGTCTGTTCAGTGTTACATTATTTATACTGTAGAAATCTGCAGGCAGAATGAGACAGCATACTAGATCACATCAAATAGTGTGTATGTGTGTGTAAGAGTGAGTGGGTGCTGGGCTAAGAGACAGATAGAGAATTCAAAATAAGCACAAAATAAGTTTGTGTCTGTGTGTGTCTGTGTGCAGTTATTTTTGTTTGTTTTTTTATACAGAAATTTTCATCACTCCAAAATATCCCCACTAGTCCCTGTATGTAATTTTACATTTAACTTTGTAGTAAAATCAATGTTTATCACTATTAATCATGATTAGCTTGTTTAGATGTTGTATTGCTGATTGTTCCAACTAGGGTTGCTAACTGTCCCTTGTCAGCCAGGATGTCCCATTGGGATGCTGATATGACAACATCCTGTACGGGATGCCAATAAAACTAAAGCTACATTTGCATTTCTCGAAGGTGTTTGTAAGGCAGCAAAAAAAATAAAAAATAAAAAGTAAAAAATAATTAATTAAAAAAAAAAAGTAAAGTTTTAGGTAAGTTTTATGCTTTGGTACAGTAAATAAAGCGTCACATAGAGCTAATTTGCCATTGTCATGACATGTGACGTGCACCTTTTTTGATTGGCTGTGTATGAGAATCAACACACAGCATGACACGATATTTAAATTGATGCAAGAAAGTTGACACCAATCACAATTCAGGGTAAAACTTTTTCCATTTGTTAAGGGTTCACAAAGGGGTTAATTAATGACTACTAAGTCATTTACAAATGCATTATAAATAATTTATATGCAGCTATAGCAATATTCATAAAAAGGACAGCTTTTATACAATACTTGCCAAATAGTGAGCATTTTAACTTATGTCATAAATGCTTAATAAATACACTTATTCATACTTATATGAATCGAACACATAAAAATCCCTAATTCAAGATTTATGTTGCAAAATAGTGACATATTTAGTGAGATTAAAATTATGGATTTTGTCATTTTGTCAAAAGTTTGGAGTCGTGTCCCAGCTTGTCCTAGTTACCAAAAGTCATATTTTCAAAAACATTTTTCAGGTCTTTAAATCAAATCAAAATCAAAAAATCAAATCACTTTTATTGTCACACAGCCATATACACAAGTGCAATGGTGTGTGAAATTCTTGGGTGCAGTTCCGATCAACATAGCAGTCGTGACAGTGATGAGACATATACCAATTTACAATAACATCAAATTAACACAACACAATTTAAAGTCTAATATACACAATTACACACAACACAATATACAAATAATAACATACACTGTACAGTATACAATACACACAATATAGATACACATTATTCAATGAAAAAAAAAAAGTATATATAGAATGTACAGTATTGTACTGTATTGACATTCAGGCTGTCGGTTGATAGTAAGTTGTTAAGAGAGAATATAATACAATAATAATATAATTTATGACAGTCCGGTGTGAAATATAAGAGTAAGAGTAATAAAGTGCAGTGCTGATGTATTTTGATCGTGGGAGATCAAGAGTTCAAAAGTCTGATTGCTTGGGGGAAGAAGCTATCATGAAGTCGGCTGGTGCGGGTCCTGATGCTGCGATACCGCCTGCCTGATGGTAGCAGTGAGAACAGCCCATGGCTCGCGTGGCTGGAGTCTCTGATGATCCTCCGAGCTTTTTTCACACACCGCCTGGTATATATGTCCTGGAGGGAGGGAAGCTCACCTCCGATGATGTGTCTGGCAGTTCGCACCACCCTTTGCAGTGCTTTGCGGTTGTGGGCTGTGCTATTGCCGTACCAGGCGGAGATGCAGCCAGTCAGGATGCTCTCTACAGTGCAGGTGTAGAACCATGTGAGGATGTGGCGGTTCATTCCAAACTTCGTCAGCTGTCTCAGGAAGAAGAGGCGCTGATGAGCCTTCTTCACAACGACTTCAGTGTGGATGGACCATGTGAGTTCCTCAGTGATGTGGACACCCAGGAACTTGAAGCTGCTGACTCTCTCCACTGGTGCTCCATTGATGGTGATGGGACTGTGTTCTCTGTCTTTTCTTCTGAAGTCCACCACGAGCTCCTTTGTCGTACTGACATTGAGGGAGAGGTTGTGCTCCTGACACCAGTGTGTCAGAGTGCGCACCTCCTCTCTGTAGGCTGTTTCATCATTGTCAGTGATCAGACCTACCACCGTCGTGTCATCAGCAAACTTAATGATGGCATTGGAGCTATGTGTTGCCACACAGTCATGTGTGTACAAGGAATACAAGAGTGGGCTGAGAACACAGCCCTGTGGGGCTCCAGTGTTGAGGGTCAGTGATGAGGAGATGTTGCTGCCTATTCTAAACACCTGGCGTCTGCTTGACAGGAAGTCCAGGATCCAGCTGCACAGCGAGCTGTTTAAGCCCAGAGCCCGGAGTTTCTCATCTGGCTTGGAGGGCACTATGGTGTTGAATGCTGAGCTGTAGTCTACAAACAGCATTCTCACATAAGTGTTCTTTTTTTCCAGGTGGGAGAGAGCAGTGTGTATTGTAGATGCAATGGCATCATCAGTGGAGTGGTTGTTGCGGTAAGCAAACTGCAATGGGTCTAGAGAGAGAGGCAGCACAGAGAAGATGTAATCTCTGATTAGTCTCTCAAAGCATTTGCCGATGATGGGGATCAGAGCAACAGGACGCCAGTCATTTAAGCAAGTTATTTTTGATTGCTTTGGAACAGGCACAATGGTGGATGTTTTAAAGCATGTGGGGACTACAGACAAAGAGAGGGAAAGGTTGAAAATGTCTGTAAAAACACCAGCCAGCTGGTTCGCGCACGCTTTGATGATCCGGCCCGGAATGCCGTCTAGGCCCGCGGCTTTGCGGATATTCACCCGTCGGAAGGATCGGGTTACATCCACTACAGAGACAGAGAGTGAACTAACCTCTGTAGCTTTGGCCGCGAGAGCTCTCTCCGTGAGGGCGGTGCTATTTCCCTCAAAATAAGCATAAAATGTATTTAGCTCATCCGGGAGAGAGGCAGCGGTTTTTATTCCCTTTAATGTCCGTGATGATGTTAATTCCCTGCCATATGCTTCTAGAGTTGGTGGTGTTAAACTGTCCTTCAATCTTGTTCCTGTACTGGCGTTTTGCTGTTCTGATTTTCGGAGGGCATAACTGGCTTGTTTATGCTCCTCCGCGTTCCTGGAATTGAAACATCGCTATTTATCCATGGCTTCTGGTTCGGATAGATCCATGTTGTTCTGGTCGGAACGACATCCTCCATGCACTTTTTGATGAAACACATTACGCTATCAGCGTAAAGCTCGATGTCGTCATCAGAGGCGGACCGGAACATCTCCCAGTCCGTGTGATCAAAACTGTCCTGTAGTGTAGAGTCTGATTGGTCCGACCAACACTGGATCGTTCTGAGGGTGGGTGCTTCCTTTTTCAGTTTCTGCCTGTAAGCAGGCAGAAGCAGAATGGAAGAGTGGTCTGATTTGCCAAATGGTGGGCGGGGGAGGGATTTGTAGCCATCCCGGAAGGGAGAGTAGCAATGGTCCAAAACCCGGTCCCCTCGTGTGTTGAAACTAATGTGCTGGTGGTATTTTGGTGCAACTGATTTGAAACTGGCTTTATTAAAGTCCCCGGTCACAATGAATGTGGCCTCAGGATGCGCGGTTTCCTGCTCACTTATACTCCCATACAATTCCTTGATTGCCCGGTCTGTGTTGGCTTGTGGGGGGGATGTACACAGCTGTGATAATGACCGCTGTGAACTCCCTCGGTAGCTAGAATGGTCGACACAGAAGCATAAGAAATTCAAGATCAGGAGAGCAGAAAGACTTGATAGAATGTACGTTCCTCTGATCACACCAGGATTTGTTGAACATAAAACATACACCACCACCTCTGCTTTTACCTGAGAGGTCTTTAGCTCTGTCCGCTCGGTGCACGGAGAACCCCGCGGGTTCAATGGCTGAGTCTGGAATCTCCGCAGACATCCAAGTTTCTGTTAGGCAAATAATGCAGCAGTCCCTCGTCTCTCGTTGGAAAGAGATCCACGCTTTCAGCTCGCAGAGCTTGTTATCCAGAGACTGAACATTTGCCAGTAGAATACTGGGTAGCGGGGGTCGATTTGCACGGCGTCTTACTCTGACGAGAACGCCGGCTCTGTTTCCCCTTTTCCTCCTGCGTTTCCGAGACCGGACTGCCCAGAAAAAGGGCTCCGCTTGCGTGTTTGTAAACAGCGGGTCGGCATTGAGGAATTTGAAGTCCGGTTTATGGTGTGAAATTGCTGAACCAATGTCCAAAAGTGTTTGTCTGTCGTAGACAATAAGGCAGACAACATCCAAGACAAAAAACATAAGAATTGTGAGCAAAACAAACAAAACACTACCATGTTGTGTCAGAGCTCGCAATGCAGCAGCCATACTCGGCGCCATCTTGAGTCAGCAGTGTGCATTCACAGACATTCACAGCATGTATCATCAGATAATAAAGCTTGATGACCCTTAAACCACACTGAACTTTATGTATATAACTTTCTAATGTTGGCAACTTCTTAATAAATGGTTGATATGTGTACACTTAACATTAAGGTACATTTTCATAGGTAACTAATATTGAATAAGTGTTTTTAAGCATTTATAACATATAAGGTAAAATGGCTCACTATTTGACACTATGTGTCTCATAATGCTGTACTTAAGACATAGCTCTTAAAATAGGGTCCTTAGTCATTTAGTTCATTACACTTTAGTAATTAATGAACCCCTTTATAAACCCAAAGGGAACATTAATGTGAAGAGCTACCTAATTAGGTATGAAAAGATAAGTAAAAAGACCAAATTGAATTAGAATGCAAATATTGTGATGTCATCACTGTTGGTTTTATATATATATATATATATATATATATATATATATATATATATATGGTTTTGGACCATTGCTACTCTCCGTTCCGGGATGGCTACAAATCCCTCCCCCGCCCACCATTTGGCAAATCGGACCACTCTTCCATTCTGCTTCTGCCCGCTTACAGGCAGAAACTGAAACAGGAAGCACCCACCCTCAGAACGATCCAGTGCTGGTCGGACCAATCAGACTCTACACTACAAGACTGTTTTGATCGCACGGACTGGGAGATGTTCCGGTCCGCCTCTGATGACGACATCGAGCTTTACGCTGATAGCGTAATGTGTTTCATCAGAACGTGTGTAGAGGAAGTGATTCCGACCAGAACTGTGCGAATCTATCCGAATCAGAAGCCGTGGATCAACAGCGATGTTCGCGCGGCACTTAATGTGCGGACCTCCGCTTTTAATTCCGGGAACGCGGAGGAGCATAAACAAGCCAGTTATGCCCTCCGAAAAACTATCAAAACAGCAAAACGCCAGTACAGGAGTAAGATTGAGGGACAGTTTAACACCACCAACTCTAGAAGCATGTGGCAGGGAATTAACATCATCACGGACTTTAAAGGGAATAAAAACTCCGCCATGAACACCGCTGCCTCTCTACCGGATGAGCTAAATACTTTTTATGCTCGTTTCGAGGGAAATAACACCGCCCTCGCGGAGAGAGCTCTCGCGGCCGAAGCTACAGAGGTTAGTTCACTCTCCGTCTCTGTAGCGGATGTAACCCGATCCTTCCGACGGGTGAATATCCGCAAAGCCGCGGGTCCAGACGGCATTCCGGGCCGCGTCATCAGAGCGTGCGCGAACCAGCTGGCTGGTGTTTTTACGGACATTTTCAACCTTTCCCTCTCTTTGTCTGTAGTCCCCACATGCTTTAAAACATCCGCCATTGTGCCTGTTCCAAAACAATAACTTGTTTAAATGACTGGCGTCCTGTTGCTCTGACCCCCATCATCAGCAAATGTTTTGAGAGACTAATCAGAGATTACATCTGCTCTGTATTACCACTCAATCTTGACCCGCTGCAGTTTGCTTACCGCAACAACCGCTCCACTGATGATGCCATTGCATCTACAATACACACTGCTCTCTCCCACCTGGAAAAAAAGAACACTTATGTGAGAATGCTGTTTGTAGACTACAGCTCAGCATTCAACACCATAGTGCCCTCCAAGCTAGATGAGAAACTCCGGGCTCTGGGCTTAAACAGCTCGCTGTGCAGCTGGATCCTGGACTTCCTGTCAAGCAGACGCCAGGTGGTTAGAATAGGCAGCAACATCTCCTCATCACTGACCCTCAACACTGGAGCCCCACAGGGCTGTGTTCTCAGCCCACTACTGTATTCCCTGTACACACATGACTGTGTGGCAACACATAACTCCAATGCCATCATTAAGTTTGCTGATGACACGACGGTGGTAGGTCTGATCACTGACAATGATGAAACAGCCTACAGAGAGGAGGTGCACACTCTGACACACTGGTGTCAGGAGCACAACCTCTCCCTCAACGTCAGTAAGACAAAGGAGCTTGTGGTGGACTTCAGGAGAAAAGACAGAGAACACAGTCCAATCACCATCAATGGAGCACCAGTGGAGAGAGTCAGCAGCTTCAAGTTCCTGGGTGTCCACATCACTGAGGAACTCACATGGTCCGTCAACACTGAAGTCGTTGTGAAGAAGGCTCATCAGCGCCTTTTCTTCCTGAGACGGCTGAGGAAGTTTGGAATGAACCGCCACATCCTCACACGGTTCTACACCTGCACTGTGGAGAGCATCCTGACTGGCTGTATCTCCGCCTGGTACGGCAATAGCACTGCCCACAACCGCAAAGCACTGCAAAGGGTGGTGCGAACTGCCAAACACATCATCGGAGGTGAGCTTCCCTCCCTCCAGGAAATATATACAAGGCGGTGTGTGAAAAAAGCTCGGAGGATCATCAGAGACTCCAGCCACCCGAGCCATGGGCTGTTCTCACTGCTACCATCAGGTAGGCGGTATCGCAGCATCAGGACCCGCACCAGCCGACTCCATGATAGCTTCTTCCCCCAAGCAATCAGACTTCTGAACTCTTGATCTCCCACGATCAAAATACATCAGCCCTGCACTTTATTACCCTTACTCTTATATCTCACACCGGACTGTCATAAATTATATTACTGTCATTATATTATGTCTCTCTTAACAACTGACTATCAACCGACAGCCTGAATGTCAATAGAGTACAATACTGTACATTCTATATATATACTTTTTTCATATATATTTTAATTTTTATTGAATAATGTGTATCTATATAGTATCTATATAGTAAAAAAAAAAAACAAAAACAAAAACAGCATATTGTATACTGTACAGTGTATGTTATTATTTGTATATTGTTGAGTGTAATTGTGTATAACAGATGTTTAAATTGTGTTGTGTTAATTTGATGTTTTAAGTTGTGTAATTATGTATAACAGATGTTTAAATTGTGTTGTGTTAATTTGATGTTTTAAGTCGAGTTTAATTATGTATAACAGATGTTTAAATTGCGTTGTGTTAATTTGATGTTATTGTAAATTGGTATATGTCTCATCACTGTCACGACTGCTATGTTGATCGGAACTGCACCCAAGAATTTCACACACCATTGCACTTGTGTATATGGCTGTGTGACAATAAAGTGATTTGATTTGATTTGATTTGATTTATATATATATATATATATATATATATATATATACAATGTATATAAAACCTTTCTATTGCAGCCCCTCCTGGATCTGACATCACTTATGCAAACACACAGTCTGAGAATTTCTACTGGACAATACAGACAAACATACATATTACAGTGTATTAAGTTTAGATTGTATAAGAGATATTCTTGTATATTATCATACCGGCAGTTCATTCCCAATTAAAGGGGTCATAACATGAGGAATCAAATTTTACTTGATCTTTTTACATATAAGAGTTCATTGCATTATAACAAAAACATACCATAAGTTTCAGAACTCAAAACTCTTAATAGAGAACACAGTCTCCTTCCAACTGAGCTCTACCTGTGAATCGGTAAAATAACAAGCACATTGTGTGGTTGAAAACTTCACCATTAAAGAATTGTTACTCAAGTTGTGAATATGAGCTGTGAAAATTAATTAAAATGGTATTTTCAGAAAAAAGGTACAAAACAAGGGTACAAAACAAGATTCCCCAGTGAGTGTGGCTGACAGCTACACCAAACCACCCAGACAATTAAAAAAAAAAAAAAAAAAAAAGCTAGTCCCTCAAAGCTCCCTGTGAGAACAAGATGACTTGTAAGAGAAGCCACAAAGCGGCCAGCGATCAGTTTGGAACTGTACGAGTTCAGGAGCTGAAAGCAATAGACAGCTACAACAAGACTCCATGAAACACGGGGCTCTATGGGAGTTTAGCAGAAAAGAAGCTATGACTCAAAGAGAGGATGGAAAACAGGAAATTTTGCCACTGCTCATGTCCATCATAACATCTTGGTATGGCGCTGAACTTGCAAGGAGCACGAGAGAACATATGCGATAACGGCAGTACTGTATTTTCGCATTCATGCATATACTGTGTCCAAAACCGCTGACTCATTCAGTAATTCACTACAAAGCCAAAATCGCACAGTTTGATGAGGAAAGAGTGCACAAAAATGTGTGGATTCATGGGGCCTGGGTAGCTCAGCAAGCAAAGACGCAGACTATGACCCCTGGAGTCACGAGTTTGAATCCAGTGCTCAGTGACTCCAGCCAGGCTTCCAAAGCAACCAAATGACCCTGTTGCTAGGGTGGGTAGAGTCACATGGGTAACCTTCCTTGAAGCTAGCTATAAGGTGGTTCACGCTCTCGGTGGGGTGTGTGGTGAGTTGTGCATGGATGCCACGGTGAATAGCCGAGGTAAAATCTCCGTGGTAACGAGCTCAGCAAGCCACATGATAAGATGGCTGGACTGACTGTCTCAAAAGCGGAGGCAAATGAGATTCGTCCACCGCCACCCAGATTGAGGCGAGTCACTGTGCCACCATGAGGAATTATTGTGCATTGGGAAATAGGCAGACACTTTTGCACACTTTGTATGACATTACATACACAGTGGGTACCAAATAATGAAAAATCTATTTGAAATCTGATCAAACTGATCTCTCTGTAAATTCGGCAACAGTAGGTCGAAAGTTCTTCAGCTGAAATCAGTCTGTAATTACCGAAATTAAAACCACTGTCTGCAGTGGCTGAAGCTGGAAGTCCAGTTTCTGGATGAAATGTCCACAAATGCATTCCTCAATGCCTCAAAGTTTAAGAGGAATGCATATATTTTTCTTAGACAGAAAAATGCAACCTCAGAATCATGCTCAACACTGATAATTATTTCCTGGTTTCCACGCAGGAGCAAGACCCGTGTCTCTGAGGCTGCTAATGCAACACTCCCAGTCATGCACATAGAAGGTAAACATAGTTGAATTAATGCAGGAATGTTTGATGGGAGATGCCACTTGTCAGTAACTTGGCAGAATTGGGTTGATGTCAGGGTACTAGATCACTTTTGGTTCATCTCGTGAGTAAACGCTCCTGCTTTGCTTCGGTCAGGCTGCGCGGATAACAGCCTACATTCTGTATTTCATTGGTTTCTTTTTGCTTTCAGCACAACACGTGATGTAATAAGGAAAACACAGCTATTAATCCTTGAGATTTCCAACCCAGCATACAGGTACACCCTCCTTAAAGCATGGTCACATTCAAAATTACATTAAACGATTAAAAGAGAAAACCTAAACCCATATGAATAATTGAAAGAACTAGTCCCCACATAGGTTGCAACTCCACAATATTAATTTGCCGGTAGACTGTGGCTATCTGCTTGGCTACAGCAATCGTGAAGCCGCATTGATGATTCACATCAGGGCATCAACACCAGTGTCTAGGGCCACTTTGAACTCCACATGAAAAGCGCTTGCAGACAAAAACGTCTCATTCTGTGTTTTGGTGATAGTTAAGACTTTGCGTGCTTCTGTGGTAACTAAAATGCGCCTTACATGGCCTGGAAAATGTCCCATCTTGGCTTGTTTTTTACATACAATAGTTTTAAGAGCTCCTGTTTCCATCATTTTATTACTGAAGTGCTGTTGTGTGTGTTGTGTACATCAGTGTACTGACTCCGGCCGGACACATTACAAAGGTTCTAACCCTTCCAACCAGTGTTTATGCTGGTTTATGTTGTATTAACGGTAAATGCGTTTATCACGATTAAGGTAAATTAACGCATTAAACTTTTAAAATTAATCGCATATATTAACGCATTAATTCTGATAGCTCTACCAAAAAGCCACATGGATCTAACACAATCCCTAACCCAACCCTTTCCATACGCTACTCATAAAATCCGATGAAAATTGTAGGTTGATGAGGATGTTGTTCAAGCCCCAATGTCAGTCAAATCTAGGGTTGCCACACATCCCGTAAATACAAGATTGTCCCATTTTTAAAGATGAAAAGTCACGTCCTGTATCGAATCAATACAGGACGCAATTTGTCATGTATTTTAAGCTGGTCAGATGGCGTCAAGGCGAAAGCGTTCAAGATTGTTAATTTAACCTTGATATTCATTGTAAATATTGCCAAATACGGGTAAGGGACCATCTAAAAAGTCACATATTGTGCTAAAACATCCTAATACTGTCACGGGTAATGCAGTTATGCTTTGTAAACGTTAAAATTTATTGCCGTACATGTCATGCGTTCTAGTAAAAGTGTTTAGATGTCATAAGATTGCAGTGTGTGAGGAACAGGGTCAAAAGTTGTTGTTGTTGTAGTGCCTCTAGTGTGTATTTCACCAAGAAACTGCCGCGTTACTTACAACGATTAGGATTTTTTAGGGTGACACATTAAAATGGTTTTGAGTATTGCTGCTTTGGAATAAATATTATCACTGATTACACAATCTGAATTACTGTAATTCAGTAAAATTAGATAATTGTTTTATGATCTGACATATTTTATCAAGGCACTGTATATCAGGAAGGTACTGCTGACAGGAGAAGGGATAAATCATTATTTGGCTACTGGAATGATACATTGTACTCTTTTAAAATGTGCATAGATATACTTGAGGGTTTAATGGATTTTTTGGCAATTATGATGCATTTAGTCTAATTTATACCAGAGTATTGGAGAGAAATATAACAGCCTTGATTTAAATCTTCTGCAATTCTGAACTGACTTCATACAGAGCAAAATGCAAATGTCCAACATTTATTTGATATCAAGACTTTGATGTTGAAAGTTTGGCTCATGATCTGATCTACTCACAGTTCTAGTGTGACAAGATTGTCATCCAAATAATCTGTAAAATCTTTGTTTATGGCAGAAATTTCAGAATGAGAGACTGAATGAATGCATGAGGTGTTCACTCTTACAAACGGTAGCACAACACACACAAACACATACACTGACATTAGCTCTGTTCCAAAACCTAGTGAGCTGCCTTACTGTCTACTGTTCACTAGAGGTGTAACAGTTCAAATTTCTCATAGTTCAGTTTGCATCATGCTTCTGTGGCCACAGTTTAGGTAACTTAGAATGTATTCGGATACTTTGTTGCTTTTGACTTTCCTAGGTAGTAATTGTTATTTCCTAATTGCTTATGCCTCAGAAGTATAGGAAATGGCTATTATTCCCCACAAACTTTTCTTTTGTGTCCAGGACAGTGATAGTTTGAGATGTACCTATTTTCTAGAACATTCCAGATAGATTCAGTGCTGAGTAAACTTGGAGTAACTTCTAGAAATTTCTAGAACTTTCCAGTAATATAAATAGTAGTTTAAATACAGGGGCCTTAAGCCCACCAGTTCAGTTTAGTTCCAGCTGCCTAAGTGGATACATATCTGCATTTTTCTGAGATGGCATCAAGAGGCTGTAAGCAAGCTATGTCTGCAGTCAATTTATCAAGACAAGAGCGAAAAAGTACTCCATGGAAGCATCTGCTAAGATGTGCGAGGCCTACAAGGCATATTTCGACATGCCTGTCAGGGATCAAGATAACCCCTGGGCACCTCATTTCACCTGCGAGCACTGCACAAAAAAAAAAAAAAAAAAAAAAAAACTCTGGAAGGTAAGATGGACAATTGTTGCTTGGAATTTTATGTTATAAAATTAAATTTGTTAAAAATCAATGTTATTGAAAAATATATCATATATGAAAAATGTTGCGAGAATCTCTTACACATTAGTCATGGGTGAAATAAATGCATTTTTGTAGGATGGTACAGAGGGGAAAAGAGAGCCATGAAGTTCACTATCCCAAGAATTTGGCGGGAACCCACTGACCACTCAAGCAACTGCTACTTCTGCATGGTGGACCCTTCCAAACATCGGACTGGCAAGAATGCACCTGCTATCATGTATCCGGACCTTCCTTCATCCATCGCCCCGGTGCCACACTGCCATGAGCTCCCCGTACCCACCCCTCCGGAGAGAGAGCAGCTGTCTTTAGAAGAGAGCAGCAAGTCAGAGAGCGAGAAAGACATTGTAGATCCAGATGACAATTTCAGAGGTGGAGCTGAGGAGAGAAAACCATACTACTCCAACCAAAAAGACCTCAATGACTTGATTAGAGATCTTGGTCTCACCAAGTCCAATGCCGAGCTTTTGACGTCTAGGCTCAAGCAGTGAAACTTGGATGAAAGTGTTCAAGTCACAGATCAGAGGAATTTTTCCAGCTTCTTCACCCGTCAAGATGGGCTCTGCTTCTGCCACAATGTGACCAGTCTATTCGAGGCAATCGGAATTGCCTGTAACCAGAATGAGTGGTGCCTCTTCATTGACAGCTCATCCAGGAGCCTCAAAGCCACGCTGCTCCATAATGGTAACAAGTACCCATCTCTTCCCCTGGCTCACTCGGTGCACCTCAAAGAGGATTACAACAGCATCAAGACCTTGCTGGATGCCTTGAAGTATGATGAGTATGTCTGGGAGGTCATAGGAGACTTCAAAATGGTGGCATTCCTGATGGGTCTCCAAGGAGGTTTTACCAAGTTTCCCTGCTATCTTTGCCTTTGGGACAGCAGCGACACCAAGGCGCACTAACACAGGTGGGACTAGCCACAGCAGACCAAGTTACGTGTGGGGAGGAACAACGTCAAGTGGGAGCCACTGGTGGACCCCCGGAAGGTGCTGATGCCACCACTGGCATGAAACAATTTGTCAGAGCTCTAGATAAGGAGTCGGCAGCCTTCAAGTACCTTCAAGACTTCTTCCCTAAGCTGTCTGAGGCAAAGGTCAAAGCTGGTGTCTTTGTCGGACCACAGATAAAGAAAATCCTGGAGTGCAATGAATTCCCCAAGAAGCTCACTAGTAAGGAGAAAGCGGATTGGAATAGAATTGTCGCAGTGGTTCGGGGTTTCCTGGGCAATCACAAGGCTGAAAATTATGTGGAGCTGGTTGAGACTCTGGTGAAGAACTATGGCACAATGGGCTGTAGGATGTCCCTCAAAGTCAGTATCGTTGATGCTCATCTTGATAAATTCAAGAAGAACATGTGAGTGTGCTCGGAGGAGCAAGGCGAGCGCTTCCATCAGGATATACTGGACTTTGAACGCCGCTACCAAGGACAGTATAATGAGAACATAAAGGGAGACTACATTTGGGGGCTGATTCGTGAAAGTGATTTACAGTATAATCGTAAATCTCGAAAAACTACTCCCTTCTAAATCTTTTGTAGTCATTTTTGTATTACTTTAGTATAAATACATGTTTATTTGGATTCATATGTTGTTGATTTTTCTTACTTTATGTGAATGAAAAGACACAAATTCGCCTATTTTCTCATTGGAAATAGGTACATTTCAAATTATCACTGTCCTGGTGACAAAAGCAAAGTTTGTGGGGAATAATAGCCACTTTCTATACTTCTGAGGCATAAGCAATTAGGAAATAACACTTACTACCCAGGAACACAAATTGTGTTACATAGAGTTATCTGTCTTCAACTCTCACCTCTCATTGTCTCACCTGCCTCTCGGTGCAGTCATCAGGCTCCATTTGTTTGAGTGTGTGTCATTAGAAGCGCATTAAATAGGTGAGCATTAGACCGATGAGTTAATGACATGGGTCTAGGGACTGCTTAAGCTCATTAGTTTACATGCTAAATGTGCTAATTGGACTTGAGACCTTAGTGAACACTTTTATAAAACACATTCATATTTCCATACAATCTGGATGCTTTTTTGTGACAATAAGTTCTTGTTTTGAATAGGCTACTCTCTGATTCAAATAGATCTCTCTCCCCCCCCGTCTCTCTCTCTCTCTCTCTCTCTCTCTCTCTCTCTTTTGCAATGGCAGATCAAGCCATCAGTTTCAAGCAGCACAAGTGCTCCACCAGAGGCCATTTTCAAATCAAGTGCAATCTCCACCCAACTGGTGGCAGCACGGGTGAGTGTGAGCCCATGACATGAATGAGGGCACTTAAACATACAGTGTTCAGCAGAAAGTCAGTCTGTATAAGCACACTCATAAATCATCCAATCACACAGACAGACTCTCCTAAGGCCTCCCAAAATCACTGTCCAATTGCACTCTCCCCCAAAATGAACATATCCAATTGTACTTATGTGTCTGTCCATTCACACTTTCCCCCAAAATAAGTCTGTCCAATAACACTATTACCCAAAATGAGCCTGTCCAATCACGCTGTCCCCAAAATGCATGTCCAATCCCACTGTCCCCCAAAATTAGTATGTCTAATAACAATGTCTTCCAAAAGGAGCCTGATCATTTACACTTTCCCCCAAAATAAGTCTGTCCAATAACACTATTACCCCAAATGAGCCTGTCCAATCACACTGTCCCACAAAATGAACCTGTCAAATCACACTGTCCCCCAAAATGAGTCTGTCCAATCACAGTGTCTCTCAAAGCCTGTCCATTTACACTGTCTCTCAAAAAGAGCCTGCCAACCCTGTCATTCAGAATGAGCCTGTCCAATCAAACTGTTCCTTAAAATGCATCTGTCTAATAACACTGCCCCCCTAAATGAACCTGTCCAATTACACTGTCCCTCAAAATAAGCCTGCCCAATCACTCTGCCCCCCATAATGCAGGTCAAATCACACTGTTCCACAAAATGAGCCTGTCCAATCACACTGTCTTACAAAATGAGCTTGTCCATTCACACCTTTGTTCAAAATGAGCCTATCCAACCACACTGTCTCTAAAAATGAGTCTGTCCAATCATACCATCCCCCAAAATGAGCCTGTTCAATTGCACTGTCCCCCAAAATGAGCCTGTCCAATCACACCATCCCTCAAAATTAGCCTGTCCAATCACACCGTCTCCCAAAATGAGCCTGTCCAAACACACTGTCTCCCAAAATGACTATGTCCAATTGTACTGTCCACCAAAATGAGACTGTCCAATCACACTGTCCCCCAAAATGAGCCTTTCCAATAACAATGTCCCCCAAAATGAGCCTGTTCAAACACACTGTCCTGCAAAATAAGCCTGTCCAATCATGCTGTTCCCCAAAATGCATGTCCAATCACATTGTCCCCCAAAATTAGCCTGTCCAATCATACTGTCCCCTAAATTACATGTCCAATCATGCTGTCCCCAAAATGCATGTCCAATCCCACTGTCCCCAAAATTAGTACGTCTAATAACAATGTCTTCCAAAAGGAGCCTGTTCAGTCACACTTTCCCCCAAAATAAGTCTGTCCAATAACACACTTACCCAAAATGAACCTGTCCAATCACACTGTCCCCCAAAATTAGCCTGTCCAGTCATACTGTCCTTCAGAATGAGCCTTTCTAATCACACTGTTCCTTGAAATGCATCACTCCAATCACAGTGCCCCCCTAAATGAGCCTGTCCAATTACACTGTCTCTCAAAACAAGCCTGCCCAATCACACTGCCCCTCATAATGCAGGTCCAATCACATTGTCCCACAAAATGAGTCTGTTCAGTCATACCATCTCCCAATGTGAGCATGTTCAGTTGCACTGTCCCCCAAAATGAGTCTGTTCAGTTGCACTGTCCCCCAAAATAAACCTGTCCAATCACACCATCCCTCAAAATGAGCCTGTCCAATTAAACCATCTTAAAAAAAAAAAAAAAAAAGAGCACATCCAACCACACCATCTCCCAAAATTAGCCTGTCCAATCACACTGTTTCCCAAACTAGCTAAGATAAGTAAGCATCTGAAGTTCTGGATTGATGGTGTAATTGGTCCATATTGTGTTTTTTTTTTTTTTTCAATTTGTATGTGTATTTTTTGAAGAAGGAAGATATATATGTGCCCGGTCTTCCCACCATGGGCATGAAACTGCCCATCGCTAGCTAATAATTAATTATGCTACCCACCACTAGCTTTATGCTTACCACCATTATTATGGTTACCCCTGGAATTATGCTATTTACCACTGAAATTTTGATGCTTATCACTGCCCACCACTTGCATTACTACTATGTTTGAAATGAGCACACACTATTTTCTGGGTTCCTGTCTTTGAGGAAGTAACAAAGATTCATTCATCATCAGTCCATCTCTCTAGCGGGACTCTTAGGTGACAGCCAGCATTGTGTTTGTGTGTGTGTGTGTGTGTGTGTGTGTGTGTGTGTGTGTGTCTAGCAGCTCTTGTAAATGTACTTCACTCTCTAAAGACCAAAGTCATCTGCTCACTCTTACACACACCTGTTCCAGGTCAAGCAGAGTCTCGTATTCCTCCAAAAACAACACATCACTCATCACATTGTCTGAGTATTTGTGTATGTGGTGTATTTATGTGTGTGTGTGTGTGTGTGTGTGTGTGTGTGTGTGTTTGTATATGATCTGTTCATGTGTCTAAAATAAAATAGCACAACAGCTTTGGATAGTATACAGTACAGTGGCAAGAAAAAGTATGTGAACCCTTTGGAATTACCTGCATTTATGTATAAATTTGTCTTAAAATCTGGCTTGATCTTCATCTAAGTTACAATAATGAACAAACACAATCTGTTTAAACTAATAACACACAAATTATTGTATTGTTCTTGTACATATTGAATACATAATTCAAACAGAATTGTAGGTTGGATAAAAGTGTCAACCTCTAGAATAATGGTGTTAACAAAAGCTGATCAGAGTCAGGAGTTGGCAAACCTGGCATACAATTAATGAAATTATATTCTAGGTATGTGTTAGAGCTTTGCATAAAGCTGGAAAGGGTTACAAAGTTATCTCGAAGATCTTAGATATTCATCTGTCCACAGTAAGACAAATTGTTTATAATTGGACACAATTTAGTACTGTGACTACTCTTCCTAGAAGTGGCCTTCCAGCCAAGGTGACTCAAAGGGCACACCGCAGAATGCTCAATAAGGTAAAAAGGAATACTTGAGTGACAGCTAAAGACTTAAAGCAATCATTGAAACTAGTTAACATCTCTGTTCATGAATCTACTATATGGAAAACATTAAACAGGCATGGTGTCCATGGCAGGACACTGCGAAGGAAGCCGCTGCTTTCCAAGAAAAACATTGCTGCATGCCTGAAGTTTGCCAAAGACCACCCTGACACTCCACAATGCTACTACGAAAATGTTTTGTGGACTGATTAAACTAAGGTTGAATTGTTTGGGACACTTTTTACATATGGCGTAAAAAGTGCACTGCATACCAACATGAAAACATCATCCCAACGATGAAGTACGGTGAAGGGAGCATCATGATTTGGGGTTGCTTTGCTGCTTCGGGGCCTTTCCATCAGAGGGAAAAATTAATTGAGTTAATTAAAATATCCTATAGGATAATGTCAGGGTGGCTGTGTGCAAGCTGAAGCTCAGTAGACGCTGGATGATGCTGCAGGACAATGACCCTAAACATGGAAGGAAATTCACTACAGGATGATTTAAAAAAAAAAAAAAAAAAAGAAAATCCACCTTTTGGAGTGGCCAGTCAGAGCCCAGACCTTAACCCAATAGAGATGCTGTGGAATGACCTCAAGAGAGCCGTTCACACCAGACATCCTAAGAATATAGCTGAGCTTAAGCAGTTCTGTAAGGAAAAATGGTCCAAATTTCTTCTGAATGTTGTGCATGTTTAATTTGCAGCTACCGGAAACACTTGGTTGAGGTTATTGCTGCCAAAGGAGGATCGACCAGTTATTAAATCCAAGGGTTCACTTACTTTTTCCACAGCACTGTTCATTTTTAAAGGGATGCGTTCAATAAAGACATGAAAGACTATAATTGTCTGTGTGTTGTTAGCTTAAGCACATTGTGTTTGTCTATACTTTGACACTTTGATGAAGATGAGATCACATTGTATGACCAATTAATGCAGAAAACCAGCTAATTACAAAGGGTTCACATACTTTTTATTGCCATATTCCTGTATATAGGACCTGCTTAATCATTTTGAGTCATTCTGACCCAGAAACACATAGTGAGTTTTATATATAGTAAGAAAGGAAGTCTAAGCTTTCTAATATTATAATTATGATGTAATCATTTAAATGTTGGCTGGTATAATCATTTAAATGCTTTCCTTTTTACTTCAGTGCATAAAAATCTAAATGTGTTTCATGGAGAAAGTGACTCAAAATGATAGAGCAGGTTTAAGCGCTTGAGCCTGTGTCTAAAGCTCTTTAAAAAAAAAGTTGATAACCCAAATGGAATTTAAAGCACTTTTCTTGGGCAGCCACAATCTCTTACACATGAGACGATGAGACGGTGTGCGTGCGTGCATCAGTGTGTGTGTGTGCGTATTTATGTACCTTCTGTCTCCTCCGGAGAGTAAAGTTCTTCCACAGTAACAGTCTGAGTTGCGTCCAGAGACTCATTATCAGCAGCTTGATGCGTTGCTATGGGAATATTAAATATGTTACCCCTATAGAGAAAAAAGGAGGACATTTATTATTGACAAACAGTCTATTAACCAATCACAAATCCCAAAGCCTAATTTGGGTCTTTGTTGGATATAAACGTAAGCTCCTGCAATGGAACCAATTAGCCATTTCTTCACACCATTACTTTTTTCTAAGATTAAGTGAACTGTATTGGCTGCAGGTCCAATAGTATTTTAGTCTGTCAAGGAGAATATTTTCTAATGACCACCAAAGGGCATCACGATGGGAAAACGATAATCAGATCATTTGGTTTGATCTGAGAGTGGGTGTGTGATAAATATTCAGAGTTTCTCATTACACTGGAACTCTCTAACATCAGGTTCACATCAACAGTGTTTAATTCAAACACGTGCAGTGGCAGAAATCAGACCACAGGCTCTGATTTTCATTAGCAGCCACAATGCAACAATGATTGTTTTCAGAGTGGGTTGATAAAGACATCTCACTCCATCCTCATACAAAATACATTGCTCAGCTGAAACAACCACACTTTTAAACCTCATTAAAAGTTTTGGCTTTTGTTTTGTGGCTTTTTTTATCTATGTGTGTTAGCTCTGAGGTCATGTATATGCTAGTGTACTCCCTAAAGGTCGACAAAAGAGTCTTATAGCACATATACACATATAAAATTTACAGTCTGTCTCTTCTGGGAAAATATAGATGACATACATATTTTGTTGAAGTATTTTTACCCAATAAAACACTCTAGAATGAGAATGTACTAATACCTCCTGCCATTAACTAATACAGCTACAAGCAGTAGTATGAAGAAACCCATGGTTTGGCATTTTCTTAAACTGAAGGCAATTGGCTGTTAAAAAATAAATACATAAAAAGGACAAACCCTTCAATATATCCCACCCCAACTTTTTTTTTAAAAAGCCAGATAGCACACGTACATCTCCGAGATGTCTGTATAAGAGCGTTTCATCTGGAAAGCATCACATTCTAATTAACATCTGCTAAACATCTTAAATAGATCAGATTTACAAACATTCTAAATCATAAACGTCTCAAAGACATCTGCTGAATGTCTTACTGACATCTGAGAGGAAACGTTTTGCAGATGAGCAAACAACCTAAAAAAATACGTCTTCCAGATGTAAACACACACACACCAAATAGACGTTTGGGTGATGTATGTGTGCTATTAGGGGAAGTAACAGGATCAAAACAGGAAAGAAAATTGTGTTCACATGGGGCTTTTAAAGATGATGCCTAGATACAGCCATGGAATAAAAAAATAAAAAGGTAAGAGAAAGAGTGAATTGTGAGAAAAACTCGATAATGTGAGTTTATATCTTGCAATTGCGAGTTTATTAGATTAAATATAACGATCTGTTCTCTGAAAGCATGTCTTATCTTACAAATAGTACGAATCTTACAATGGATCTTGTTTTAAGGATGTTTTGATATTTTTTACTGGCTAACAAGAGAAAAAATACTGATTAAGAAACAGATTCATGTATTTCACGTACTATACACATTTTTCTGCTGTTTTTGATGTCTTTGCATACGAGGGGTCTGTGAAGACATACAGTTGGTAAGGAAAGCCTACGGGACCCGTGTTCACACACTCACTCTCACCCTACAGAAACACCAATTAATCACACATTCACACACTGTTGTCTTCATGTATTCACACCACAAAGAACTGCACTCCCTCATTCACCCTAACATTCACTGCTTCACGTAGAAAAACAGATGTTAAAAAACTAAAAAGTGGTCATATACTTGTTTTAACACCTTGAACAGTTCTTTAAAGAACAGATGAGTGTGTGTGTTTCTGTGTGTGTCATGGGACTGGTGTCGTAAGTAGAGCAGAAGATTAAAACGACTCTGAGGGAGTTTTAATTGGTACTAGTGGGAAAGGTTAGTTTCATGGTCACGTACAGACCTTTGCTTATCTGGAAATGAATACATAATCATCTTCAGATGCACAAACGTACAGCCACTATTCCAGGAAACCCTTCCAGATAACAGAGAGGTCAAGGGAGTTCATGACTCTAGTTTCATATGCTCAGTTACATAAAACACATCGTTAAAATATAGCAATTTCAGAGTACATACTGTAACTTACAACTTGACCTGTTGATTGAGAGTTGAAAACAATAGTGCTGTATGTGTTCTAACTCAATTGGACCTGAAACTTAACAATCACCATAACAGATAGAAAATACAAAGGATTGCATGTAATAACTAATGTGGAAACAAAAACATACTTATCTCACTGATCTGCCAGTCCTGTGGTCTTACTGGATTGACCTTACTGGTTTGTTATCACTGGTCTGTTCTCAGTGGTCTGATCTCACACATGTGGTCTCTAGGGTCTGATCTTACCGGTCTGATCTCACTGTTCTGCACTCACTGGTCTGATCTCACACATGTGGTCTCAAAGGTCTGATCTCACTGGTCTGATCTCACTGTTCTGCTCTTACTGGTCTGATGTCACTGGTCTGATGCCATTGACCTGGTCTGATCTCACACATGTGGCCTCTAGGGTCTGATCTCACTGGTCTGATCTCACTGATCTGGTCTTACTGATTTGATGTCACTGGTCTGGTCATACTGATCTGAACTCACTGGTCTGGTCTTACTGTTCTGATGTTACTGGTCTGATGTCATCGGTTTGATCTCAGTGGTCTGATCTCACACATGTGGTCTCTAGGGTCTGATCTTACTGGTCTGATCTCACTGTTCTGCACTCACTGGTCTGATCTCACACATGTGGTCTCAAAGGTCTGATCTCACTGGTCTGATCTCACTGTTCTGCTCTTACTGGTCTGATGTCACTGGTCTGATGCCATTGACCTGGTCTGATCTCACACATGTGGCCTCTAGGGTCTGATCTCACTGGTCTGATCTCACTAATCTGCTCTTACTGGTCTGATGTCACTGGTCTGATATCATTGTCCTGGTCTGATCTCACTGGTCTAATCTCACAGATCTGGTCTTACTGATTTGATGTCACTGGTCTGGTCATACTGATCTGAACTCACTGGTCTGGTCTTACTGTTCTGATGTTACTGGTCTGATGTCATCGGTTTGATCTCAGTGGTCTGATCTCACACATGTGGTCTCAAGGGTCTGATCTCAGTGGTCTAATCTCAATGTTCTGGTCTTACTGGTCTGATGTCACTGGTCTGGTCTGACTGGTCTTAACTCACTGATCTGATCTCGCTGGTATGACCTCACACATGTGGTCTCTAATGTCTGATCACAATACTGGACTTACTGGTCTGGTATTAAAGATCTGATGTCACTGGTCTGGTCTTACTAGTCTGATGTCATTGGTCTGATCTAACTGGTCTGGTCTTACTGGTCTGATCTCAGTGGTCTGATCTTGCACATGTGGTCTCTAGGATCTGATCTCACTGGTCTGATGTCATTGGTCTTGTCTTACTGGTCTGATCTCACACATGTGTTTTATAGGGTCTGATCTCACTGGTCTGATCTAACTGGTCTGATGTCATTGGTCAGGTCATACTGGTATGATCTCACACATGTAATCTCTGGGGTCTGATCTCAGTGGTCCGACGTCACTGGTCTGGTCTTACTGGCTTGATGTTATTGGTCTACTCTCACTGGTCCGCTCTCACTAGTCTGGTCTTACTAGTTTGATCTCATAGATCTGGTTTTAACACTGTGGTCTTACTGACTTGATCTGGCTGGTCGGGTATTAAGGGTCTGATCTCACTGGTCTGGTCTAACTGGTCAGATCTGGTTTAACCATTGTGCTCTTACTAGTCTGAGGTCACTGGTCTGGGCCATATGTATAAAAGTTATTTAGCAAAAAGTAGGTCTTGTTCAGGAGTTAAAGCTTTTTACAAAGAAGCTAAAAGTAACTTTCAGCAAAGTCTAAGCCTGATTCTTAAGTGCTGATTGAAGTGACACTTAAGTTTTATGAAATGAGGACTACAGTGATGTCTACCCAAAATGGTCACCCTCCATCACTGAGTCAGCGAATAGTGGGTCTGTAAGGGTAATTTGTCAGAGCGGCATGACACCATCCATTCATGATTTAATACCTCACATCAAAAAATTACATTTTGATAAAAGATTAATCTGTTTAATAATTCTTTACTTAATAAAATGAGAAAGCCAAATGTTATTTTCTGTATATTAAACATTATTCCACATCTTGCCTATTGTGCTCCTGCAAACATTGTGCAAATTGAAGGCTACAAAATGTTAAATGTGTAAGTGTACACTAATATATGCAAAAATAAATAAATGAATAAACATTGCAATATTAATTGCATATTGCTTTTCACATTATCATAACAAAAGAACAACTGTTTAATGCAGAAGGATATTAAACCAAACTCTTTGTTGTAATCCCATTAGAGTCACTGTTCTTAAAATATTACTTGCGTTACATGTACGATTTCAATTAAACATGGTTCGATTTACAGGTAAATTTGACGTTCAACATATAACCAATATTTTCTTTAAAAAATAATAAAATTGACGAAATGAATGCAGTCTCTTTCTCTGTACATTGCGCTCCGTTTGGTGGACTCGCTCCGTAAAATAGACCTATTTCAAGTAAAAACTCGCTTGTTGTTAGGACTTGCTGTTGTTTTTGCAAAATGGAAATGGAAACTCGCATGTCTTTGAGTTTATAATATTTACAGATAAGAATAAATCATTAAAATATAAGTTATAAGCTGGGGTTAAACATCTGTCAAGCTAATTAAACAGCAGAAGGAATCAAGAAAAAGAAAAACACCTGACACCTCACACGAAACTATGAGCTTCTATAAAACGTTTGATATAAAGTGCTTGGGTTGTGCTCTTTTCAGATGCAGCTCTGTAAAAAAGTTTTAATGGCTTTTCTTTCCTACATAAATACATTTTCAATACTGTAAATTGACGTCACTGACGGAGGTTCTCCATGCAAGAGCGCAGATATCTAACTAATCATAATGAAATTGGTTGTTGATGATTTTCATCATTGATTTTTATTGTTTTAGTGATCTTTAGATTTTATCAATTAGTTGTTGCAGCCCTCTGAAAGCTTAGGCATGTAGCCCATCAAATTTGTCAAATGCGCAATGTTACTGTACATCCACAATAATGAATTTCAATATATTCATTAAATGAAAACAATTAATGCAAAATTTGCTGATGGATTTCACTAGTTGGCTCAACTACAAATCAGATTTGCCCAAATTCC
Organism: Myxocyprinus asiaticus; assembly: GCF_019703515.2. NCBI lineage: Eukaryota > Metazoa > Chordata > Actinopteri > Cypriniformes > Catostomidae > Myxocyprinus > Myxocyprinus asiaticus. The sequence goes on along the minus strand of NC_059345.1, from coordinate 64,668,266 downwards.
ACTATCATGTCTAACACACTCTTTCTTTGTTGGCGAGTGACTGGTTTCAACATAGCACAGTCATCGTGCTACTCTTATGTAAACTTATTTTGAGGGAACACAAGCTATTTCATTAAAAAAAAAAAAAATCCTGCATTGTCCTTTAAGGGGCTCCATAAAATTTTCACAAACTTAAGACTGAAATTTTACTCTAAGCGGGTTTATCCATAATGCCCTTGATCTCACTGCTGTGGTCTTAGGCTGAGCATACACAGTGCGATTTTGAACAGTGCGAAGTTCCTGATCGATTTTTTCCTTTCGGGAGAAATCATGTGTAAGTCATATGTGCTTGTGTGGTCGTGGCTTGCATCATGTGAGCAGTATTACGAGCGGAACTGAATGGCTTACGAGCAGTTTACGACCTCCCGATCATTTTTAAACTTGTCAAAAAAAGAAATTCTGGCATCGTCGGCTTCGATTCATGATGTGTGTGTGGTTGAATGAGACGAGGTATGCTGGGAGAATTTTATGTTGTTGTTTGTTTTTTGGTAATTGCTTATATAGAGGAAAATGTCAGTAAAAGAGTAAATTATGTCATAACTAGAATAGCGCAAAAATTAATGTGACTGCGTCCAAATTCACCAGGTCATAAAGTCGTATCGTATATGTCTGCGTCAGTACGATTAGCAGGTAAACTGACTTAAACGTGTGCATGGGCTCACAATTTGATCATACTGTTCTGGGCTGCATTTCCCAAAAGCACCGTAAGCCTAAATAGCTCATAGAAACCATTGCTGCCAATGGTCTCTACGATCAACTTAAGCTTACGATGCTTTTGGGAAACGCAGCCCTGGTCTAACTGGTTTGATCACACAGATCTGGTCTCACAACTGTGGTCTTCCTGGCTTAATCTCACTGGTCTGGTGTTAAGGGTCTGATCTTACCCCTGTGGTCTTACAGTTCTGATCTCACCGCTGTGGTCTCGCTGGTCTTGTTGCTTGTCTGATCTCACTGGTCTGGTCAACCAATCTGCCAAATATTGCTGATGTATGAAGTAAATAAAAAACTATGGTTGCAATATTTACAATTTATAATTTTTAACATTTATCTTAGTAGTTTGTTCTTGTTTTAAAATGACACAGAGGTCATTCAATGTGGGCAGGTGAAGTTATGTGAAATTTTCTGCCCTAACAGAACAACCAAGTCAATTAGTAATTTTTCTTTTCCAAAGTGACTCTCAGAACAATTATTACAGGGACAGTCCCACTGGAGCAACCCGAGGTTAAGTGCCTTGATCAAGGACACAGTGGAGACAGAGGAACTCAGTTATCCACCAGGTCATGAATCACCCCTTCCACAATCTTAACTCACAACCTTTCGGGTTACTAGCCCAGATCTTTAACCATGAGACACACAACATACCTGTTCAAAGGTCATACTCCTCCAGTTAGGTTACATATTGGTCACTTCAGAGGACATATGCGTCTTTGTAAAGGGACATATTCAATTGTCTGAACAATTATTCTTCTACATGTGACACATCCTTTGGTGAAGGACATTTCTGCTTCTATGGTACGTAGTCTTCTGTTTAGGGATTTCTTTTTATTATTTTTTTTTTTAGAGGACATATTGTTTTCTCAAATACAATCTTCAGGGGACATGTTCTACTCTAACAGAGCCAAGTTTCGTGTTCAGTCAAAGTGCAGAGTGAAACTACACAAGACCACAAATTTGTTCAATGAAACCAAGTAGGTTTACAAGTCTGTTTGAGTGTGATCAACTTGCACTGTAGCTCATCCGATGGATTGTTGCACTTGTGATTGCAAAAGACCGTGGTACAAGTCCTGAAAAACATGTGATTCGACACATGAGCCAAAAGTATCATAGAAACACCACAACATGATGTGGTTGCTTCAGCAATTGCGTTCATCTCACATTTGCTTTGTATAACACTATCGGGTTTAAGGTTTGGGGTCAGAAGGTAGGTTTTGCTGATTTAATACTCGTTAGAGCATAAACCTTAAAAAACTAATCTGTTCGGGAGAAGTTGACTTTAGCGCCACACAGTGGACATTTCACATCGGAACTGCCACAATACGTGTAAGGAACCACATAATATATACATTTGCAAAAATGTAGCAACAATCATTTAATTTTCACGATAGACTATCCACAGATTGCTAAAGCTTTGATTGAATCCTCCTCACGGAGGTGGTAATATCACAAGTAGTGGTCGACAAATATCTATTTTTTTCGATGGCGGGTGCTTTTACCGATAACCAGAAAGCAGGGTGCCAATATAATAAGTTGGCCAAATACTTTCTTATTTATCAGCTTGGCTGATATATTGGTCACTATACTTGGATTGGAAGTCACTAGAGCAACGTTTTAATTGGTGTACAGATAAAAGTTGTGTTAGCAACAGCTCTGCCTTGAACGTCTTACTGAAAACTACAGCCTAGTAAAACAAGCAACATAATACTGTATAATTTTAGAATATGGATTGCCTACTAAAGTGAGAGCACTGATATCCTGTTTGTGACCCAGAATAAGAGCCAAGTCTTTTCTCTCGTAATTGTCTCTAGTTACAGTAAATATTTCAGCAGGCATCTGCAGAGGACATGGTGGAGGAAAATGACCAACACAGGAACCTTGTATGAAATATGCAGAGAGTAATTTCCTATTTATGAATCACTGTCTGCATTTACTGTTCCATTCCATTTCAACCAGAGAATTTATTTCTGTGGGAAATGAGGCTTCACACACACACAAACACACACACACACACACACATACACATCTCTAAATTTAGCTGCCAATTACGAGAGGACAGACCAGTGGAAGGTGCATGAATGTGTTTGTAGTGAAAAGGTCAGAGAGCAAATTGAAGGCTGTTATGGGATCTGCGAGATTTGCATACACTGAAAAGCCACAATTTTTTTTTTTTTTTTTTTTTTTCTGAGATTCAAATGTGAATTGGAAATTAAAATGTCCTGCCAGGGAAGGAACACTCTTCAAGAAGAATCCAAGAATGTATCTGGGACATTAAAAAGCACGGAAAGGTTGTGTGTGATTTTGCTATAGAAAAAAGTGACCTAATTTGACAAACACCATAAGGTGTGTTATGTCTTAATTCATTGGTTCTCAACCGGTTTGCCTCAAGACCCAGATTTTACACTGATTTAGATTGGTTGTACAGAAGTACATAAAAATCAAACATTGTAATTTATTAAAGTTACAATGAAGTGTGTAGACCCAACAATATGCACAAACACTGGGACAAATAGTTTTCTTTTTACGTCTACAATTTGTTTTGTAGAGGTTTTGTAGATGTTTTTTTCCTCCTCGATAAGCCTATATATTTTGTCCTATTTTAACTATACATAATTATACAACAGCCCTTAATGATACTGTGATTTGCATTTTATTTGAGGGATTTAGCATTTATTTCCCGGTTGTCTGTGAGCCTCTCAAAACAGGCCTGCAACACATTTTTGGGACGTGAACCACCAGTTGAGAACCACTGTCTTAGGGTCGAAACATACTCTACGCAAGTATGTGAATTTCAAGCATCATTGCATTCTAATATGTGTCAGACCGCGTTGCATTTTCAACGTAGCCACAAGGGGCGTTATAGCGAGATTAGTGTTAACTGTCCCCTTCTACGGTGAATTGTTTTCCAACTCCTTCATGGTGGTGCAACAGTTTGAAGATAATATTGCTGAGCAAATAAGTAAGTCAATATATTTATATCAACTGACCCGAATAATAACACTTCCAGTTTAATGGCATAGATGTTTGAAAGTAACTCTATCGCCCCCTTGAGTGCTGAGATTTGTTCCCACCATGGTAACGCAAGAACGCACATTCAGCATGTTAAACCAGACTGCACACTGGCAATATGGTGGTCAAGCATTCGCATCTGCACTAAAAAAAACTGCTCTTTGGCTGAACTTGATTCAATCATGGACAGTGGTTCCATATGTTTGAAATGATCTTTTGTAACTTAAAATTACTATGTAATCTCAACACAAACACTTTGTGTAGAAAGAACCTGGTTGAACTAAGTAAACCAAACACAATTATATGTGTCAATGTAACTTGTAAAAATTAAACAATTATTTTATTTATTTGTGTACTAACTAGTGAAAGTTAATGTAAGCATGCTTAATACATGCTGGTTGGAGGCACTAGAGAGTGTAGCATTTGCACCACAAAGCGAGCAATCAATTTCATGTGTGACATCTACCTGTCCTCATTGTTAGCTTAAGCTCCACTCTTCACCATAATGGTAACCCCAAAAAACTCCATGTCCACACTAATATGCTTTTGTTTGAAAACGCATATTTTTCTCTACGTTTTAGCCTTCCGTCCACACTGAGACAGCGTTTTTGGCAGCAAAAACTGAGCTTTTCGAAAACGCTCTCCCAAGTGGATACACTTGAAAACACTGACTTCGCATTGTAGTGTGGACAGGGGAAATGGCGGTATCTGAAAACGATTCTGAAAACGTATTTGTTGTCATGTGTTGCAGTCATGTGATCCATTCAACACAAAACAATCAATATGGCGGCCCATGTTGTAGTGGCATTGTTGTGCCTGATATTCACCTTGATAGCGTTTTTAAAGATAAATGTTACTTTGTACAACCTCCACACTGAATTCCTTCAAAGGCAATGGGAAGTTTACCCCACATTGCTGTCCTGCTGTGATACATGTGGACAGTTGCATTTCAGACTGTAAATCTTTCACATGTACAGTAAGGGGATATAGGAGTTTTCATATGTTTTTAGTGTGGATGAGCAGCTTTTGGAAAATGCTTGAAAATGGCAGTGTGGACAGAGTGCATTTCGAAAACAGAGATTTTAAATGTATCTGGATTAATGTGCATGTTGCCTAAATATAAACAAAATATTAAACACTAACAAGTATCCTGCCTTTATATTCATCTTGCACAAAAACACATCAAATGATACTTCATTTTAACATTTATTCTCCCTATTGAGTCCCTTGCAAAGTATGCTGTGAAATAGAAATCCACCGCCCAGTTTCATTAATGCCACCACAAAAAATATTAATGTATTCCCAACTCAAATGGATTAAGTAAACTTCCATTTTACAAATTTTAATAGATAGAACAAAATGAAATGTTCTAGAATTTTTTCACTTTATTTCATTAAGTAAATTGAACAAGCAGCAAAAAAAAAAACAACAACAAAAAAATACATATATATATATATATATATATATATATATATATATATATATATATATATATATATATTTTTTTTTTTTTGTTTTTTTTTTTTTTTTTTGAGTGGCATGTGTTCATGTTCTTGTGTAGATTATGTTTCGGCCTTAAGATCAAGCAAAGCAAACCCTGTTTATAGGTTTGTAAGCAGGTAATCCATCCTAAAAGGGTAGTTTATAATAAAGAGATTACACAACACTCTTTGTAACTTTATCTTAACTTAAACTGATCTACTCTCTCATTTTTGTCTGTATGAAACAAGTGTTGAGGAGTAATTTAGAGTAATAACGCTATTATAATTTAACTACATTTTTCAGTAGCATGCCATGAATGTAGCTCATCTATTTTCAAAACAGTGTAGCTTTCCATATAACAAGTTATTTTTTCCCAGGATTAACAGTGTAGCATGACAAAACTATGCATCACTGTTTATAATGCCATATTGTTTTGTGTACAATGCTTTATAGCCAAACAATCTAAGGCAATAGGCAAACACGCTTGCCTAAAATGTCCACTCTCTCGAGTATCTTTGGAAAGTCCTAGCAACTATAACAAATCAGTTTGTTCGGAAAGCTCATGTAAATAATCAATTCAGTGTATATATATATACTGTATATGTATATAGTTTATTACTGTAATAAATAATTGAGATGCTCATTGTTTTTTTCTGATGGACAGATTCTAATTGCAGAGTTAAGCTACTACAGACCCGCATGCATTTATCTGCTGGTGTTGCTGTTGGACAGTGTCACTTTAGAAATATGAGTGCTTTACACACTATTTAACATTTTGTAATATTTGAATTGTTTCATTTGTATGCAGTCAATTCTTTTTTTCATCCGAACTTTATGAGAAGGCACTGCCTCTCACCTCCTCATAGAAAATGCAACTTTATTTTTCAGTGAAGTTAACGTCGTTTTTCAAAAAGATAGCTTAACTCTATTTAAAGTACAAATCTTTAAATTCTGAGTAGCTTGAAGTTTGAAAATCTGCTGTTTCAAAGTACATTCCCTAACACTAGTATGAAATCATAAAAAGAAAACAGTGTTTCAGCTTGATTACTAAATCCATTTGTTTGCCACAAAGTAGCTTGTCACATAAAATAATGGAAAATGTTTGCTTTTTTAATCATCAGGCTTCAGGATAATACATTTTGCTCCTCTGTGTTGCTAATGCAACAGTAAACAATCATCCATTTGAATATGAATGTCATAGATTATAAAATATCAAAGTGAAATCTGCAAACAAATGATGATAGAGCTTGTCCCACAACTCTTGTGGGGATTTTAGAGGATGTTTGAAGTCAGTTCCCCTCAAGTTAACACAGGTGTCCTATTTCCCTCAGTGTCTATGGTGGTTACGGCCCTGGTTCCACATAAGCTTGACTCATGTTGCATCAGGTCGACTGGACTTACATTTACTGCACTGTTTATTACTGTAGATAAAACATAACTGCTATAGTCACAAAGTCTCACCTACTAAAGTTAGTTAAACTCTAAACAGCACTAACCAAAGTGAAACTAAACTGCAAAAATAATTTTCGTAATCAGTAAAACTTGCTCGTTTTGATTATTGGGGGGGGGGGGGTTACATCCCCCCATCTCCCCGGGAATCTACACCCGTGAGCACAATAAAAAAAAACACCAAACATCCAGGCAAGGGTCAACTATATAACTGTATTAAGATATTTGTTAATTATAAAATTTGTTCGTCATAACATTGGTTAATGTTTAAGTGCATTGCTTTTTTATTTCGTAATTATTTTACAGTTAACATCTAAATGAAAAGCCTGTACTAGGATGTTTAATGACAGGTGCTGAGACATCTTACCTCATACAGTGTCACACAATGCCCAGTTATTGTCACAAAAGGTTCACTGAACTGTATTCTACTTATTTTCAAGGCAACAACAGTGCAAATAGCTTGTTTTTGTAGCCTGTACAGAAATTGACTTTCAAAAATAAACTTACAGGAGTAAACAGTGTGACAACAAGCACCTACATCTCCTGTGTTGGAATAAATGCTTTTCATATTTTTGCATATTTTCTCTGTATGTATTGCCATATGCAAAGCAAGCAAACATTCATCAAAGCAGATGCCATTGCCATTATACTGTATGTTTACAATAATATTTTGCACTACTCGTCTACTCATTCCAGACATAATACATTTTAATATAAAAAATATCCTCCCAGATTGCAAACGTACATCTCCAAGATGTCTGTTTGAGATCTTTTCATCTGTAAAGCATCACATTCTAATTAACATCTGCTAAACAACTTATTGACATCCAAGACATACGCATTATGGACATATTGCAGATGAGCAAACAACAAAAAATATGTCTTCCATACGTAAACACACACATCAAATAGATGTCTGGGTGGTGTATGTCTGGTATCAGGGATGGTTTTTAATATTATAATTTTTTGTACATTTTGTACATTTCTATTTAACTTATATTTTCTTATTTGTCAATATACACTGGCGACCAAAGGTTTGGAATAATATACAGATTTTTCTGTTTCGGAAGGAAATTGGTACTTTAATTCACCAAAGTGGCATTCAACTGATCACAAAGTATAGTCAGGACATTACTGATGTAAAAAACAGCACCATCACTATTTGGAAAAAAGTCATTTTTGATCAAATCTAGACAGACCTCATTTCCAGCAGCCATCACTCCAACTCCTTATCCTTGAGTAATCATGCTAAATTGATCATTTGGTACTAGAAAATCACTTGCCATTATATCAAACACAGTTGAAAGCTATTTGGTTCATTAAATGAAGCTTAACATTGTCTTTGTGTTTGTTTTTGAGTTGCCACAGTATGCAATAGACTGGCATGTCTTAAGGTCAATATTAGGTCAAAAATGGCAAAAAAGAAACAGCTTTCTCTAGAAACTCATCAGTCAATCATTGTTTTGAGGAATGAAGGCTATACAATGCTTGAAAGAGATTTCATACAAAGATGTACACTACAGTCTTCAAAGACAAAGGACAACTGGCTCTAACAAGGACAGAAAGAGATGTGGAAGGCCAGATGTACAACTAAACAAGAGGATAAGTACATCAGAGTCTCTAGTTTGAGAAATAGACACCTCACATGTCCTCAGCTGACAGCTTCATTGAATTCTACCCGCTCAACACCAGTTTCATGTACAACAGTAAAGAGAAGACTCAGGGGTGCAGGCCTTATGGGAAGAATTGCAAAGAAAAAGCCACTTTTGAAACAGAAAAACAAAAAGAAATGGTTAGAGTAGGCAAAGAAACACAGACATTGGACAACAGATAATTGGAAAAGAGTGTTATGGATCTTAACCCCATTGAGCTTTTGTGGGATCAGCTAGACTGTAAGGTGTGTGAGAAGAGCCCGACAAGACAGACACATCTATGGCAAGTGCTACAGGAAGTGTGGGGTGAAATGTCACCTGAGTATCTGGACAAACTGACAGCTAGAATGCCAAGGATCTGCAAAGCTGTCATTGCTGCACGTGGAGGATTTTTTGATGAGAACTCTTTTAAGTAATTTTTTTATAGTAATTTTCACGTTATTAATATAAAAAGTAACAATTTCTTTCCATAAGAGCAAAATCTGTACATTATTCCAAACTTTTGGCCACCAGTGTATATTACTTTTATGTTTGTATGCTTCTATTCTTTTACGCATGTACTCAATTTTAACATTATATACTTCACATTCTACTTCTTTTTACATACTTTTGTATTCTTCTTCTTATTATCCTTACTTTATTTTAATTTAATTTTATTTAATTTTGCAACACTTTGTGGAAGATGAAAATAATTGTGTTGTACCTGTACAATGACAATAAAAGAACTTGACTTAATAAAGATTTTTAAAAAGTTAGTGTACTTGGATAACATGGAGACAACAGTGTCAGTTAAGAGTATACTTGAGATATAATATGAGACATGATTTTTGAAAAATCAATGCAGAATTTCCAATCAAGCTGAAATTTTGCCAAATTAAGCATATTTTTGGAAGCATAAAAAGCTAATTGTAAATTTGGCCCCCTTTTATAAATAAAAGTCAATAAAAATTATTTCAAAATGTTGACATTTGCTGGTTCAGAAAACAAAGTGATGCATGTATATCCACTGTTTGACTTTATTAGTTAAACTAGCGAGTGTGTGAAACTGTTTTCTTTCTTTTTTTTTTCTTTTTTTTTAAGTCCTCAGAGCCAAAAGTGTGTATAGTTGAACACTCACCTGTAGATCAAGTCCTCATAGTCTGCTTCCAATATGATCCAACACCTGCAATTTATCTAAAGACAGGAACTAGCAAGTCTAACCTGATACAGACAGGCAGCTGTATACGATCTCTTTAATGTATGCGTCTCTCTCTGTCTCTCTCTTTCTCTCTCTTCATTCCCTAAACAATAAACTACGTAAATGAGCTCTGTGCCATCACGATGGCTACAGGTGAGATGGTGTGTGTTACACAACACAGGAGACACCCACGTGGCTGACTGCTGTTCTGTAATCAAACCCTGTGTGTGTGTGTGTTGACATTTACAGCAGTTCAGAATGAATAGGATCCAAGTGTGACAGTCAGTTAATAATGAGCTAAGGCCGAGTGCAGAAGATTGTGTGTTTCAGCTGATGAGTTTTACAACAGCAGTTAAAATAGATGATGCCAAGACCTTGAGAGAGAGACCGTGTAAGAGAAACGAATGGAGTTCAGCAAGCATTGTTCACTTTGCAAAGTGAATTTCACACCGTCATTGTGCTCCAGCATCACCAGTGAATCATACAGCTGTATAATCAAACAGCTAATGAATTTATCAAGAACAAAACACATGACAGAATCACTGCTGAATCAAGCTTACCTCAAGAGCTTCATAAAGGCAGAGGTGAAGTCCACAGATGTTGTAGCCTTCTTTGCAAATAAAACTTTGTGTAAGTTGAAAGGGAGTGATACATATCAGGGTGAATCTTAAGACACCTGTCATGAACACGTCCAGTGGCCTCGAATATGAATGTTGCATACACATAAAATGGCCGTTGAAAAGTGCACACATTGAGATTTATAAAAAATTAGCAACACAAGTAGATATACATGACAATAACTTGTCATCAGTATTGTTCTAATTGACAACTACTGTATACCTGTTTATACTGCCAGTCAACATGTCCAGTAGTGGAACTGAAATAGTTTGTAAAAGTGTCTCGAATGCTTTCTTTTTCATTGAGCAAATCAACAAGAAATTCATCATAGCTGCAGCTTGAAGAGAAATCTATTTTCTCTGGCTTTCCTTATTATGATTGGCTCACTCGGAAATTCAATTGCTTGTCTTTCCATTTCCATGTGATTCTATGGTTATTTTCAGAGATTATTTAGCAGAGATGGGCCACTTCTATTTAAATGAATGGGAGCACCCAACGGTCAATGGATGTAGAAAGGAAGTCCCGCCTTACAGGTAAAAGAGCCTATCACCTTTTAGATACAGACATTGCCTGTCAATCAACTCGCTAACGTGCATGCACATTAGCTATACAAGCCAGGAAAGTTGCGTGTTTTAGCATGATGAGGTAAAGTAGCACAATTTATGATTCCAGTACTATCAAATTGTATTGCTGATTTGAAATATGTTCTTTGATCGTAATCTTGACCAACCGTTTTTTAGATTTTGGTCTTTCCCCATTTCAAAAGTTGGAGGATGGACCAGTTGAAAGGTGCGTTGCACCACTTACTGTACAGGAGTAAATTTGACTGTCGATCTGAACCACCTATTTTAAATGTGTGAATGTGCTTACAGTGAGTATTCACATCACTTTTGGAGTGAAGGGGCCATTTGTCGTGAATTCTTTTCGTTTTTCCACATTGCGTTTGGTGTGAAATGGCCTTAATGATCTTAACACGCTACATTAAGAATAAGTTTTTTTTTTTTTTTTTTTTTAATGCGTTAAAATGCGCCACTTGCACACTTTTCCCATGGCATTTTACGCAGAAAATGTGTTTTTAATGGCCGCATGATTTCTTGGCTCATGATATTTTCAATTCCTAAAGGCCTTACCATGTGTTCTAAATTGGAAAATTCATGAATAGGAGGTAAATCTGTACAGTTGCAAAGGAACATAAACTGTGACAGGTGTGGTAATGGTCAGAATAGACAAAACAAAAAAACAAAAAACAAAAAAAAAATTGTGAGTGTGTGTAGTATAACAATAGAGATAGACTGGCTTTTGAAAATAGTATGGTACTTACAGGGGTCATGTCATGAGGAATCAAATTTTCCTTGATATTTTGACATATAAGAGGTCATTCTATTATAAAAACAAACTGTACATTTCAGAACTCAAAACTTAATCCCCAATGCAATAAAAGCATTTATTGAAACCAAGCTGCAAAAATGCCTCGTTCTCTACTTCCGTGACTTCCATATGTCATTATGGGGCCCATTAATTCATGACCATTCAGGCCTCTACAGCGAAAAAAATCCAATGCCTACTTTTATATCATCGCACCCTTGACCCCGCCTACTGGTTCTTCAGTTCGTAAACTGAGAGAGAGCAGGACAGACAGGCCTAGTGTGGCCTAACTATTCCTGAACACCCATCTGGACTATTTTGAATTGTTTTTGTACATAACATGCACTAGACAGATGTGTTTGACCGTTGTCATGTGTCTCTGGCATTTTTTAAGATGCTGTGTCAAGTTACAACTCTGAAAAGGAGAAGCCACTCGGTTTCATTCAGCTGCTGTGCTTCTTGTTTTTTTGAGCACAAACGCATCATGTACACGTTCTCATGCCCATCTGCACTATTTTTAATTGTTGGTGTATGTAAACATGCACTAGATGGACGTCTTTGACCATCTTGATGCGTTTCCGGTGATGTGCATTTCAGTGCAGAATGATACTGGAAACCGCATGTGTGTGCATCTAGTTCACACTGTGCTTTGGACTATGCATGTGTGTCATGTGGATGTGTCTTCTGCGTATTTCAGCAAGGATTGCATGTTTTTTTTTGGCGCATATCAGCGTGGATTGCTTGTGAACCAGTCATAAAATGATTCAAGCGTTGCAAAGGAACTGTTATTGAAGAATGGGGCAGTTAAATAGCAAAATCGTAAATAAACAGTTCCATTGATGAATATTTCAAATGTCATGAATGTTTGATAGTTTATGGTGCTAACACTTTGACACAACATGGCTTCAGGCTGTCTGCACTCAACATTAAATTTCTAAACCGTTTATTTGTGTTGTTGACAGTAGTAGTGCTAGCACGTGCAGCGTGAAATGGAAGGGGACACCCGTTTACTGTCAGTGCAAAGTGCCGCAATGCTCCGCAATGGACGCTTCCAGTGTAGACAGCATCAAATGATCATAATGGGTTCTATTGCTTTTGACATGACGCGCCTCTCATGTTTGGTGTAGACAGGGTGTGAATGTTAACAGTTGTGCTTGTGATGAACAGTATAATATATTCGGATACAATGTGTTGGATGTGCGTTGTGTGTAAATCCTGAAATTTAGCTTTATAATGTTGTGGAGCTTGCTCTTTCTCTTCCGATTGAGTTTCAAATATGGCTGTATTTGAGGGGCTACACGATGTTAGCCATTCATAACAGCGGGCATTTACATTAAAGTTTTAAGGTGCTTAGGCCAAAACTGAGCATTTCAGACAGAGGTTCAGAACTCAAAATATTCTCAAATATTACTAAATTATGAATGTTTTGGTGCAAAAAAACTTAACTAACATTATCAGTGGAACTCAGGGAAGATGATATATTTATATATAAAGAGCATTTTATGACCTCTTTAGGTGTGGTCACATTTACTTTCGCACGGCAAAATTCCACAGGCGCAAGTACAGTCATCTCAACGGGAATCCGCACGATCGTAAATTTCAATGGACTTCCAGTGGTGAAGAATCCAGTTTTGGTAAACTTTGACAGGCAAATTCGCCACGTTGACCAATAGGAAGTTGATTGGTTTGGCAGTTACCTCTTTGTGGTGGTGATTCATACACAGCTCCACTCAATATTCACAACAGACAAGGATATCATTTTACAGGCTGCTCTGGAAAAAGACGGTGTGGTTGTTTCAAGGAGCATATATATATATATATATATATATATATATATATATATATATATATATATATATATATATATATATATATACTGTATATATATATATATATATATATATATATACTGTATATATATATACACACACACACACATTTGAGCGGATATCAAGTTACTCTCACAGAGTATAAAGTGCATCATTAAAAAGAGGCTGCTTGGCTATTCATTTCACATGTGCTCAACATCTGCCAGATATACATTCTCATGGCATTTTTTAAAACCAAAAAATGCTGTTTTGTATTTTTACCTTTGCCTTGAAGTTCATCGTACGGTAGTATTGTGTGGGACGCAGAGCCCGAAGATGCAATATGACAACATCAATTAAACAAACTACTTTTTAGAGTATTAAAGCTTGTGGCAACTTTAGGTAAGATTTGTTCTGCAGTAGCTAGCCTAGCGAAGCTTTAATCAATACTTTAATCAGTATTTTTGCCTTGTTTCCCATCAATAAATATCTAAACATTCTTGAAACATGATACATTCATGACATTTTTGCATAAACAAAAAATAAATAAAATAAAAAATGGTCAGATTTTTCTGAGAAAAAAAAAAGACAATATCTTGTAATTTTGTTGTTCAAGAAAATGTATCTTGTTTGAAGGATGTGTAGACATTTTTACTGGAAAACAAGACAAAAATACTAAGTATGAAAACATTTTTTGCAGTGTAAGGCCCTATCTTACATAGGTACAGGATTATGCACTTTGTTTAACGCTTTACAATTAATGCAATTTTTATGATATCTAGATCCAAATGCATTTTGGGGTCGCCGAATAATCTCTTAAAAACACGAATTATACATTTTTACTGGAAAACACAATAAACCTGTCTTCACTGCCCCAAATAGAGACGTGCTTGAATAAAATACTTGTGATAAACACTCTCACCTCTGAAATGCAAATTAAATTAATAAACAGTGAATGCATCAGGAGAATAAGTTGTGAAACGTGTTGTCTCACATCATTTTCCCCTGACTTGACACAGCTCTGGTGTGAATATATTTGATCAGGATGTATACTAGTTTCATCGTGCATATTTTAAGTTGTTTTTGTACACAAACTTGAGAGCTAAGCAATCATTTTGATAAAAGTGGTTAATTGTGTTGTAAGAAATGCATTTAGCCAAAGCGATGTACACAAAACAGTGCAGCTTTTCCAGTAACAAGCTTCTTTTTCCAACGACAAATGTAAAGCTTGACAAAACAATCAATTCCTGTTTTTGTCATATTCACAGTTTCTTTTGAGTCCCTGTGCAGTTATACATATATTGAGTTAAATAATTGTATGGTGCTTTCTAGTTTTATTGGTTGTTTTTAGAGAGATTTATTAAAATAGCAGGTATGCTATTGAGATCCATATTGTTTTGTGCCAGACAATATTTCAAAAGATATTTCTCCCTTAAATACTTTCAATGTATTTAATTTTGTTTGTAGCTTGTTGTGTTGTTAACTATTTTTTGTTTTATAATTAATTATTATATTAATTATTTTTATTAAGTGACCTAGTTGAACTACTTTTCGCTGTGAGTAGCTTGTAGCGTGACAAGCTACAGCTCACTTCAGTCACTTCTCCAACACTTTTGGTTGATTGTCCTTATATTTTATTAGCATACATAACATGTGCCCTAAATTATGAGAACCATATTTCCTGTTATGAACTCATAAGGTGTGTCATAAAGTTTACTGAACACACGGGTGATAAACTTTGGGAAAAATGTTGTGTCATTGTTCGTTGAATATTGTGTACATAAGAGTGACTATTTTAGGGACAAAAGTCAAAGCCATGTGGGCAGAGCCTTTACCTGCTATGTCAATCATGTGTTACCATGGTGACACATGTTGGTGGATCTATTTATACTTAAAAGTAAAAAACTGCAATATGCAATAAACTTGTTGGATAATGCCATAGTGATATGCGGTGCAATTAAAATAAGATGAATTTGTCAGTATAAAATTAAATTGTTTTCAAGTACAGTTAAAGCCAATAAACAATTCAAAGATAAAATAAAAACTACACACAAAGGTTCTAGTCTAGTTGTCTCCCTATCCAGTATTTTACACTTTCATACAGTCTAAGTCATGACTGGTCGACACACATTCATTATTTACTAAAGCAGCGATGCATATCCACATTGACTGATAAGCTGCAGTTATGACTTCTGCATTAGAATAGTTGGAAATAATATAATTGCTTCTCTCTCACTAACAAAAAAGAGACTTTGACCCTATATCTCTCTCTCATTTTAACTGATGTTTTATTTATTCTATGAAAGAGAGTGGAAAACGGGAATATTCATTTTCTTTTTTCATTAAATATTACTATCCACTGTAATTACTTTGTATTTAAATAATCTTTCATTCTCATACATAGTATATCATCTCAATAGATAACACAAACACAGCTCTTAATTAAATGCATTTTCAGTTACCCTTCACTTGCTGGAACTTTGCAAATACAGGAATTCTGATGCTGAAAAATGTTTAATGTGTTTGACTGTAAGTCCTCACACACAACACGAAGAACCAACATCCGAGAATAATATTCTGCCCTAAAGGAAAAGTTCACCCAAAAATGAAAAGTGTCTAATCATGTGTATGACTTTCTTTCTTCTGCAGAACACAAATGAAGATTTTTAGAAGAATATCTCAGCTCTGCAGGTCCATACAATGCAAGTAAATGAACATTGAAGTTCCATAAAGCATAAAAAGTCAGCATAAAAGTAATCCATATGATTCCAGAGGTTTAATCCATGTCTTCAGAAGCGATATGAGAAGCAGTGTGGGAGAGAAACAGATCAATATTAAAGCCCTTTTTTACTATGAATTCTCCTCCCTGCCCAGTAGGTGGCAATATGCATGAAGAATGCCAATTGCCAAAAACAAAAGAAGAAGAATGTGAAAGTGAAAGTGGAGATTTATTGTAAAAAAAAAAAAAAAAGGACAAAAATATTGATCTGTTTCTCACCCACACGTATCACTTCTAAAGATATGGATTTAATCACCGGAGTCATATAGACTACTTTTACGCTTTTTAATGTGCTTTTCGGACCTTCGCAATTTTGGTAGAGCTGAGATATTCTTCTAAAAATCTTAATTTATGTTATGCTGAAGAAAGAAATTCATACACATCTGGGATGACATGAGAGTGAGTAAATGATGAGAGATATTCATTTTTGGTTGAACTATCCCTTTAATGAGACATCGTTATTGTTTAACCCAATTATTCTTGAAATGTTTTATTAGTGGTATTTCCTAAGGTCAACATTACTTTTATTATTGCTTATTTAAAGGGTTACGGATTTGAAGAAACCCTGGACCCTTAGAATTAAACTTTATATATATATATATATATATATATCTCATCCTGGACCATTTGTGCTACAGACATGAAAAATACCTGAAACTATGTTGCTTGTTGAGGAGAAGTGGTCCATTACTT
The DNA here is from genome assembly GCF_019703515.2 of Myxocyprinus asiaticus. Lineage (NCBI taxonomy): Eukaryota > Metazoa > Chordata > Actinopteri > Cypriniformes > Catostomidae > Myxocyprinus > Myxocyprinus asiaticus. The sequence continues at coordinate 64,651,481 of NC_059345.1, read as the reverse complement.
TTCTTTGCAAACAGGCTTGCGGACAATGGAAAACATGCACAAAACTAACACAGACTTATATTTAAGGAGGGACCTGAGCCATATCTAGAGACCAGAATATCACAGAGACTTTAAGGTGTTTTTTTTTTTTTTTTTTTTTTTTTTTGCTTTGGCCAGAAGGCAACCACCTACAGTGGCAACCATCTAAAGTAGCAACTAGCCAGAACATCCTAGCAAACAACACAAACACCCTAGTGTCAGTAGGCAAGCACAAATCACATTTTCTTTTTTCACACCTATACAAAAAGTACTGTGGCAGTACCATGGTACAGTGATGGTAATGGATTTGTGAAGGATGGATTGATGGCTGAATTAGATTAGAATGGATGAATTGAATTTGGATGGATGGATGGATGGATGGATTAGATTAGGAAGTGTGGGTGGATGGATTTGATTGGATGGATGGATGAATGGATTAGGACTGATGGATGCATGCATAGATAGATGGATGTATGATTGTATGGATTGGATTAGGATGGATGGATGGTTGAATTATATTAGAATGGATGAATTGATTTAGGATGGATGGATGGATGCATACATGGATTAGATTAGGAAGGGTAGATGGATGGATTTGATATGGATGGATGGATGGATGGATGGATGGATGGATGGATGGATAGGATTAGGATGGGTGGATGGATGGATTAGATTTGATGGATGGATGCATAGATAGGTTGATGGCTGAATTAGATTAGAATAGATGAATTGATTTAGGATGGATGGATTAGGAAGGGTAGATGTTTGGATTTGATTGGATGGACGTCATGTTTTAGGGTTGGTTTGGTTTTATTTGACAATAAAATGTTAATGAATCCCAACTCATTTGTCAAGGATAAACTCAATAAAGTTAAAAATGTATTTCCATTGTGGTCCTTGATATTACATAACATAGATGACATTCCTGGCGACAGGTACACTGGCATTGGTAGTACTAACCTTTACATACTATGTCCACATGTACTGTATCTTACAATGTGGTATTGTAACACTGTTTTTCACTAACCCTTGAAAAATAAGTACTAAAATAAACTTGAGCTCTTTTGTTGATTATTCTATGTACCATATTAAGTTTAAGGTGAACTGCTCTACATTCAACTGGCAACCAACTAAGATGTCGAAAATGGGTTTCATCCACAGGAGTGAAATGCTGAATCCCTAAAACTAATCTAATTTATTTATTTTGAGATGCTTGCAACCTTCCCATCCACATCTGAGACAAATCAGACATCCATGAATTACAAGCATAATCAAAATGACATTGCACTAAACATGATGCTAGTAATCTTAAATATTCTCTATCCAGAAATCTAACATTTCTAGCAAGAAATTTGGTCCTGGCATTAACCTTGCCTAGAACTTTCATGGCCATCCTTATCTGAAACCAATAGTGCAGAATCATCATTATATAAAAAAGTTACAATCACAAGCAGCTTGCATATCATTTTTATATAACAAAAACAAAAGAGGACCTAGTACACTTCCCTGGGGATCTCCATTATTTACAGGTTCTGAAAGAAATTGGACCCGGGTCACCATTTGGACCTGGACATGGGTGAATGTCTCCAGAAAGCAGCAGGCACAAAATTATGATATATTTCCCGGCATTAGTATGGTTTTTTGGATGCGTGGATGGATGGATTAGAATAGGATGCATGAATAGATAGATGGATTAGGTTGGATGGATGGAGGATGGCTGAATTGGATTACAATGGATGAATTGGATTAGGATGGATGGATGTATTAGATTAGAATGGGTGGATATATGGATTTGATTAGGATGCATGTATGGATGGATACTGTGATTTTCCAGGTAGGACATTTTGCTGTATCAACATCTTTTGTTGGTTCTGGAACAACATTCCTGTCAGAGAAACATCGTCCTACCCCAACCCCTGCCACATATATTCACTAACCCTAACAATAACCAGCCCCTAAAATTAGAGGGAAATGATGGGTTGATAAAACTAGTGTACAAGATGTTTACCCAACATAAACCCTAAAATATGATTGGTTGAAAACATTTTCATGTCTCATGGTCAACTAAGAATATATGACATGTATAGTCTGTGTTCTACATGCTGACCCAGTAGCCAGAGGTGTTGACCCGTGGTGATTCTTTACTCTAGTGTTGTTCACAGCTCCTGTGCTGTAGACAGTTCAGTCTGGTGGTTCTTAATGGGCCTGGGACGGGTCAAAGCAGCACGGATCTCATCTGATCTCACACAGATCCACAAATCTGACAGAACACAGAGGTGAACTGACCACAGTTACAGCCTGACCCACTCAAACTCTCTGCTGCTTATTACTAGGCAGTTCCTAGCATCTTTGGATGCTTGACGGACACTCCGCTGGGCTTCAATTAGACCGCTGCGCTCCAAAATATGGCTCTATTCTCCACTGCATTGTCAGTGTGTTTGTGTTTTCTAACATTGTGGCTACACACATTACTGAATGGTCTTCCTGTTGTTTAGAGTAGTGGTCATCCAATATGGGTTTTCAAATGGCTGATGCTGACACTGATATCTAGAGTCCAGGGTCTTGCGTATAGTTGAAACTGGACTCCGATCTGTGTGAAATATTTTGAAGCTGAATGTAAACTTTTCTGTTATGAAGTTCACTATTTGGTTAGATTCTGATTTGTCATTTTGCAGATACTTTTATCCACTTATTACTGGATAGCCAACATGATCACACAGGAAATCAACATGCTGCTTACGAATGTTCATGTACTCTGCAATTTAATCATCAATTGAAACACATTAATCTTTCCCTGTGGCTCTACAGATTGCACAAGCAATCTCCGAGACACAGGGATCCCATGGAAACCAGGAAGTAATCACATTCACTCCGAGACATGGGTTTGAGTCTCGTGGAATCAAGGAAGTAAATACATTTACATAAATGCATTTTGCTCTAAAATAAATGTTTTACTCCACTGATGGTTAGGTTTAGGGTTGAAGCTTGGGTTATGGTGTAGAAATAATAAAATATGCATTCCTGTTGACTGTATTATATCATTTACCACTAAAAATACAACTCACTTTTGGCGCCACCCTGTGGAAATTTCACCCCAAAACTGGTCAACAACACCTCCAGCTTCGGCCACTGGGGCAGTGGTTCAAATTTCAGAAACAAGACCGATTTCAATGGCATAATTTTCATCTTCCTTTCATCTAATTAACAGAGTGATTGGTCTGGGATAACGCAGGTTCAGTCACCTTGTAGTAAACTGAGGTTAAGTGTTACGATCAAGAATTCACGGATGATATATAATGCATGAACTGTTGTGGGGTTTGAATTTACAACATTCCAGTGACCAGTCCAGATTTCTTATCCACTCGGATACACACACCCATAAATGTCTTGTTTAAATTAACAATGCTGGGTTGCTGTACTATTTTTAAAAGTTTGACACGTTATCAATGCTGAACATATTGGGGTATTAAATTTACAAAAACTCCTTTTTGGACTGAGAGGGATGGAGTTGCTGCATAAAGGGCATGTCCATTGTTGTCCACACTGAGAGAGCCAGAGTTGGTATTGATGCCATCTTCAGGAAGAGGGCAGGTGTCAGAGCAGTGAAGAGGAGAAACAATGCTGTCAGCACAGTGCTAACAAGCTCCATCTGAGTCAGATATGGACCCACAAAACAGGCTACTATTAGGACAATCCCCAATAAGAACTCACACAAATGGAAAGGTCTTTAACTGGCCATAACAAAGTCCTTACAAGAATGGTGCCCAATCCAGTTACACATCAAACCATAAAAAATCTAAAGTTACCCCTGCTGAGAAGAACAGAATCCCAATATCACAATGGTAATGCTTTTAATCTGTCATTATTTGCTATTTTGTTGCTATAAACAACATTACATTAACTTTCAGCAGCATTAAATTACTATAAGCATTTATTACTATTACAACAGTAGTCTGAAACAATGCCTAAATACTGTATCTGTTATTAGCTATTAGTTAACACTTTTTCATGCCCAGGTGATGTCAGTCCAAAAGGAAAGTCGTTTTGATGAAAGATTACAAAGACAAATATATTTTTTTCTTTGGAATAATCTGCACTGACGTATCAACCTCATTATGACCAGGAATTGGAATTAAGAAAGTAAAAAAGGATCCATTTTTATTTCACATTGACTAGCTTAGCCAGAAAGACTATATACAATTGGTCAACCAGCTTCAATGGAAAAACCATGCTTGTCGTTCATCTTCCACAGCTAAGTTTTGCTGGGTAACCGCTTGCCTATTTTGTTCCACTAGCTAAACAATGACCAAACCAGTACTTATAAGTATTGGACCAGCATGGGGTTAATATCAGTTAAGCTGATCTGGTTTGCTGGTCTTTGCTGGCCACCAAGCTGGTTTCCACTGGTCAGGCTGGTCTTAGGGGTTTTGGGTACTTGTTCAGTGCCCAACTAGGAAAGGAACAGCTCATCCACAAATACAAATGTGGTCATTATTCTAACCAGCAAAGACCAGCAAACCAGCTTTTTAAGTAGTGGACTGTCAAAAATTCCTCATTAAATCAGAACATACTGAAGCCAAATGTTGTACTGGATCAACTTTATTGTTAATAGTGTGCTTAGAGTGGAAACTCTGTAAAGAGCTGGTAAAAACTGGTCTTTGGAATCAGGATGTTTTTGTGGTCTTCTGAATTGCTCATGTACCGTTTATTCTGACAACATAGACCCTCTGTCACAGAACCATCTTGCGGAAGGCCTCTTTCCTCTACACTCTATCAGGACACTGACTGAATGGTTAGACTGTTTTCCTGTCGCATTCTGGCTGCTCTTTGAACGTTCTCCTCAGCTAAAGAGCAAATTAACACAAACAGAATGCAGTGATTCAGCCAGTCGTTGCACTCTCCAAGTCTCCACAAACTTTCAAGTCCAAATCGTTTCCCCAAGTGCAACCTCATACTGGCTTGCAATCTTCAATTTTCAAAGCATCTAACTCTTCTGCCATCTGCTCCTCAGATGAAAGAGAAAAAGATCAAAACATGGAGTGGCACTCTGCCGCTCTCCACAAACATCTAACCAATTGCAGTCCGTTTTGAGTGCTGACAGTGGAAGGTGTCGGTGTTTTGATGTGGTGTGCCATTAGACATTTTGTCACCCAAAACAGAGTCTTTTTAACCTTAATTATTGGATTGCATCAATCATTCCTGCTGTACGCCCCAAGGCCTGAGGTTTTAGCTTCAAACAGAGTTCACTGCCTAAATAGAGACCCTGCCGAGAGAGCTTCCGGAAATACAGTGCATTGTGTGGCCTCTGAGATGGGCTGTAAACATCAGCCTGGTGGGTTGAAGTACTGTACGTTAAATTCCTTTGTCGTGATTATTACCTATTTCCCTGTTCATGATTATTTTATCTAATATTTGTAATAACCATGATTATTGTGCACTTTACAATCACATATTCCTATCCAAATAAGAGAATTTTAAGCGAATATAAAAAAAGTCCATGACATTGTACATTTTATGAAAATGTTCTCTAATATCAGTGCTGTAGTGCGGAGTGATACAAACAGTAAAACTCCTGTATAACAAAAAAGGAGAAAGTTTTAAGAATGTTCACACATCTTTTTTTCCATACAATAAATGTGAATGGGGCCTGGAAAAGTCGAACTCCAAAAAAAACAAAACAAAAAAAAAAACACTATAAAAATGCAAAATACAACTTGTGAGCTTTAGACCTATTTCAAGTCTCCTGAAGTCATACGACCACAGTTACTATTGGCTGCATGTCAACATATTTAGCAAAGCCCTAAATCTCAAGACTACATAGAAATTCTCTGTCAATCATTAAACAATGTCTGGGTTTGCATTTTAACAGTTAAAGTACACCAAACACACAAATCTAGCAATAAAAAAAAAATGTTAAAGGATTAGTTCACCCAAAAATGATAATTCTCTCATGATTTACTTACCTTTAAGCCATCCCAGGTGTGTATGTCTTTCATTCTTCCGAAATTAAGATTTTTATAAGCACATTTCAGCTCTTTTTGTCCATACAATGCAAAATAATTTGTGCCATTAGACTGCTAGCTGTTTGACGGTTCAAAAGGAATATTTAGGCAGCATAAAAGTAATCCACACGATTCCAGTTAACGTCTCGGTTACTGTCGTAACCTCCATTACCTGATGGAGGGAACGAGACGTTGTGTCGATGTAGTGACACTAGGGTCGATCTTGAGAGCCCAAGACACCTTCAGATCTTTGAGAAAAGGCCAATGAGAATTGGCGAGTAGAATTTGCATGCCACTCTCCCCGACATACGGGTATAAAAGGGAGGCTGGAATACGGATTCATTCAGGTTTTTGCACTAAGGAGCCGAGACAAGGTCCCGGCCATTACAGCGGTGTAGTTCAGCCTGTGGCAAGAGGGACACAACGTCTTGTTCCCTCCATCAGGGAACGGAGGTTACGACAGTAACCGAGACGTTCCCCTTGTCTCACTCAATCGACGTTGTATCGATGTAGTGTCACTAGGGGTCCCTATACGAAATGCCACAATGGCTGAACTGTGTTACGTGAACTGCCGATGCAGGTTAGGTAAGCTACTGTGAGCATAGGAACAGATGCACTTTGGACTGCACGTAGCCTCCCCATATGCCCCAAAATATCATGTAATTCCCAACAACCCTGAGGGGGGAAGGAGACATATCTAGTATGGGAGCGGCCTTTTCTCTCTAAGTTTTTCTCTCCACAGAAAGTTAGATTTGGCTGGGGCCTTTAAATGCTCATAAAATGCGCCAGGGAAGGCGTTCTTTTCCGTTCCTATTCTTTCAGGGGGAAAAGACTCCGCAGAGGCCACACCCTGCCCTGAAGGGGAGGGTAAAAAAGTGGCGAATATGTCATATGGGCCTAAGGCCGCGCATGGATGAGGTGCGGCAGTAGGTCCTGCCCATTGTAAACACAGCAACTAGGGCAGAGAGGGCTCTGCCAAGGGAGACGCGGGTCTACCGAAAAGGGGAGACCGTACCATGGAAGATACATCACAGGAGGTTACCGGGGTAACCGAGACCTGTGGAGCACTTACCCCAGTACAGGGCACGTTAGCACACATACTGGGTCCGACTATGAATTCCTATGCTGAATTCATGAGCCAGAGGGCTAGGAGGAAGGACATCCAGGGTTCACAGGTCGTGAACACGCATGGGAGAGAAGAGCGCACGGCTTCACCTCGGGGAGGGGAAAGGTGCTATACACAAGCAGTACACCCGGCCAGCTGCCCCGTGTAACGAAACTTACTTGTTCGTACCTGAAAGAACACGGGACGAAACCAGCTCAACCCGGAGATTGTAAAATCTCGCTAAGGTATTGGGTGTTTCCCAGCCCGCTGCTCTACAAATGTCTGCTAGAGAGGTGCCATTGGCCAGTGCCCACGAGGATGCCACATTCCTTATGGAGTGTGCTCGAACCCGCAAGGGGGCGGGCACAGACTGGGTCTGGTAGGCCAAAGCGATGGCATCCACAATCCAGTGGGCAAGCCTCTGTTTGGAGACAGCGTTCCCTTTCCGCTGTCCGCCGAAGCAGACAAAGAGCTGCTCAGAACGTCTAAAGCTCTGCGTGCGATCCAAGTAGATGAACAAAGCACGCACCGGTCCTCTGGGGGCAGTGCTTGCAGGCTTACCACCTGATTCCTAAAAGGGGTCGTGGGAACCTTGGTCACATAGCCCAGTCGGGATCTCAGGATCACGTGAGAGTCTTCCGGACCTAACTCTAGGCACTCTTCACTGACAGAGAACGCTTGCAGGTCCCCGACCCTCTTGATGGAAGTGAGCGTGGTCAGGAGGGCGGTCTTCAATGAGATGGCCTTTAACTTGACTGACTCTAGGGACTCGAACGGGGCTCTCCGTAGGCCTAAAAGGACCATGGAGAGGTCCCATGAGGGAAAGAGGTGCAGCCTAGGAGGGTTCAACCTCCTGGCGCCTCTCAGGAACCTGATGATCAGGTCATGCTTACCGAGAGACTTACCTTCAACAGCATCGTGGTGTGCTGCTATAGCAGCTACATAGACCTTGAGAGTGGAGGGGGACAGCCGCCCATCCAACTTCTCTTGCAGGAAGGAAAGCACTGACCCAACTGCGCACCTCTAGGGGTCTTCGCTATGGGAAGAAAACCACCTTGCGAAGATACGTCACTTCAGGGAATACAGCTGCCTTGTAAAAGGAGCTCTGGCCTGAGTGATCGTGTTAACCACTGAGGGCAGTAGACCAGTTAGGTCTTCCGAGTCCCGTCCAGGGACCAGACATGGAGATTCCAGAGGTCTGGGCGTGGGTGCCAGAAAGTGCCCCGTCCCTGAGAAAGAAGGTCCATCCTCAGGGGAATTTGCCAGGGAGGTGCTGTCATGAGGGGCGTGAGGTCCGAGAACCAGGTCTGGGTGGGCCAATATGGAGCCACAGAATGACCTGCTCCTCGTCCTCCCTGACCTTGTACAGAACCTGTGCAAGTAGGCTCATTGGGGGAACGCGTATTTGCGCAGCCCCTGGGGCCAACTGTGTGCCAGCGCATCTGTACCGAGGGGAGCTCCCGTCAGGGCATACCAGAGCGGGTAGTGGGAGGATTCCAGGGAGGCGAACAGGTCTACCTGGAGTCTCCACTCTCCCCTGAGTGTCACCTGCCGTGACAGAGCATTTGCTGTGGCGTTGAGGTTGCCAGGGATATGAGTGGCCCGCAGCGACCTGAGTCACCGCTGACTCCAGAGGAGGAGGTGACGGGCGAGTTGCGACATGCGAAGAGAGCGTAAACCGCCTTGCTGGTTTATATAAGCCACTATCATCGTGTTGTCCGTCCGGACCAACACGCACTTGCCCTGGATCAACGGCAATAGCCTCCACAGGGCGAGCTGCACTGCCAGCAACTCAAGGCAGTTGATGTGCCAACGCAGGCGAGGTCCTGTCCAGGAGCCAGCGGCTGCGTGCCCATTGCACACGGCGCCCCAGCCTGTCTTGGAGGCGTCCGTTGTAACCACGACGTGCCAGGACACTTGCTGTATGGGGACTCCAGCCCACAGGAACACAAGGTCTGTCCAAGGGCTGAAAAGGTGGCGGCAGGTGGGCGTGAGAGCCACGCGATGTGTGCCGCGGTGCCATGCATACCTCGGGACTCGGGTCTGGAGCCAGTGCTGTAGCGGTCTCATATGCATCAACCCAAGCGGCGTGACCACCGCTGAGGTTGCCATATGCCCCAGGAGCCTCTGAAAGTACTTCAGTGGGACCGACATTTCCCGCCTGGATTAGTTCAGGCAGTTCAGCACCGACTGCGCGCGCTCGCATGTGAGGCGCACTATCATTGACACCGAGTCTTAATTGCTCTGAACCGGGGAGAGCTTGCTCTTTTCCCAGTTGACCCAAAGCCCTAAACGACTGAGGTGCATGAGCACCAGTTCCCCGTGTGCACACTGTAACTCTTGAGAGTGCTCTATAATCAGACAGTCGTCGAGGTAATTGAGTATGTGAACGCCCACTTCCCTTAACGGAGCAAGGGCTGCCTCTGCGACCTTCGTGAAGACACGAGGGGATAGGGACAAGCCAAAGGGGAGGACCTTGTACTGATATACCCGACTGTCGAACACAAACCATAGGAAGGGTCTGTGTTGAGGTAAAATCGGGACATGAAAGTACATGTCCTTCAGGTCTACCGCCGTGAATCAATCTTGATGACGGATGCATGTCAAAATGTGCTTTTGCGTCAGCATCTTGAACGGGAGTCTGTGCAAGGCCCGGTTCAACATCACTGTGCCTGCTCTAATTGAGGAAATATACTCTTTAGAGGAAATAAACTCTTTTAAAGCACTGTCGAAGCGCCCAGGGGTGTAGTCTGCAGTGGAGTGCAGAGTGGAGAGAAAGCTGCTGGAATGCACCATATATCCAACAGCACATGCTTCTGAAGAGGTGAATGGATCAGTAGTAGTATTCAGCTCGCTGAAATACAACCGCTCGGCTCTGAAGAAAATATCTGAATGAATCTGCATTTCAGCCTCCCTTCTATACCCTTATGTCGGGGGGAGTGGCATGCAAATTCTACTCGCCAATTCTCATTGGCCTTTTCTCAAAGATCTGAAGGTGTCTCGGGTTCTCAAGATCAACCCCTAGTGTCACTACATCGACACAACGTCGAGTGAGTGACAGAAGGGGAGCTATAGTTAACTATAGTTGCTTGTCATCTGTAGCCTTGCGCCTGTTAATAGCCCATATAGCAAACTGACATAGAATCAACATAGAATCGATATGTTGCTGCGCAAGTACCGGCCCATCCTACAGGCAATATAGGCAGCTGCCCTGGGCTTCAACATGACCGCGTGGACTCCATTATAGAATGAATATTCAAAAAACTCTGTCAGATAAAGCCAATACAATGGCTTTTATTTTGAAAAACTGGGAAGACTTTTATTTTGAAATTACTTATACATCATAACGCATTTCTGTATGTGCGCATTAACTCCGAACCCCACCTGGACCTCATTATTTGACATACAATTCACAATAATGGTGACAACCAAAAACAACATAGTAAGTATAAGAAGAGCTCTGAATAATCACAAAATGACAAATAACTGCTAGTTACAACAAATAAAATAACAGCAGCGTATATAAAATCTGCAAACATTAAAGCTGTGAGCAGTACATAGTCATTTGCGTAATTTATTCCCACCGCAGGGAGCTGAAGTGCGGCTTGCTGAATAATGCTCATGCCTGATAAAAATGCAGAAAATAAGTCATGAAAAATATTACTTTGTGGCTATTTGAGTCTTTGAGGCTTATTTTGTTTAAAGGATAGCAGAAACAGAGCTTGTCAAAGCATTGGGCTTTTCACTTTTTCTCAAGAATAATCTGGGGAAGGAATTAAAACACAGATATAAAGATGCTACAAGCTCACATAGAGTGAAAATATGAGCAATTAATCTGTAAAGATCAACACTTTAAGAGGTTTGTTTATTTTTTTACATATATTTATATATGTACATATCCTGGCCAACTTTGTTTTCTTTTTTTATATATAAACATTTACACATAGTTATGCGAGTAATTGTCATGAAATTTTAAGCAGTGTCATCAGTGTCCTGCTGTGTGACACTTTTTTCATCTAACTATTTTAAACAACATTTTATGATCTTGTATAGCTATATATACATATACACTGACTTGCACATTCATAAACATAGGGTTATCACAGACCATGTCTGAAAATAAATAAATAAACAAGTGTATTACCATGGTGCTTTTTGTAAGAAATAACAGAATAGGCTATTATTTGTGAATGGAAATTGTGTAATTATGTACAGTATATACTGTATATACAAGAAAATGGTTATATACTCAAAAAGCAAAGAAATTAGTTAAGTATTTATAATTACTACTCATTCCAGTTTTTTTTTTTTTTATAAAAAACAAATCAGTGCCCTTTTTTATCCTTCCACCCATGTCCCCCTGCTAAGATCTGTGCAGGTCACTGATTTAGATCTTTAAAAACTTTGAAGAAATGCTGACTTTCACAGCACCTTAAATACACACTTTCCCTTGTACTTTCATGCACATTTTATGCTGGGAAAAAAGTTTCCACACATTTGTCTGATCTATAAAGTGCTTATTTTAGTGCTTTCTCTAAAAAACAAATTCACTCATCACATTTACACTGGTTTTGTATGTTTTAAAGTTATGACCATTTTTTCACTGTGGGGCCCATTGTCATGACTAGCAGTAAATAAAATTTTTTTTGTTGTTTTTTTTTTTCTTCAACAAAAATTAGAAATTGAGCCGGAAAAGGAAATCAATGGGCCAGTGTGTTATGGTGTGATGTGTTGCGGGCCAGGTTTGGTGGGCCAGAAAGTCCAGGGCCTGGTTCATGCCATTGAAAACTAACATAAATTCAATCTAATTGGTTTTCTTACCTGACGTTGAAATGATGTTGATTTCAGTTGGGTGAAACAACATCATAGAATCAACACAGTTTCAATGTGCAATCGATCTAATTGGTTTGCTTAACTGATGTTGAAACAATGTTGATTTCATTTGGGTGAAATGACGTTATAGAATCAGTATATGTTCTACTTTTGTTTTTAAAATCCCAAATACTTCAAAATGAATAAATCAGTCTATATATTTACTGTTCATTAAACACACAGCACATTCAGATACTCATTGTTTTATTTATATGAAATATACATTTACAAATACATAATTCTTTGGAGTTTTTCGACAGTATATAAATCTTAATAGACCTACTTAACAGCCAATTATAGAAAACAATGCCTTCACACTGTTGCATTCACAAATGGACGTATAATAACAAATTACAGGCTTATTTAAAAGGTAGTGTCAGTTTTACAGATTTTAAGAGTTAGCTCATCCATAAAATTAAAATGCTGTCATCATACACACACCCTCATGTTGTTCTGAACCTTAGACATTTTTATTCTCTGAAACACAAAAGTAGACGTAAGGCAGAGCATTAGGGACTGGCATTCTCCATCACCATTTTCTTTCATTGCATCTTTCTTTTCTATTTAATTGAGTGATTGACTGAAATTCAATACTGCAATATCTTCTCTCGTGTTTCACAAAATAATAACATACAGGTCTGAAACACGGAGCCCCTTAAGAGGACAGAGAGGGAGAATATTTTGCATTCCTTGGAAAAATACAGTAACCATAGTTGAACAATAGTATTTGTAGTAAAACCATAACCAAAAAACTTACCATGGTTTTTAGTATTAACCATATTTTAACCATGATACTTGTAGTGAAACCATTGTAATAACACAGGACAATGAAAATTATGGTAATAAAATTCGAATTTTGTGGTAATTAAACTATTGATACTGCTGAAAAAAAATAAATAAAAAAAAATTAACCATTATGAAAATTAAACCTTGTTTTACTACAGAAACCATTATTTAACCATGGTATTTAAAAAAAACGTTTCTACAAGATTTATCATGGTTACTAAAGTCATGTTTGGCATGGTTCATTTATTGCGAGTGAGCAATTATAAATTGCTAGTTCACCCAAAAATAAAAATTCTCTCATTATTTACTCACCCTCATGCCATCCCAGATGCGTGTGACTTTTCTTTATCTGCAGAACACAAAGGAAGATTTTAAAAATATTTCAGCTCTGTAAGTCCATACAGTGCAAGTTAATGGTGACTAAAACTTTGAAGCTCCAAAAAGCACATAAATGAACAAAACGAACACATGAACACACAAACCACTTCGAAGGAGCTTCTCTCAATTCAGGTTGTTTCTCACAAAAAAATAATTTTCGTATGCCTTCAGACAACTTGAAATTAGATGCACAAGTCACATGGACTACTTTTAGGACATCTTTTGGGTCCTCTAAGCTTTAAATTGAGCCTCTATCCACTGCCATTGCATTGAAAGTGTGGGCTGTGATATTCATTAAAAATCTCTGCTTTTCTGTCCACACATAAGAAAAGAAAGTTATACAGGTTTGAAACATCATGAGGGTGAGTAAAATATGACCATTTTTAATTTTCGGTGTTAATAGTCTCTTCTGGAAAACAAGACGCCTTTGAATGATTCTTGACTCATATCTTTGCAATAGCACATTGCAGGAAGTGAGCATATTTTCATATAGAGCGAATAAAGTTGTGTTAAAAAAATAAAGTATGCACTGAAGGTTGCAATTATCCCCTATTTGATTCTTATTCCCCTGCACACCATCCATTTGATCAGGACTTGAATCATCCTGGTGAAAGCCATTTTCATATAGTGTATCAGCATCACACTGTAAGAGGAAAACAAAATGTTAGAACAGTATTAAAACCATGCAACATCTGCAAAAACAACTTTCCAAGCTTTACTTAAATTGCTATGACAAAACCTACAGTATTACATCATTCTGACGAAACAAAAACATATGTTTGGCAATATTTACTACTCATATAATCCGCAGTAATGCCACAGTAAATACCCAGAAGATCTTCTGCAAGCATACTTGGATTTATTGTGACAATACTGTGGCTGGGGGAAGCAAAAAGTGTTATAAATCAACAGTGTTTTTTTTAATACTTTGGGCATTCAGAATTAATGCTAGCATCTTTCCAACTGCAATCGCGCATATTAAAAATTATATATGTTCTCTTTCTCAAGCACCTGTATAATTAAATAAGTATTTTGGCAGGAGAGCAAATCTGGTTAGCACGCGAACACATCAACGGCCGTCAACGAAAATTACTACCAACAAACACATCACAATTGGACAAATACACGAAATACCAATTATAACAACACTTAAATTTAAACATACCTCTGAATTTGTGATTCTTCAATAACTTCCAAATTCTTTTAACTTGAGGAGATCCTCTGTTGACAGTCAGAGATCCATCATTGTGTTGCGAGCATCAGTCCACGCACATCCCAAACTTCCGAGTAATTCATGTGCATCAGTAAGTGTACAGGCAACATTTATTTCCATTGACATCTGTTTTTTGGTCTGCACCACATATGCTTCATCCATTCATTTGCAACCCCCCACTAGTAAGATACAAAAGCTTGCTAAGGTGGAAAATTGTGATCAGTGATGAGAAAACCTTTATCATTCAGTGATGTGGCTCTGTTGAGGAGTTCATCCCTAAAGGTAAAAGAAAAGACATCAATCACAGTGAATCTGTGAAGTATCAAAAGTTAACACCACCAGTGTATTTCTGTAACACTAAATAGAGTTGCTGCCATATTAACACTATAGAGGGTGTACAATTTAACTCAATATTTAACTAAAATTTTAGTTGATTTGTATTTTAAAAACACTGTAGGGAGTACATTTATAATCCCCAATCCCACACACAGTACAACAATAAATTATTATTCCACAATAAAAAAGACACCTGTCACAGCTTGTGGTAGTGATGATGAAAGAAGGAGAGGCGATGGACCTATTTGCAGGCTTTTTAATGAAGACAATATAAAACAATACAGAGTGCCATAAACCAAAACAACAAACTAACACAAGCATAACACGGACGGGAACTGACAAACATTGAACAAAACTGGAGGGTGTATATACACACAAGAACTAATGAGGGGATTGAAGACAGGTGAGGATGATGTGGAACAGCTGGGAAAGAGTCAGGAGGCCTGGGGGCTGGCCACGGAGCAGGGACAGGATCAGGAGGCCTGGGAGGAGGCCACAGGGCAGGGACAGGATCAGGAGGCCTGGGAGGAGGCCACAGGGCAGGGATAGAATCAGGGGGCCAAGGAGGAGGCTACAGGGCAGGGACAGGATCAGGATGCCTGGGAGAATGAATCATGAGAGGTGGAGCCAAGGATGGTGGAGCCATGGAAAGCTTGAGGGACGAGTCAAAGGAGGCAGAGCCATAGAAGGCAGAGCCAGGGAATACTCTGGGGGCGGAGCCATGGAAGACTCTGGGGCAGATCCATGGGAGGCGGAGCTGAGAGAGGCTCGAGGGGCGGAACTGGGGATCCTAGTGCCTGGAGCATAGCCAAAGGCTCAAAGGACCAGGGCGAAGCCGGAGGCTCGGAGGACCGAGGCAGCGCCAAAGGCTCGGAGGACCGAGGTGGAGCTGGGGGATCGGAGGAGTGAGGCAGAGCCGATGGGCATGAGGACCAAGGCGAAGCTGGAAGGAAGGAGGTCCCTGGTGAACCCGAAGGCGGAGCCAGGTGACCGACTGACCAAGGCGGAGCTGGAGGGACGAGGGACCCCGGTGACGCCGATAGGCTGATGGCCCACAGTGGAGATGAGGGGATGCAAAGTGGAGGTGATGAAGAGGGATCGGAGGGCCAAGGCGGAGTCCAGGGTTCGGAGGGCGAAGACGGAGTCGGAGGGTAGACAGATCCCCTTGTCTGTGGAGTCACCGGGGCTGATGGTTGAGCCGGTGACTTGAGGGGAACCGGCTGATCAGAGGAGGGAAGAAGAGCCAAGGAAGGTGTCAAGGGAGGAGCCATGGGAGGCATCGAGGGGTTGAAGGGAGTCTGCGGAGGTGGGGCCGAGGAATTTGATGGCCTTGGTAGAGGAGGAGGGAGTGGGGGGATGGGTGGGAACATCAGAGATGAGGAGACTTGGAAACTGGATGGGATCAGTGGTGACTGGAGATTCAGCTCACCCACAGTGGCGGGAGTATGGGCGGGGCTCCACTCAATGCCCTCAAACTCAACTAATATGCCCTCTAGAATGGACACCAATACAAAGAAGTTTGTAGTTCAAGTGAAATTGAACAATAATGCATTCACATTAAACACTGCACTTAAATTCTCACCACCCTCCAAGCTATCAATTATTTCCTTCCTCCCTAGACCAAACTCAAACCTCTGAAAATTGAAATTCTCCCAGTGATAAGCTAGTTGTCTCTGGTGTTGTTTTACCAATGTTTTTGTGATATTTTTGAAATTCTTAACAGACTGTTTGGCCTCAAACCTCATGCACCATACATGAAGGAGTGGACCTATTTTACGAATACACTTGGATAATGTATCATAATATGATGCTTTGGAATCAATCTTCTCTCAGAAAACAAAGATCTGAACAGCTTGCGGTGATCATTAATCAAATGCTTCAAATAATATGTCATACCATTAGTAACAATTGGTGAAAACACTATATTCACTATCTGAATCAAGAGGAGGAGCAGGTTCCAATAACTGTTATTTCTTTTAAGTACATCACCAAAAATAAGGGGAGCATTTCTCACAAGACACCATGACTGAATAGCATTAAATCCAAGATCTTTGCTACCCTCATCCATTTTCAACCCACTTGGCCAGTTTCTTCTCTCAATATAACCATATTTGAAACTTTGTGTCCTCTGTGACAATGTTTCCAAAGATAGATACTTCTTATTGACAAGATATTGAAAGACAAGTTTCAGTTCGTACTGCACTACACCTTCAAGCAAATCGTGCATTATGTCAACTGCATAGTTATCAGAGGTGTGGAAAAAAACGCAACGTATTGAGCAAGCATGTCTTCTAGACACCAAATGTTGACGGCAAAATAGGATTTTCCTGTAGAGCTGCACAATGTTCTGTATGGATATGTTTTGAACAAAAAAATCAAGCCAGGGTTATCTTAAGTGAAGACAGATTGTAATTCTTCCTCAGTGGTTAAACAAAATCTACAAAAAAATGTTGCACTGAAGGACTCAACATAACCAAACAGCCCATGTAAACCTAGATTATCACCAGTTACTTGAATAACAGACCCTTGCAATGGTGAGTCAGAGAAAGGCACCTTTATTCCTTCCATTTCTAGTGTTTTAACATCATCAATGAGAGGCTTTAGTATTTCATCAAACCCATATTTCTTCAGGTCTTGTGAGTGAAAGAGTGCCACAACATGAGTATTCATCAATACAGAATTACATTTTGGTGGTAGGTTTCTCAATATAAAGTAAATGCAACCAAGTTTGTGTATCCCCTTCTTTGAACCTAAGGGATTTGAGGTCTCAAAATCGTTTTTGCTGGGAAAACAAATCATTACTTTTGAAGTATGACCCATCACATATATCTTTATAAGTACCTTCTTCATGTTGTTTGGCCTGCAGGAAACTTTTGCATAATTCACTGTTCAAATCTGTACATTGAATCTCTGAAGAAGTACAGTTGAGAACCGCCTCTCTCGCTTGTCAATGAATATCATTTATAAGCTCTTCCACTGACCCTACCATTGCTTGGACAGTACTCTCAGCAACACCTGATGCTTGTAACTGTGCTACGACAGAACCACACATGTTTAACACATGATGCTTGTCAACAGATACCTGGGTGGTTACTGGAGTGTCTGTACAGACTGCCTGAGAACTTGAAGGCTCATCACTTTCTTCTTGAGTGTCCACATTGTCAATAGTATTTGTCTTAAAAAGTGTCCCTGTGCAAATGAATAAGGTGTTTCTTGAACCCTGAATATGTGCAAAATTATAAAGAACATCCTGGCTCTCCACATTTCAAACGTAATGTCTTTCCCGGATATAAACCATGGTGAAATTTCAAATGCTGACAAAGCAATGCAGAACTTTTGTGGTGTACCTTACAGATAGAACAAATCGATATATTTACATCCAGGGATGTGTATCAACTCAAGTATCAGCATGCAACAGCCTTGCTCTGAGCTCCTTGACTCGGGGACTTTCCTTGGCACTTCCCACGTCGATGCTGTACACCATGCTCTGGATGAATGTGTAGAAGCTGTTGAGGGATTCATCGTAGTTAACACTGAAGATGAAGTGTGCCTTGAAGAGCTCATCGAAAGCTGCCAGTGATATCTGTGCCTTGCAAGGGATGGGCTTGTGGTCAGTGATGACATAGAACCTTTGGATGTCGTTCTTCCGTTCACCAACACACAGGAGGAAGGGTTGTCCTGGTTCCAAACTCTCAAGGAAGGTCTCAACACTGACTCCAATCTGCAACAAAACAGAGAGGAACCATGAGAAAACATTAAAATATGTGGTGCAACCACTTACATTTTAATGGCCGACTAAGCTACTAAAAACAAATGTGCCTCAACACAAGAACAGTGTCACAAAACAGTGTCAGACCAACTGCATCAAAAGCACACTAAACATGGCATACCCTCAGATATCTCACAAAATGGTTGACAGCTTGATAAGAGCTACTTTTAGCACTCTTCTTGTGGCCTTTGAGGTAGGGGGATGTAGGTGATTCAACAGTAGAATGCTTGACCGGTCACTGTCCCAGCCTAGGGGCAAAGTAGAAGATTGTCAGAAACATTTACACCTGAAAATAGCCTTAAAAAATCCAGTATATGCCATGGACAAGATTTAAAGTTCTCAGAAGCTTGTAAGTAAACTAAATGAGAAAATGAGCCATGCTTGCCAGACTCATCTGAGTTTTGCTGTGGAGACAAAAGGTCTTTAACGTGCTCATTAGAAATCAGATTCTTGCAGTCTGCCAGGATCCTAGGTTTTAAGTAAGTGGGCCATTTTCCCCAAAATCTGCCAGAAACCTCCTCTCCAAACATCATATTAAAGTCTTGGTCAATCTACAGAAGAAACACCTTAAGTCCTTGCAACCCCTCCCAGACATAAGACCATCCACAAGTGAACTTCCAATATTTTCATGCTTGTGCAACAGAAAGTGTATACCTTGTGTAATCATTGTTCACTTAAAAAAAGTGAATCAAACAAAGGTATGTCTTTTTTACTAAGCCAGAGATGTCGAGGAAACGTGGGAACACATCCAAGACTGTTGAGGAGTCTTGCTGGTCTCGAACCAGTTTCTGGTGTTATTGAAATGTTGCCCTCATCTTCTCTTTGACAACTGATCCATCAGTTGAATGCTTCAATAGGGATATTTCCTCACAGCATTCCTTGCCAAACAGTTGCTTGTCAGTCAGAAGAAAATCCCTCTTGCTCTTTGGACCATCTTGATGGGTAGTGCTGGTGGAGCCTCTCCGGGACTGCACTGCAGTGTTGCGCTGAGTGGTCTTTGTCCTCCAGGCCAAGTAGCCAGATCCACTCTTTGCATAATAGTACTGTTCCTGTAATATCCAAAAAGAAAAACAGAGAAACACAGAGGTCCACAGCCCTGCAGGGAAATTGCAGAATAAGTTAACACATACTTCCCTTTATAAATTGTAATATAAGCCATTCATTTACAAACTTACATATCCATTTCTGGAGTATGGATCTCTGAGGTGGGGAAACAGAGAGATGATGCCAAGAACATATTTTGTTCACAAATAGGTTGGTGGGATCCTCCTTTAAAAGTAGAAAATATATTATTTTTCATGCTTTAAAAGTATGAAAGCCCTTTATATTGTATTATTGCATTGAGACCACAATAACTCAATTGCTTTTAACTATTGAACAAGGTTCAAAGTACACACCCTTTTCCTACTTTGCTCAACTGTTTTCAAAATGGACACCTACATCCCCTAATATAATATTTGTAGAAACATGATTAGCACCAATGGGAACATTCAGTGCTTACCCATGAACTTCAATCATGTCAGCCACCAGTAGGTTTACCATCTGTCGCTGTGTACCATCCATCAATGGCTTCGTTTTGTCATATTCTCCCCCTGGTTTAGACTGGAGAACATCTCTCACCATCTAAAAGATATAGAAGAAACAGTAAGCTAGTCATCATGTTAGCCTTTCCTGCAACAAAACCACAGCTTGTCTGCAGTTTCTTTGTGTTTGAGGATTAATAACTCATTTCATTCATTACAAAAATGGAGGTAGCTGGATACCTCTTTTACTGATTCCTGATCAGTGTGATTTATTTTAACTCGACTGTTTCTCTCAAGAATCACTCTTGCATCTGATGAATCAGACAGCACAGAGGATGAGGCGTCTGACACATGTGACTCCAATGAAGTGTTTGATAGATCTTGATGAAGCACAACTACAAGACAGTTAAAATATATATATATATATATTCTCTATATAATATACACACAGTTATTTTTTAAATTATTATTGCTCAAGGCCCCCTAACAACCTCTTTTTGGTTTGACAACCAAACTGTCTATTACAGAAAGGCACAACAGGCTAGCCCCACTGACAGTGAACTTTGTGAACATACCTTCAGTCTTCCCAAAAATATTAAACTTAATAAAAACTTTGTTAGCATTACAGTACTTCTGGTGGTGGATCCACATTTTCCCTAGCGAGGCTAAGTCTTACATGTAGACTGTTCTGAGGACACCTTGACAGTAAAGTTCCCGGCTTGTAAAAGCTCCTCAAACACATCTGCATCCAGTTCTGTCCCTCAGATGAATCATCTGTCAAGTGCAGCTTGGTCTGTAGTGGAAGACCTAACTTTTCTGTGACTGAGGGAATAATAGATTTAGAAAAATAAAGAAAAAATCCCATTATTATTATGCCATATATTAATCAGTTTACTCAAACAATCAGGGCTGTATAAAAAAAAAAAGTAATCCCAACCTTTCTGAAGAAATGTATTGTAGTCTTCATAGCCTTCTTCAGTCTTGGCCGCTTTAACATACTTCTGGCTTTCACCAAATCTCACCTTGACCAACATAATGTACTATAAAGAAAACAAAGTACATCAGCAAAAAATATTTATGAAAATGTATGATGACAAGGCCTGGTGCTACAGCAAATTTTCATAGTGTCAGTGGAATACAGTCTTATAGTTAAAGACACATTTAAAACTAGTGCTGCAAACATTTAAAGGAATAGTTCACCCAAAAATGAAAAATTGCTGATAATTTACTCACCCTTGGCCATCCAAGATGTATCAGAGTTTTTTTCTTCATCAAAACAGAATTTAGGATTTTTAGGATTTCATTTCAGGCCTCCTCCTCTAAACAATGCAAGTGAATGTACTCCATTTTTTGACTGTCCAAAATGCATATTTAGGGTGCATCAAAATAATCCACACGACTCCAGTCGACAAATAAAGTTCTTCTGAACCTAAATGATTGATTATTTTTAGAAACAAAACGATACTTGTATACTTTTTAACTACAAATGTTCGCTTCCGTACATCTCTGTGATACGCGCTCATGAGAGGGATGACGTAAGCTCGTTGGCAAGGTCACGTGTCACGTGGAGGAGGAGGCAGGAAGCGAGGCAACGGAACAAGCGAGTGAACCTCCGTGAACAAACTAAAAACATCCATTACATAGGCTATTGTATTGATGTATAAATGACCAATATTAGAAAATATACATACTGAGCAATGTATGTACAATATTTCTGTACAGAAACGACATAAAAATACATATTTACCCACCCAAATACAGCATGCAGCTATGAACACGTGCACCTAGCTATGTTGTGCTGATCTAGCTAGCTAGCTTTTAAATCTGATACCCTCACAGAAAACGTGCTTGATCTGTTAACATCTATATGATATTCATCTGACATTAGAAATTACAAATGTGCATACCTATACCATGCAAATTATTCATATTAATAGATCCTTTTTTTGCAACAGGTTAATAAATATTTATCTATCCAAATACAGCAAGAAGCTACGAACAACCAACTAGTGTATCCTCCATCCGAAAAGAACTAAACGTTGCCTCACTCTGTCGGTTGGTTGGTCTGTTCATTGGTTCACAAAGCTGTGCACGCATGGATGCATGCGCTTACCCACGTAGCAATTCGCCTTGTTTAATTATGGACCAGAGTACTGCTTATTCTAAATTTGCACAGATTCGGTTAGCAAAAAATGTCCTGCCAAAATGTATCCATGAGAAACATGTTACTGTATTCATCCCACTTAACTACACATATCAGAATCAGAATCAGAATCAGAATGAGCTTTATTGCCAAGTATGCTTACACATACATGGAATTTGTCTTGGGGACAGGAGCTTCCAGTACACAACAATACAAAACAGCAACAAGACTTTTAAAAAATAATTACAAATTGAATAAAAAAAAAAAAAAAAAAAAAAAAGAAATAAAGTATATATAGAATACACAATAGACATATATATATATATATATATATATATATATATATATATATATATATATATATATATATATATATATATACACACACACACACACACACACACACACACACACATCCATACATACACACACAGACACACACATACATACACATAGGAAGTGCAAATCTAAATACAAATCGGTTATATACAGTGCAAGGGAATGTAATGGTAGAAGAGGTTGGATGTGTTAGATAATATAAAAAGACTAAGCTGTGTATTGCACATTAATTATTGCTCAATGGGGCAGTTTTAACTGTTCATGAGAAGGATAGCCTTAGGGAAAAAACTGTTCCTGTGACTGATGGTTCTGGTGCTCAGAGTTCTGAAGCGTCTGCCAGAAGGCAACAGTTCAAAAAGGTAGTGGGCAGGGTGAGTGGGGTCCAGAGTGATTTTTCCGGCCTTTTTCCTCACTCTGGAAGTGTATAGTTCTTGAAGGGAGGGCAGGGGCAACCAATAATCCTCTCAGCAGTCCAAACTGTCCTTTGTATATGATATAGGTTTATCCTTTTCAATTAGTTAGCTAGGCAATAGGCTACATAAATGTGTTGTATGGTTAGCTGGTTAGCTAATGCTAGCTAACCAACTAGGATATTTAGCGTTCGATACCTGCACAAATAAATACTTCTGAGTACAAAATTCAATTAAATAGACATATGGCTTAGATTTACTTACACATCAATGCTCCTAGTCACATTCAAAATGATGATCTGATCATGTCCAGTCAGAAGAGAGTAGCTGGCTGGTCTCCCCCCTTGGACACGACAGTGGACTTCTGGGAGTAACACTAGCTATCTTGTGAAATCAACACTGTAGAGTTGTTTGCAGAATATGACATTTGACTCCCTGTATCAGCACCAACTCTTTTGAAGAATAACTATCTTGTAGTTGAATTACAGTAAACACGTTTTGAAATGACTCTATATTTTTACTCTCAACTCTAACACTGAAAATCATCATGGTTACCTGCGTAACCTCTCTTCCCTGATGGAGGGAATGAGACGTTGTGTCGATATAGTGACACTAGGGGTCACTCTTGGGATCCCAAAACACCTCTGGTCTTTGATAAAAGGCCAATGAAAATTGCCAAGTGGTATTTGCATGCCACTCTCCCAGACATTCGGGTATAAAAGGAGCTGGTAAGCAACCACTCATCCAGGTTTTATGCTGAGGAGCCGAGACAAGGTCCGGACATTTCAGCGCGTAGTTCAGTGTTGTGGCAGGAGGGACACAACATCTCATTCTCTCCATCAGGGAACGGAGGTTACGCAAGTAAACACGACGTTCCCTATCTGTCACTCACTCGACGTTGTGTCGATGTAGTGACACTAGGGTTCCCTATACAAAACGCCGCAACTGGCTGAACTGTGTTACGTGAACTAGCGGTGTGTGATGGGCAGACAACTGTGTGCCTCATAGCCAGCGCACCAGGCCGACACGTAACCTCCCCCAACATAGTTATGAGTGTCGAACGGCCCTTTGGGGACAAGTCGACTACCCAAAAGATAGAGACAGGCTAACCCAGTCGTGGCCTCTTTTCCCCTTCTTTTTTTCACTCCCTAAAAAACAAAGGGGATTATCTGACTGGGCCGCCAGGTCTAGTCGGGTGGTGTCCCTCCCAAGGGGAGGACACCACGGAGACCACACCTCGCCCAAAGGGGGGGGGGTATTTAAGTGGAAAATATGTCACATGGTCTTGCCGACCATGTGGAGAATTCTCATGGTAAAGCCTACCCAACGGGGGAGGAGTTACTACAAACATGGAGACTGTGGTAGACGGGCCTATGCCCAAGAAAGACGCAGTTTGCCAACAGGGAAACGAATTAGCGGAAGATATACATCGCATAGGGTTACCTTACAGGGAACCACCACATGCAGAGCACCTACCCCAGGACAGGGCTCTTAGTTAGCACATGTACTGGGCCAGCAGCGAGTCTCTCTGAATACTCGCCTGCCACAGGGCTCGGAGGAAGTCAACCAGGGAACATAGTTTGTGAACACTACTGGGCATTAATGGCGCACGTCTTCAGCTCAGAGGAGGTGAAAGGCGCTACGTGCAAGCGATACACCCGGCCGGCTCTCCCGGGCTTATCCGCTTGTATTGCGTGCCACTACCTGGGATGAAACCGGTTCCACCCGGAGGTTGTAGAACCTTGCAAAGGTGTTGGGTGTTGCTAACATACATTTGCTCTGCAAATGTATGTTAGAGAGGCACCTCTGGCCAGGGCCCAGGAGGCAGCTATACCCCTGGTAGAATGGGCTCACAGCCCTACCAGGGGTGGCACGTCCTGGGCATGATATGCCATAGCTATGGCGTCAATGAGCCAGTGGGCGATCCTCTGCTTGGAGACAGCGCTTCCTATCCGCTGTGCACCAAAGCAGACAAAGAGCTGCTCAGAGATCCTAAGCCGTGCGTGCGATCCAACTAGATGAGTAAAGCACGCACCGGACACAGCAACGACAGGGCTGGGTCTGCCTCTTCCTGGGGCAGCGCTCGCAGGTTCACCACCTGGTCTCTAAAAGGGGTCGTGCGAACCTTGGGCACATAGCCCGGTCGGGGTCTCAAGATCACGTGAGAGTAGCCCGGACCGAACTCCAGGCATGTTTCGCTGACAGAGAACTCTTGCAGGTCTCCTACCCTCTTGATGGAAATAAGCGCAGTTAGGAGGGCAGTCTTCAAGGAGAGTGCCTTAAGCTCAGCTGACTGCAAAGGCTCAAAAGGGACTCTCTGTAGACCCTGAAGAACTACAGAGAGGTCCCATGAGGGAACAAGGCGTGTTCTGGAGGGGTTCAGCCTCCTGGCGCCTCTCAGGAACCTGATGATCAGGTTGTGCTTCCCTAAGGACTTACCGTCCACTGTGTCGTGGTGTGCTGCTATAGCAGCAACGTACACCTTCAAGGTGGATGGGGACAGCCACCCTTCCAACCTCTCCTGCAGGAAGGAAAGCACCCATCCGACTGCGCATCTCTGGGGGTCTTTCTGTCGGGAAGAACGTGAGGTCCGAGAACCATGTCTGGGTGGGCCAGTAGGGTGCTACCAGGATGACCTGCTCCTCATCCTCCCTGACTTTGCACAAAGTCTGTGCAAGTAGGCTCACTGGGGGAAATGCATATTTGCGTAGGCCAGGAGGCCAGCTGTGTGCCAGCGCATCTATGCCGAGAGGTGCCTTGGTCAGGGCGTACCAGAGCGGGCAGTGGGAGGATTCTTGGGAGGCGAACAGGTCTACCTGTGCCTGTCCGAATTGACTTGACAAATCAGCAGGACCACCTGAGGGTGGAGTCTCCACTCTCCCCTGAGGGTAACCTGCCGTGACAGCACATCCGCTGCAGTGTTGAGGTCACCCAGGATATGAGTGGCTCGCAGTGACTTGAAGTGCTACTGACTCCAGAGGAGGAGACGGCGGGCGAGTTGTGACAAACAGCGAGAGCACAGACCACCTTGGCGGTTGACATATGCTACCGTTGCCGCGTTGTCTGTCCGAACTAACACATGCTTGCCCTGGATCAACAGCCGGAACCTCCGCAGGTGAGCAGGATTGCCAGCAACTCAAGGCAGTTGATGTGCCAATGCAGCCGCAGGCCCGTCCATAAGCCGGCGGCTGCGTGCCCATTCCAAACAGCGCCCCAGCCCGTTCTGGAGGTGTCTGTCATGACAACGACACGCCTGGAGACCTGCTCTAGGGGAACACCTGCCCGTAGAAATGAGAGGTCGGTCCAAGGGCTGAAGAGATGGTGACAGACCAGCGTGATGGCCACGCGATGTGTCCCGCGGCGTCATGCCCATCTCGGGACTCGAGTCTGAAGCCAGTGCTGAAGCGGTCTCATATGCATCAACCCGAGCGGGGTGGCCACCGCTGAGGATGCCATATGCCCCAGGAGCCTCTGAAAGAGTTTCAGTGGAACCGCTGTTTTCTGTTTGAATGCCTTCAAACAGGTCAGCACCGACTGTGCACGCTCGTTCGTGAGGCGCACTGTCAATGAGACTGAGTCCAACTCCAAACCGAGATGCTCTGAACCGGGAGGAGCTTGCTCTTTTCCCAGTTGACCCAAAGCCCTAGTCAGCTGAGATGCGAGAGCACCAAGTCCCTGTGTGCACACAACATTACCCGAGAGTGAGCTAGGATTAGCCAATCATTGAGGTAGTTGAGAATGTGAGTGCCCACTTCCCTTAACGGGGCAAGAACTGCCTCTGCCACCTTCGTGAAGCACGAGGGGACAACGGCAGGCCGAAAGGGAGGACCTTGTACTGATATGCCTGACCCTCGAATGCAAACCGCAGGAAGGGTCTGTGTCGAGGTAGAATCGAGACGTGAAAGTACGCGTCCTTCAGGTCTACCGCCGCGAACCAATCTTGATGCCGGACACTCGCCAGAATGCGTTTTTGCGTCAGCATCTTGAACGGGAGTCTGTGTAAAGCCCGGTTCAGTACTCGCAGGTCCAAGATTTGCCGCAACCCACCACCTTTTTTTGTGGTACGATGAAGTAGGGGCTGTAAAACCCCTTCTTCATCTCGGCCGGAGGGACAGGTTCTATCGCACCCATCCGTAGGAGGGTGGCGATCTCCGCGCGCAAGGTAGCACCAAGGTGAAGTGGATACCGCTGAACCTGGGCGGACGCCTGGCGAACTGAAGCCGAGTCGAACGGTCCGGACCAGCTATCACGATGGATTGGAAAGCGCAAGCCACGCATCCAAAATCCAGGCGAGGGGGACCAAAGGGACAACATCGTCAGATGTACCGGCAGGTGGGGCCTCACAGCGGGGCAGAGCCTGAGGTGCCACACCGTGTCGTGGCTGTGCTGAGTTCAGGGACATCGAAGTACTTACCTGGCTCCTTGTGACCACCTGGGACGGGGGAGGAAGAGGCCTGTCCTCATGACCCGTGGAGACATCGGGGGCGGATTTGTGCCACGGCTGGGCACTCAGGGGCGGGGAGACCACCGCTGGAGCGCCAAACCTGCCAAATAGAGTGGTGGACGGTGGTCGTGATGACGGCTGTGCACACCAGATACGTGACTCAGGGAACAAGGAAACCGCTCTTACTGAACTCTTGGGCATGCAGCACAATTAAATGCAAAGGTAACAAAAGATTCTCCTCCCGGCCCTCGACCGGGGGATGGAGTGGTCTGCTTACCAGCTCCAGAGCAGCGGGTTTCGTCATCCCTGGGTCGCCCGTCTCAGGGGTACTTCAAAGCCTTTCGGTTCTTGCCGGCCACGAGACGGGTGGTGTCTGCTTCCTGCATTGGGCTCCATGCCGGGGCCGGGCCGCAGGGGCGGGCTGCGGCGGAGATGGTGCAGTCACTGCAGGGGGACACTCTTGGTGACGAGCAGACGGGGTGCAGGATCTTGAGCCGCGCCGGGGCAGGATGTGCCGGATAACTGCTGGGCAAAGTCCTCGGTGTCGCCAGACTGGCCAACTTGGGAAATGGGGGAGGTAAGGAATGGTGCCTTGTTGGACTCTCCCATCTCAACCAGGTTGAGCCAAAGGTGGCGCTCCTAGACCACCAAGGTGGACATCGCCCACCCGAGAGACCGCGCTGTGACCTTTGTCGCCCAGAGAGCGAGGTCGGTCACCGAGCGCAGCTCCTGCATCAATCCCGGGGCGGAACTACACTCATGCAGTTCCTTTAGTGCCTTGGCGGACTTGCAGGAGAGCCATGGCATGCAGGGCGGAGGCGGCTTGTCCAGCAGCACCGTATGCCTTGGCCATAAGAGACGACATAAACCTACATGCCTTGGACAGGAGCTTTGGGCGTCCACGCCAGATGGCGCTGCTCTGCGGGCATAGGTGCACCGCTAGCGCCTTTATCCACTGGGGGGATTGCTGAATAGCCCTTGGCCGCCCCATCATCGAGGGTATTGAGGGCGGGGAAGCTGAAAGATCGGGACCTGGCTGTAAAAAGTGCATCCCACAACCTTGTCAGCTCTTCATGCACTTCCGGGAAGAAAGGAACGGGGGCAGGGCGTGGCTTTGAGCAGCGCCACGAGCCCAGGAACCAATCATCGAGCCGCGAGGGTTCAGGGGAGAGCAGAGGGTTCCACTCTAGCCCAACGCTCGCGGCTGCCCGGGAAAGCATGTCATCATCTCCGCGTCAGCCTGTGACTGGGCGACCGCACCCGAAGGGAGGAGCCCAGCTGAAGCTTCCGTGTCCGACTGGACGAACCCGCTCCCCAATGCTGCACTCGAGAGCTCATCACTTTCGCGGGCTTCGAATAAGAGGTCAAACTCGCCGTGAGACGAGCCGGCGGACTCATTCGGAAGCCGATCGGGGCAGACGAGCATGCTGGGGAATGGGAGGTCTGTGTGGGGATACCCGGCGGAGGCGGTCCCATTGGGGTCCCCAAATGCTGTCTCCACGTGAGCAGTGCCCAGACACGAAAGACAGTGATCGTGACCGTCAGAAGGTGAGAGATAACGAGCGTAACCAGTAATAACACATAAAAGAAAGGCATCTTTAAAAAGACGCGTCTTTAAAAAGATGTTCCGTGTGTGCCACTCTTTTAGAGAAATATACTCTTTTAGAGAAATATACTCTTTTTATTTCTGCCGAAGTGCCCAGGGGCATTCTCTGCAGTGCACCAGTGCAGAGGAGGGAGAAGCCGCTGAAATGCCAGCAGAGGTGAATGAACAGTCGTGGGAATTCAGCTCAGTGAGTATGACCGTTTGGCTCCGAAGAGAAAATCTGAATGAGTGGTTGCATACCAGCTCCTTTTATACCCGTATGTCCAGGGGAGTGGCATGCAAATACCACTCGCCAATTTTCATCGGCCTTTTATCAAAGACCAGAGGTGTCTCGGGCTCCCAAGAGTGACCCCTAGTGTCACTACATCAACACAACATCGAGTGAGTGACAGATAGGGAACTAATGACAGTTAGCATTTATTCACCTTGTGTATTATGACTCAGTATGGCACATTGTGGCACCATTTAAATTCACACATGCATCATAGGACATTTACGATCAGTAGACAGATAAATTAATTAACTAAAGTTAAAGTTTAGAAAATATGAGTGAAATTGATCATGTTGAAGTTGACCATCTACAACAACTAAAATGAGTCCAACATGAATTATCTAAATTTACCTCAGTTAGCGGCTGCCTCATGGAAAACTGGGCAGTGTGCAAATAGGGCATTTAAGTACAAAATTACCAAGCAGGAATGTTTTTAATACAATGAAGGATAAAACAATTCAAATCTAAAGTCATATTCAACGATAGACTGACAAACCATTGTGTAAAATTATGAATAAAAATAAATTTATTTGTACCTTTTTTTAGCGATGCATCCACTGACAGTTGGCCCGATGTAGATTCAAAAATGCACAAAACTCAGATTTCTCGAACCAAGTTTCAACATAGAACAAAGGTTATGATTTCGGCTAAATTGGTCGGTGGTACATGTTGATGAATCAACCTCATTTTGATGTTTGTAGGGCTTTACTGGTTGTTTAGATCAGTGTTACTATCAGACATAATTGGTAATTATTTATTTAGTTATTAATATTTAAATTAAATAATAGAATCTAACTCATTAAAACCTCATATGGGGCTACAGCAAATGTAGTGCGCTATGTTTAGGAGCGGGTTTGGTTATTAGCAATAATTAATAATTATCAAAGATAATTATTCATTATTAAAATCTATAGAACATTGATTTTAATCAATGTTAGCTTTTTTAATCCTTTAAATCAACAATTATCAAAGATAATCATTAATTGTTAACATCAATGAAACATTGATTAAAATTAACACTAGCTTATTGAGCCTTCAAATTCAACAATCATCAAGGATAATTATCAATTATCAAAAATCAATAGAATATTAATAAGGATCAATATTGCTGGGGCACCACCCTGGAATCAGGGACTAATAACCAGATAGTATAACAGTCTCAATATTAGATTGTTCTCTTAGGAAAATCGACATCTGAATATTGATTTTCGAAACGAAACAATGAAGGCTTGAATCCGAGCACTGACATCCTGTCAGCATGTGACACAGGTGTATGCAAAACAAACCAAAACACCACTCTTTGAAATATAACAAAGTTTATTTATGCAGTAATATCAATTAATAATTAATACAATGCAGTTAATAAACTTCCGACTTACAACTACAAACTAAACAGTGATATGATTAGATATGGAAACCAAAACAATCCTTTAACACATGAGGGTGTGTGTGTGTGTGAGAGAGAGAGTGTGTGTGTGTGTGTGTGTGTGTGTGTGTGTGTGTGTGTGTAAGGAGGGACACGCACAAAATGGCAGATGTGACTCTCATGGAGAGTATGTCGCGAGACTTCTGGCCAAAGAATATGGCCGCGAATGTGGGTGGAGAGAAACCAGTCAATGGCGTCTACCAGTTTACCGCATGCATCCGCTTGTACGATAGCTTAGGGACAAAGCTGAGCTTTATCACGAAGCTATCTACTAGCCAAAAATGTGTGCGAGAATATTTGTGAGGGGTCGTGTGCACATGTGTGTGTGTGTGTGTGTGTGGTTAGTACGAGGGAGAGAGAGAATAAAGTGACGGCCCCAAAGCCGATTTCGCGATTGTGGGAGAGAAAGCAGCTGTTAGTTTATCACTCAGAGACGTGGTGGACGGCTCGTAAACCGTTCCGCGGTCTTTGATTCTTTAATGGATAAACTCAGTGTGCCGGTCTCTCCCGCGATGGCGGAAATGCACAACAGTCCAATGTGGTTGGACTACAACACAACAGATCTCATTCGTGATAATTAATACCTTGAGTATTAATCGCAGTGAGCGGACTCAGCAGTCTGTAAACTGTACAAGCAATAACCTTGATACACAAGAATAACACACTATAATATTCTATCTCTGCCCAGAAGTAAACCTCTTACTTGAATCGCATGAGGATGCAGCTAGAATGTGTGTTCATCCATCCTTTAACTCCGACTCGGTTCCTTGAGGCTCGGGTGATGATGGGAGGCCGTTTCCTCGCTCTGTCGGTGGGCGGTACGGCTGCTGATTCTCGGCAGGCTGGCGGAGAAATCAGTGACGTTGACTTGATTGAAGATGGAAGAGAAATCTTTTATCTCTTCACTTCTGCAGGCAAACGGATGAAGATGCGGATTGCTCGGCAGTTTCCTTCGGATCCGTTGGAGTATACGGTGGAACACAGAGTAATCTCAACTCGTCCAGTAAGATGGAGATTGTATGGCCACAGTTTCAAGTCGGACGTTACTTCCTTGTGCCACGAGGCTACACCTGAGAGCAGCGATGAGC
Source organism: Myxocyprinus asiaticus (assembly GCF_019703515.2). NCBI lineage: Eukaryota > Metazoa > Chordata > Actinopteri > Cypriniformes > Catostomidae > Myxocyprinus > Myxocyprinus asiaticus. The sequence continues at coordinate 64,619,752 of NC_059345.1, read as the reverse complement.
TGCATCTACACATGGTGAGCAAAGTTGCTGGAAGCAAATCCTGGAAGCATCTCAGAGTTATTTCTACTCCCGATGACATCATGGTTGAGGGGCATTCTGTTGTGTGTCTCATCAAACAGGAGTTGAGAGTTCGATCCTTTAGTGAGCAAGGCTTCATGGGATTTGTAGTCTGTTTTGGACTCCCTTTGTTTGATTTTGGTGTGGTTTTTATCAGTAAGATTTATGACTGTGGGCTTCAGTCAAGTTTTACAACTGTTAGGCCTGCCTTTGTCTTCTATCTGAATACATGAGGCCCAACATTGAATATATGTTCTATTTTCAACCTAACAATTTTCTGATGTACCGACCAAATAATGAATGTTGATTCAACATTGAAAATTGATCAACGAATGATCCCGACCTTTATAACTAAAAATTAGACATTGAATCAACATCTCCTTGCTATCTGGGAGCGTTGTTTATTAACATGCACTGTCTGTATTGTTGCTGCGGCCACAACACAGTACTACACCTTATGATCACGGCCTAGAAACAAACACTCAACTCACTTTCACTGAGATCAGACACAAAACAAACACTGAAATCACTTTCACTGAGATCAGACATCAAAACAAAGACATTCAAATCACTTTAACTGAGATCATACGTACATAAAAACAAACACTCAACTCACTTTCACTGAGATCAGACATTAAAACAAACACTGAAATCACTTTCACTGAGATCAGACATCAAAACAAAGACTTTCAAATCACTTTCACTGAGATCATACGTACATCAAAACAAACACTCAAATCACTTTCACTGAGATCAGACATCAAAACAAAGACATTCAACTCACTTTCACTGAGATCATACAAAGACACTCAAATCACTTTCACTGAGATCAGACATCGAAACAAAGACACTCATATCACTTTCACTGAGATCAGAACTGGAAACAGACATTCAAATCATTTTTGCTCAGATCATATATACATCATACATACATACAGATCATCCTTTTCATTGAGATCAGACCTTGAAACACTCAAATCACTTTCACTGAGATCAGACCTTGAAACAAAGATGCTCAAATCACTTTCACTGAGATCAGACATCAAAACAAAGACACTCAAATAACTTTCACTGAGATCAGACCTCGAAACAAAGACATTCAAATCACTTTTGCTCAGATCATACATCAAAACAAACACTCAACTCACTTTCACTGAGATCAGACCTCAAAACAAAGACACTCAACTCACTTTCACTGAGATCAGACCTCAAAACAAAGACACTCAAATAACTTTCACTGAGGTAAGACCTCAAAACAAAGACACTCAAATCACTTTCACAGAGATCAGACCTCAAAACAAAGACACTCTAATCACTTTTACTGAGATCAGACATCAAAGCAAACACTCAAATCATTTGTACTGAGATCAGACCTTGAAAAAAAGACATTCAAATAACTTTTGCTCAGATCATACAACAAAACAAAGACACTCAAATCACTTTCACAGAGATCAAACCTCAAAACAAAGACACTCTAATCACTTTTATTGAGATCAGACATCAAAGCAAACACTCAAATCATTTGTACTGAGATCAGACCTTGAAAAAAAGACATTCAAATAACTTTTGCTCAGATCATACAACAAAACAAACACTCAAATCACTTTCACAGAGATCAGACCTCAAAACAAAGACACTCTAATCACTTTTATTGAGATCAGACATCAAAGCAAACACTCAAATCATTTTTACTGAGATCAAATATCAAAACAAACACTCAAATCACTTTCACTGAGATCAGACCTTGAAACAAAGATGCTCAAATCACTTCTACTGAGATCATACATCAAAACAAAGACACTCAAATAACTTTCACTGAGATCAGACATCAAAACAAAGACACTCAAATCACCTTCACTGAGATCAGACTTCGAAACAAAGACACTTGAATTACTTTCACTGAGATCAGACATCAAAACAAAGACACTCAAATCACTTTCACTGAGATTAGACCTCGAAACAAAGACATACATATCACTTTCACTGAGATCATACATCAAAACAAAGACACTCTAATCACTTTCACTGAGATCAGACCTCGAAACAAAGACATTCAAATCCCTTTTGCTCAGATCATACAACAAAACAAACACTCAAATCATTTCATTGAGATCAGACCTTGAAACAAAGATGCTCGAATCAATTCTACTGAGATCAGACATCAAAACAAAGACACTCAAGTCACCTTCACTGAGATCAGACTTCGAAACAAAGACACTTGAATCACTTTCACTGAGATCATACATCAAAACAAAGACACTCAAATCACTTTCACTGAGATCAGACCTCGAAACAAAGACACTCATATCACTTTCACTGAGATCAGACCTCAAAACAAAGACACTGAAATCACTTTCACTGAGATCAGACATAAAAAAACACTCAAATCACTTTTGCTCAGATCATACATCAAAACAAACACTCAAATCACTTTCAGTGAGATCATACATCAAAACAAAGACACTCTAATCACTTTCACTGAGATCATACAAAGACACTCAAATCACTTTCACTGAGATCAGACCTCAAAACAAAGACACTCAAATCACTTTCGCTGAGATCAGACCTCGAAACAGACACTCAAATCATTTTCACTGAGATCAGACCTCAAAACAAAGACACTCAAATCACTTTCGCTGAGATCAGACCTCGAAACAGACACTCAAATCATTTTCACTGAGATCAGACCTCAAAACAAAGACACTCAAATCACTTTCGCTGAGATCAGACCTCGAAACAGACACTCAAATCATTTTCATTGAGATCAGACCTCAAAACAACACTCAAATCACTTTCACTGAGATCAGACCTCGAAACAAAGACACTCATATCACATTCACTGAGATCAGACCTCGAAACAAAGACACTCAAATCAATTTCACTGAGATCAGACCTGGAAACAGACACTCAAATCACTTTCACTCAGAACAGACCTCAAAACAAAGACAATGAAATCACTTTCACTGGGGGGACCCTGGATAGCTCACAAAGTAAAGACGCTGACTACCACACCTGGAGTTGCAAGTTCGAATCCAGGGTGTGCTGAGTGACTCCAGCCAGACTTCTTAAGCAACAAATTGGCCTGGTTGCTAGGGAGGGTAGAGTCACATGGGGTAACCTCCTCGTGGTCACTATAATGTGGTTCTCGCTCTCGGTGGGGCATGTGGTGAGTTGTGCTAGGATGCCGCGAAAAATAGCTTGAAGCCTCCATACACGCTATGTCCCGTGGTAACAAGCTCAACAAGCCACGTGAAAAGATGTGCAGATTGACGGTCTCAGACGCAGAGGCAACTGAGATTCATCCTCCACCACCCTGATTTAGGTGAGTCACTATGCCACCACGAGGACTTAGAGTGCAGTGGGAACTGGGCATTCCAAATTGGGGAAAAAGGGTAGAAAATCCATACACACAAAAAATCACTTTCACTGAGATCAGACCTCAAAACAAAGACACTCGAATCACTTTCACTGAGATCAGACATCAAAACAAACACCTGAATCACCAAATGAGTTTTGTAAATTAGGTAACAGCACAAAGACACCCATGGGGGTGGGGTGGGTTCATGGTCCCTTACCACACTCTCCATAGATTTAGCTTGTTTTAGCACAATGTGTGGACTTTTCAGACGGCCCCTAACCCATTGCTGGCAAAATTTCCTGTGAATTTCGAGGTTAAATTAACAATCTTGAATGATTGCTCCTTGACGGCATCAGACCAGCTTGAATACAAGACAACTGAATATGGGCATTGTTATCTTAAATTCAACTAATATTCAAATTTTAATTTGATAGCATTATTGTGAACCGTTTCGCCCAATTCATAAAAAATAAAAAAAGATTCAAAGTAACAATTCACTCACAATTACACATCATTATGGCTTTCAAGCAAGTTTTACACTACACCAGAGAAATATCTAGCTGATGTAATGTTTTAAAGCATTTTAAAACTAGAAAATGTCTATTCACTATGGAAATTTTCATGGCTATTCCTTGAGTTTTCCAGGCCATAAAAACTCCTTTTAAAACATTTCTATGACTGTGGGAATCTTGATAGTTACAGTACTTGATAAAGGTCAAAATAAATTAGAAGTATTGTTAAAAAAATAATATAATCACAATCACAAATCTGTCCAGATGGGACTAGATTTCTCAGAGGACCCATGAATTAGCCAAAAACAAAAGTTTTTGTGTGAGAAAAACAAGGGCTGTAAAATTTAACACATCAATTTCTGCAAATGTGACTGTTTAATAATTTTTTTGTAAATTAAACGCAATTAATGCAGTATCTGCTTTTTCCCACTTCCAGTGGCTAAAATTGTCATATATAAATATTCAGAAGTTACACGCTTGACTTGACTTGCATAGAAACTGATTGTGTGGAGCAGTGCACACTTGTTCATTACGTGAGACGCGGATTTACTGTATGGAGAATGGAGACTTCACCTGCAAGCGGTGAGCCAGGTGTAAGAGAGATACAGGCAAGGCGTATCTCTTCGCATCGCCCGAAAATGCACATTCACTGTCATCTGAACCAGTGTTAAAAGCGAATTCAGCATTCAAATTGTTTAATATCTGTATGTATAGTGTATAATAATCCATTGTCAATGTACACTTGAGTTTACCTTGCCAACAAATCTTGGTATGAATTGAATGTGCCTATTTGATCCTATTATTAAAAAAGTCCATTGGAAAATGGATGAAGATTTTGCCAAAGTTTTAATTACAGCATGTCTACTGATTTTATGGCATATATACATATACTTGTATCAAAGATGAATACTTTTAAAAATGTGTCTAATTAACTCTGTCTGCAAAAACATGCATTTTAACATGTTTAAATTTAAATAATTAAAATAATGATGACTAATAAGATATTTCTTGCAAGATATTTGAGACAAAGAATAAAGTAAATATATTTATCAAGTCATTTTTATTTGGATAGTGCTTTTCACAACACCATTTCAAAGCAGCTTTACAGAAAATTATGCTTTAACCGAAAAAGCTGTAATATAGTTATGTCTTCGAGTCATAAATGATTATATTTCAATGTTTGTTTAAATTAACCATGCACCATGATTAATTGCAATTAAATCACAGAAACCTGAGTGATTAATTAGCTAAAAAAAAATTATAGATTCACAGCCTTAAAATAAAACACAAACATGTTCAAATTGGTCGGGTTTTGAAAGAATTTGCCAAGATAGGGAAAACTAGCCCTGTCCAAATAGGACTCATGACATTATATTATTATATGCATGGTGCAGCGCTTAACCAGCATATGTAGCACCAGGTTAATTTGATGGAAGGACTGATGGATGTTAGAGAACAAGACGCAGGTTTTGTGACAAAATACTGTGCACTGAGTGGTGCAAACTTTTTAGTCCGCCAACACACAAAAGTTTACATTGCATCAGAGAGTGCTGTGAATCCACTGATTTCAATGGAGACAGTGCATCGAAAGGACGTAAAATAAAAATGCAAGTGTTTGTGAGTGTAATGTTCCATTATGTGACCAAAAATAAAGAACTAATTTGTAGACATCCATTCACTGTAATTCAATGTATTTCTGCCTCATTTTCAAGAGCCCACACCCTCAAAAACACATCTTATGAATTTCTATCCATCAAAAGCTCTTTCTTAACTTTCTCTAGTGTGAAAGTGTTCTTAGAGAATTTGGCTCTTTGTGTTTACTTCAATTAAAAAAATAAAAAATAAAAAAACTGTACTCACGTATCCAGTTATTTATGAATCTGCCGTCCTCTCTCAGATCATAGCACAAACGTTCATCAGATGTGGTAAAGTACTCAAATGGTTGGAATCATGTATTAATTGTCAGTGGCGGATTTAGGCATGTGCGACATGGGCAGTTGCCCAGGGCAGCATCTTGCGCAGCCACCCGCCTCCCCCCGTCAACAACTTTGGGAGCGTTCTCATTTACAATCACCAACCCCCGCGCACCCCCAAGGTCAACAACTTGGGGGGCGTCTTGAAGTGGGTTTCACCCAGGGCGCCATACAAGCTAGAACCGCTACTGTTAATTGTTTAAACAGACGAATGGATTCTTGTCCTGACTTTCATTTCAGAGCTGTCAGTCTCACCTTTCGCACAAGGTGTTTCTTGCATACTAATGTCACTGTGAACACTACTTATTAACATTCTCGCTCAAAAAAATAAAATAAATCAAATTAAAAACTTGTGAGAAACCAGGCTCAGCTTGGGGAGCCAGTTTCACTCTGGCTAAACGGCATGAATATAATGCCAAAATCAGTTATCTATAGCATGTGTAATACAAGTTTGCACTAATTTACAAACCTGAGTTGATTTTCGTTGGACCATTTAAAAAAATAAATAAATCGAAATTATATTATTTGAACCGTTTTTCAGCTGAAGGAAGTGACTTTTTAAACACTAACTTTAGCAAATTAGCCAACCTCAATACAACACTTCTAGCTCACTGTGAACAAACTAGTCACACTATTTCCAGTAGAAAATGGCATAGAACAGTGCAGAAGTATACGATTTGGGTATACGATTTTGACACCTATTCTTACTGCCAGTTCAGAATTATTTCTGAGTTACAACAGCATTTAATATTGAAGGGCAAAGCAGCTTTCTAAACAGATTTTAAAAAAAAATGTTTTTTATTAATATAGTTTAACAAAAGTTTTTGCTAGGGTATGCAAACTATTGTGAGGGAACGCAAAAATATTTCCGAAAATAAATCCCCTCCATGTCCTTAAAGGTGCTATTACATGAGTGTTGAGTAAATAATAACAGAATTATTTTTATTTAAATTTTCAGGTGAACTACACCTTTAATGAATAACTGGGATTGTAATCAAAGATAAATCTGTAAAATGTTATCTCAGTGAAATGGCACTTATCTAAGCTGCTACTCAGTTTTGAGGCTAATCATCTATATGAATATGAAGTGAATCATAATTTGATATCTCAGGGTATTTTGACACAGGGCGACTCATTCAGGCAAATGATGAAAGCCGAACGTGACCTGATTTTTTATCTTCTGAGGAGTACAGTCATAAATTTCACATGCAAGAAAAGTGTTATAAACAAGTTATTTCTACTGCCAAACACACAGAGACACATAATTTTAGACTTGGTTACTCGTGCCTGGTGCTGTGAAGAGCAAATAACACATCCATTTCACTTCGGATTGGCCTGCATGCAGGAGGTGCATTAGGGTTCGTGTGTGTGTCACTCGCTGTCCTCCCTGCAGAGTAGCAATCTCCTCTGCGTCTCACCTTCGTCTTGTTCCCTCCACCAGCAATGCTCCCTGTAATACGTGTTCTTGCAGAAAAAAACCTTTTTCATTTTTCTATTTCAGGTCAACTACTGTCATAGCGGAGCAACAGTTTAAAGAGATTTTTGATCTCTGAGTTAAAGTTAGTTATACTGTCGATATGTGTAGAGCTAGCTACCTGAATAATAACAACACATCAGGTTTAATGGCATGGACTTTTGAAGGAAGCTCTAGCACTCTCTTGAGTACTCAGGTTTGTTACTGCCACAGTAACAAAAGAATGCATGATAAAGCTGCAGTCATAGGCTTTGTGCATGCAAAATTACTTCAAACACCGCAACGGACAGGATGTGAGTCTTACTCGTGGACTTCTAGTTTTAAAGGGGCCATGAAGTGCTATTTTTTGTCATTTAATTATCTTCGCTGAGGTCCAATGATAATGTTATAAAAGTTTTTTTTTTTTGTTTTGCACCAAAACAGTCACAATTTAGTAATATATGGTCATTTTCCACCCTGTTTTTGGCCCTCTGTCTGAAACGCTTGGTTTTGGCCTATGTGCCTCCTTAAAACTTCAATGTAAACGCCCACTGTTATGATTGGCTAACATCAGCAAAATCAGTTGGAAGAGAATGAACACACCCCCTTTAACATTATAAAGCAAAAAAACAAGGTTTACACATAACGCATATCCAACACATTACATCTGAATATATTAAACTGTTCATCTCAAGCACAACTGTTATCACTCAGCACCATAAACTATCAAACAGTCATTATATTTGAAATATTCATGAATGAAACAATTTACTTGCATTTTTGAAGTGTTTTTAACTGTCCCATCCTTCAATAACAGTTCCTTTGCAAAGCTTGAATCGTATTATGTCTGGTTCACAAGCGATCCATGACGACATGAGCCGAAAAAAACGTACACACATAGTCCAGAGCATACCTGCGGGTTTCTCCCGTTTTTCCACCCCTCCTCCCACTGTACTCCTGATTTACAATTTCTCCCGATAAACTCACTATTTTCCACATCTACACTTTGCTCATGAGAATGTATTAGACCTGTAGGGTTGCCACCCATCCCATAAAATATGGGATCGTCCTGTATTTAAATATGAAATTATGCGTCCCGTATCGAATAAATACGGGATGCGATTTGTCCCATAAACTGGTCAGACGGCGTCACTGCAAAATCGTTCCAGATCGTTAATTTAACACTGAACCCTTACCTACAGACTACCGTCTGAAAAGTCCACACATAAAACTAAAACTATGGATTCTTTTTTTTTATTTATTAAAAAACTGAAGGTTCAGTATAAAAGATGTACAAATTTACACAGATCCACAATGTATGAATACTATCACTGAGTATTAAATACAAGAATTACAGGTGAAGGAAAAATAAAGCAAATAAAGAAAAACTTAAAAATACATATAAACCAACATAGATGTATACATAAATTAGATGAATAATCGAAGAAATAAAAAGTTATATTTTTTGTAAGTCATGGGTCAGGAAAGTTATCAGCATTTAAGAAAGGATACACACTTTTTATTATTAATAACTCAAAAAGCATTTATTGCTAAAACTGTGAAGGATGTTGTAAGGAATCATCTGAATACATTTCTTAATATTATTCATCTTCAGTGTAGTATTACTGACCAGCACTGCCGCTCCCTATATGCATATTACACAGTCTGCGTAGTTGATCATCTCCTAACAAGGCCACATAGAATTGCCTTTCAGAGTTGTAACTTGACACTGCGTCTTTTAAAAGCGGCAAGATATATGTCCAGATTGATCCTCTTAGGTATTATGTTAGGAATATTTAGCCACACAAGGCCTCCTCTCTCGAACTGTGTACCAGTGGGTGGGGCCATGGGTGCGATGACGCATGTTGTGGGATGTGTAAATACAAATGAGCAATGTTTCATGATGTCATGAACAGACAGATTTCAAAACGAGACGTTTCAGTAGGTTGGCAACTATAAATGCTCTTTTTAGACTGGGGAGGAAGTTTTACAATTTACAGTATGTTTTTATAGTATAGTTACTGTGGAGCCGAGGAGGGGGGGGCCGGGTTGGAATGAGACACACCCGGTCCCCAATCAGCCTGATGGGGCGCGCGAGGGATAAAGGCGGCCGGGGACGACAGTTCGAGAGAGAGAGAATTACAGACAGCTGTGCTGTGTTTTTAGTTGTGTGTTTTTGGTTGGGTTTTTGTTTAATAAATTATTAAGTTGTCAAGCCGGTTCTCGCCTCCTACTTTCCTCTAAACCCCCTTACAGTTACCTATTATATGTCTAAATATCAAGGAAAATTTGATTCTACATTTCATGACCCATTTAATACATAATATATCACAAATAATTCAAATTGTTAAAATATTCCATCTACTCACTTTAATGCACCAGTCAAACAACACAGCTTTGAAATATATATTAAGCTTTGTATTGAGCACATGTTTTCAATTCCAGCACATGATGTTAGGGTTAGGGCCATGAAGATACAATTTGACATTTGGGGGTTGGGGGTGCACGCCAGCACCCCCAAGATCCGGCCCTGTTTGCATTACATATAAAAGTAATTTTTTAAGCTTATTCGTGTCGGGTCAATTTAGGATTGTCCCCACACCAAAATTTCAGCAGTCAGTACCAATACCAGTAACTTTTCACGATTCAAGATACCAATTTAAATACCACAGCAAAAATGGATAACATGCTATCGAACACACATTTTAGCCTATTTAACCCTTTAAGCTCAGGGTGTTTTCAAAGATTTACCTGTTTCAGTGGCATACCCAAAATTACATTCCTAACCATGTCAACTGTAATTGAAAAAAAAATGTTGTGTTGATATGACAAAGCAATCAAAAGTTATAGAATTACAAAAATAATTTATCTTAGTGTACAAAAATGACTCCAAGTGTCCAAAAGCCTCTCCAAACAAATAAATCATAATAAATGTACATAAGATCTAATTACACATGCAAACACAACAATGACTAAAGGTTTGCATAGCATGCAGACATGATTTTAGTCATATGTATCAGTCAACAATCGCATGTCTCTCTGCCCAAGTATGGATGATTTTTGCACCGATCTGAACCCAATCCAATTGGTGTTTCGTTCCATGACGCTACATCATTTCCGATGACGTCATCTGATCCAGGAAAGCTAACATGACTTCAGCCAGACTGCAAGATACCAGATAGCCAGATGCTGTGTGCACATTGTGCTTCGTGTGCATTATCTAATGATCCATGGATCTGATTACCTTGAAATCTGATCTTAAAGGGTTAAAAAGTAAAATATAAATATAAATAATAAATTAAAATAACTGCATGTTGCCTTTGTGATTTTCAGTTAAGTAAACATTGCTTATTATTTTATTTTATTTTTTCCAAGTTGGGCTCTATGAAAAAGATGTAATCGTCATCTGCAAAGCTGACACCAGCACCCCCCTAGATCCGGCCCTGTTTGCAGTATATTTGCAACAGAGTATCAAATTATATAACATATAAAATATATATATTTATAATATATTATATTAAAAAGGCATATTTCTGTCACAAGTTAAATCAGGCTTTTATTTTGGCATGAAGGCTTTTCAATTCGTGTGTGTTTTTGACAGAAGCTTCACACCTCCAGATAAACAGTTATTTAAATGATTACCAAAGCCAAGTTGTTTGAATGGCTCTGTTCTTTCATCAATTACAACACGCACAGCGCTGATTTTAGCATGAGCGGCTTCACGTGTTCACTGTAAAGCATGCAGCACATGCAGACAGTATATATTAAATTGCATCCTTTGCGGTTTAAAAGTCAAACAAGGATCTTTCAAAAAAAAATTATTGCATTAATTGTGCATTCATTTTACCCAAATATGTCAAATACGTGTGTGACCATTTGAAAGCAATCTTGTGTCAGTCAGACAGTGAGCAGTAATCAAATTAAGTCGGTGCTCTGTACTACCGGCACTGCATAAAATCTGGTATCATGGCATCTTTTTTATTTTAGTATCGACTTGGTAACAAAATCCTTAGTTCAAGTGCTAGCCCAGCTGATAGAGAGTTTTACTTGCAATGTAAAGGACCAGGGTACGAGTCCAGCAGAGCAAGCGACAGGTGAGCCGAAAGTCTCATAGAAAAACCACTAAATGACGTGGTTGCTTCAGCAATTAATTTTTTTAGCTCACATTTGCCTTTTATGACTATATTGTTTAGGTTCAACATTTAGGGTAGGGAGGTAGGATTTGTTGATTTAAAACACAACAAAGCATTAACCTTAAAACTCTTATCTTTTTGGAAAGACATTTAACTTTCTTTTAGCGCCACACAGTGGACAATTCATCTCCGAGCTGCCACGATACGTGAAATGAACCATGTAATTTAATTTAAATTTGCAAAACATTTGAAACAATCACAAAATTTTCATGAGATCAGGCTGCAGAGTCAAACTTGAACTGTTGTGTGCAGTGGAATGAGAAATTTCTTTGCATGAGCTTGCTTTTCCGGTCTCCTGCATTCGGATGTGTATGAATGGAAGTAAATGGAACGCAAAGTGTAGTGTGAACATAGTATAAATATGTTCAATGGGACCTCACACTTGCACTGTGGTGGCAAAACATCTAAATCATGGTCTTGAGAAAAGTAATTATTTTGACTATTTGGAAGTCAGTGCTGCTAAAAAAATTTCCATACTGTTCTAGTAACCTTATCTGTGAATGAATCAGCGCTGTGTATTTCTGTGTGTATATTCAAGTTTTCTCACACTTCAGATCCATACAGAAAATTAATAGACTTGCGAATGTCTTTAGCTTTTTGTCTTCACATTTTTCAGTCTACCTTATGCAAAAAATAAATACAAAAATAAGTAAAATGGTATGTGCAAGTGCTTGGCCATGCACACGTGCATAGACTAGACAGACTCAGTCTGTATGCTACCGTGTCAAACGTGTCATATCCCATAGCCTGCAACCTGATGCATTCATACTCACTCTACAGCATCATACAATTCTGCTATCTACAGGGATACAGTTGCAATACAAGGGTGCTGCCCAAGCCTCTCTCGATCGATTGCTCTTTCTCTATTTCTCTCTTGCGCGAGGTGGAAGGATAAAACTGACTTCATTCACATCTTTTGTCCCTTGAGAGTCAAATCAGATAATGAAATCTTTGTGTGAGTTTCTGGGGTGATATTGAGGGCTGCTTAGTCAGTTAACTCTTTAAATGCGACTTCTCTCATCCTGTGTATATGTGTATGCATCAATTATGGGTCAATATCTAATTAGCACTTAACTGCTGAGAGTAATAGATCAGAAACAAACAAATCAAAGGTGGCCAATGCTGCATACCATGAGGTCAAGAGGGCGTTACAAAAATTCACGTTCACAAATAGGGGGTGGGCAGTATGGCAAACATCTTACATCTTATATATGGTATGAGTAACTTTATAACATGGGGTTTCTTCTTCTAGTTAGATGCTCCGCATCATTGCGGCAAGTCCTACACACAAATATGCTGGGCTAGATCAAGGGCTGAAACGTTTTGCTGCACTGTCTGCTTTTAATACTTTATTTTTCACTCATATAAAATGTGTATAGACTTTGTTGCACAGAACAGCAGCTGTTTCATATTCTAATAAAGCTTTCAGCATGAGTTAGTGGTCTAATTTGGTAAGTACACACTCGTAACACGTTTAAAGACCACTGTGACTGTAGCTAGTGCGTGTTAAGTGCAAGGCTGTTAACTCTGCTGCTGTTTTTATTCACTGTGCACTTCACCAAACACGCACACACATTAAAGTCAATTACAATAATTGCTTAATCAATTGATTGACACAGCATGTATGTGTTTGTTGTGAAAGGTGAAGGAGAGAGGCAGATTATTGCAGTCGTAATTTGTCTGATGAGTGTGACCTCAGAGCTCATTTATCGAATTATTCGGAATGGCTTCCCCATGCTAAGAGAAGAAGAAAAAAAGATGCATTCATTAGCTAAATCTACCAGGCAGTTGTACGGCGCTGACAGACCCGCGGGTGGAGAGAGACCTACGGCTAGAAACAGAAACTAAACAAAAACAGACTCCTCATAATAAAAACACACAAGTTTACGAATAGGGATGGGAATTATCCAGGGCTTGATTATGGCCAGTGTGGCCAGGGCCCCAAGGCTTCAAACAGTCAGGGGCTTCCAAAGCCTGAGGCTGCATTGTCCCAAACTTCCAAATAAACTGAGCCCGTGGGTTCTTCTGTACATAAAGCATGAGCCAGGGCCGGATTGGCTGATTGGGAGGACTGGGAGAATTCCCGTTGGACTGCACAAAAATTGGGCCAGCAGTTTCAAATGTTGATTTATAAACTTTTAGTCAAGCTTGTTGCATAACAGTTACCATCCATCCGTATCATCCGGTATATAAGGGATCAGAACTCTGTTCTGTATTATAGCAGATGCAGTCTCTACCGTATTTTATTGTCTCACCTAAACAAATGAGAGAGTGGGCTGTGAGAGACAAAAAATTTACTGTTGCACCATTACACGGACGCTTCACTTGACAGCGGGGGAAGGATCAAGGAAGATACAGCGAGAACAGACACTATTAGCTGAATGGATGAATGTGATTCAGATAGCAGATCATGACAAATTCAATACTGACTGTAATCTCACAATCTCAATCAGTTAATCTCTGAAATCCTCATTTCTTGCAGTGCTGAATGACAATAACAATATTCTTTATTGTCACAAAATAATAGAATACATAAAGTGAATGAATACAGATGCAACAGCATGACACGGTACAGAAATAATTGGACTTTACAGCTCTCAAATTATAAAAAAATAAATAAAAAATAAAAAACTGTGCAGAGTGTCTTTAATATTGTATTATGCGCTCAAGCCTGATCTTCTCAAAGAGACAGTAACCATATTGTCGGTGTCCATAACATTTACATTCCAAGTAAAAGAAAAGTACAGATTTGTAAATTCTATTCTATTCTATTCTATTTTTTATTTTTTATTTTTTTTAATGGCATTTAAAGACAATCACTCAACCTTCAGTAAGTTTCTTGAGAATTTCATTGCTGCACATACTGTATATTATGTTGCTACAGTGCATTCATAAAGTATTCAGACCCCTTAATTTTTTCACATTTTGTTATGCTGCAGCCTTATGCTAAAATGCTTTAAATTATAGATATTTTTTCACATCAATCTACACTCCATACCCTATAATGACAAAGCAAAAACCAGATTTTTGATAACTTTGCAAATTTATTAAAAATGTAAAAAGTATTCAGACCCTTTGCTATGACACTTGAAATTTAGCAAAGGTGCATCGCATTTCTCTGGATCATTTTTGAGATGTTTCTACACTTTGATTGGAGACCACCAGTGGCAAATTCAATTGATTAATTATTATATTGATATAAGGTCTCACAGCTGATCAGAGCAAAAACCAAGCCATGAGGTCAAAGGAACTGCCTGCAGAGCTCAGAGACAGGATTGTGTCGAGGCACAGATCTGGGAAAGAATACAAATTTTTTTTGGCTGCATTGAAGGTTCCCAAGAGCACAGTGGCCTCCATAATTCTTAAATGGAAGAAGTTTAGAACAACCAGGACTCTTCCTAGAGCAATCAGGGGAGAAAGGCCTTGGTAAGAGAGGTGACCAAGAACCCGATGGTCACTCGGGCTGAGCTTCAGAGATCATGTGTGGAGATGAGAGAAACTAGCAGAAGGACAACCATCACTGCAACACACCACCAATCTGGGCTTTATGGCAGAGTGGCCAGACAGAAGCCTCTCCTCAGTGCAAGACACATAAAAAAGCACCTAAAGGACTCTCAGACTGTGAGAAACAAGATTCTCTGGTCTGATGAAATGAGACTGTTTGGCCTTAATTCCAAGCATCATGTCTGGAGGAAACCAGGCACTGCTCATCACCTGCACAAAACCATCCCATCGGTGAAGCATGGTGGTGGTAGCATCATGCTGTGGGGGTGTTTTTCAACTGCAGGAACTGGGGGAATGGTCAGGGTTGAAGGAAAGCTGAATGCAGCGAAATACAGAGATATCCTTAATGAAAACCTGACCCAGAGCGCTCAGGACCTCAGACTAGGCCGAAGGTTCACCTTCCAACAGGAAAATGACCCTAAGCACACAGCCAAGACAACACAAGTGTGGCTTAGGAACAACTCTGTAATTGTCCTTGAGTGGCCCAGCCAGAGCCTGGACTTGAACCCAATCGAACATCTCTGGAGAGACCTGAAAATGGCTGTCCACCAACTTGAGAGCTTGAGAGGATCTGCAGAAAAGAATGGCAGAAAATCCATAAATCCAGGTGTGTTTGCTGCATCATACCCAAAAAGAATTGAGGCTGTATTCACTGCCTAAGGTGCTTCAACTAAGTACTGAGTTAAGGGTCTGAATACTTATGTTAATGTGATATTTTAGTTTTTTCTTTTTAATACATTTGCAAAGTTAACAAAAATCTGGTTTTTGCTTTGTCATTATGGGGTATGGAGTGTAGATTGATGTGAATTTTTTTTTAATTTTCTTTTTAAACATTTTAGCATAAGGCTGCAACAACAAAATATGAAAAAATTAAGGGGTCTGAGTACTTTCTGAATGCACTGTATGTTAATTAAAATGTCTATAATATAAAGCATTGTGAGCATTTACATCTTGAAATATGTATGTACAGTTACAGTTCTATAGTGTCATTATTTGCCTAGATATACTTAAAATTCAGTTATTTGTACAACAGATGCAATGAAATCTTATGTCAGAAAGCGAAGATCTAAGTGATTTAAAGTTACATTTTAAATGCCATATGTGGTATAAAGACATGGCAAGCTTATCATTTTCTAGTAATTGCATACATTGTATATTTTTACCCTGTTCTTGTTTTATCGTTACATGTCTGCCATGTGTAACTGAGCGATGACTACTAACTGCGCCTTGTGCCAACCAGACAGTGAGGGGCACTTCGATGATAACTGTCTGCATCACTTCAATCTATTATGACGGACTTCACAGAGGATGCACTTTTGCCAACTCCAATCGTAGAAGAAGGGATACTTCACTGTCCTCTGCCTGCAACTTGGATTAGAATGGACTTCACCAGAAACAAACTGCCACAAGCTTCCAGCCGGACTGCGAGGCACACCTCACTGACCTCTACCAGTATCATCTTGGTCATAGGATAGACTACACTCTCCTAAAATGGAATACACAGACAATAAATTCATGCCAAGTAAAGCCTTCTTCAGCTAAATTGAAAAAACACTACATCTAAGTGCATTTTTGCAGTCAAGTGGGGGGACTTCAAAGACACTAAATCATTAATCTTACAGTTCATACACAATCCTTTAGATTTAAACATTGCCAGTTAACATCTACTTTGTCTATTCACATAAAACAAAAATTGTACTACACATAGATAACTAATATTGACATTGTATTCATGCTGTATAGTCAGAGGGGAACTGGCTCCCCCATTTGAGCCTGGTTTCTCAAAAGGTAATTTTTTTCCCATAAACTAACATCTTATGGAGTTTTGTTTTCCTTGCCACAGTCGCATGACTTGAAATTCCTGGGCTGAATATGAAACCCACTCCGGCCCTGGCGTAAGCTGACAATTAGGGAGCCCGGGCCCAGCAGCACATACAGTGCGAGCTGACCACAAGGGCCCCAAGGCTCCTCGGCACATAGAGTACCAACTGACCACATAGGTCCAGGCCCCTTAGCACTTTCAGTGTGAACTGACCACAAGGTCCACTTAACACAAACATTGTGAGCTAACCACTAGGGCCCTAGGCCCCTCAACACATGCAGTGCAAGATGACAACTAGGGGTCCCGGGCCCCTCAGCAAACACATTGTGAACTGACCACAAGGGCCCCAGGCCCCTCAGCACTTTCAGTGCAAACTGACCACAATGGCTGCTTAAAACATACAGTGCAAGCTAACCACTAGGGACCCCAGGCCCCTCAACACATGCAGTGCAAGCTGACAACTAGGGGCCCCGGGTGCCTCAGCACATAAAGTGCTAACTGAAAACATGAGACAGAGTCGAGACATATACAACTGCACAGCTGCCATTCTGTCATCTCCACAGTAAAAGAGTAGGTAGCTCACCCCTTCCTCTGTGTCACTGCATGTCATTAATCCTACATGTATGATCCCACAACGAACAAGAACATTTGCCATTACAGGGATGTTAAAGTGAAAATGAACCGCTTTGTGTTCACTGTCAAAATCTTTATTTAAACTCATTTAAGTTTTTAGTTTTATTGAAGGTCTACTATATAAACCTTACCAAATATTACTTGCATTGTCTGAGGCAGCCAATTTTTATATAAAAATAAATAAGGGAGGACCCTTTTTAGCCACATCACAGGTTTAAACTCTTAATTGGTATTTCTGTGTATTTTGAATTTATGCTAGATAGATTGTACAAAATATTGTTACAGCGTGTGTACAGGGTACCAGAATCTCTTATCCTCATATCGTGCAAAACCTGTATGACTTTCTTGATGGTGAGTAAATGATGACAGAATTTCAAAGTAGTTTGACTTTTCAGTATTTGTTAGTAAATTTGTGTGGAAAGCCAGACATATTTCCGGAGTAGTAAACAATAAAGTATTATCTTATCAAATGTAATGTCCTTTTCACGCCAGATGCGACTGTAAAGCAGGACCATCAGCCACTGCAGATGTGTCCCAGTGCGCTGATAAAATATTAATGTCAGAACACTCCGAGGAGAATCGGTCAGTCATAACTTATACTCTAGATTGCATATTAAAGGAAGACTTCACCCAAGAATTCTAATTCTGTCATTATTTACCTCATCATATTTAAAATTTGGACTACTATTATCATAATATTATAGTGCTTTTTTTTTCCTTGATCGATGTGGTCACTATGAACTGTCAATAGCCGTGTTTTCACTATAGGGCCAAATGAGGGAGTGCCAGTGCATGCCAGGGTCAGTTGTGTTCACACTGTCACTTCCGGGGCTTTGGCCCCCCTTGGGCCAAACAAGGCCATCTGGGGATTGAGGTGGGTTCAATGTCAAAGGCGGAGTTTCGCTGAACTACCCAGGTTGTGTATGCAGCGCACAACGGTACAGGTTCGATAAAAAAATAAATAAAAAAATGCAGGCACTGCACAAAATCCGTTAAAACGCACAATGGACAAAGCGGTGCCCAAAGAAATTACTTCTATGGTTCAGTGAACTTTCATAGATGGTGTGCTGGGACATCGTCCCGCTGTAAGTGGAAAGATTACTTGGGACAGCATGGCAGTTACAGTCGTTGAGTTGTCAACGCTAACTTATCTTGCTGTTTACATTCGATATTAACTTGATTTTCTAGATAACTAGATAACATGAATCCTCAGCTTGAGCTTCCCTCTTACTTGTGAAATGGCGGGGTGTGTGACGTTGGCACCGCATTGGCGAATTAAGGGTGAGTTTTTGGGCAATGCTGTGGAGTTATTGGCCCGATGGTGGGAACGCAGATCAATTTTGTTCTTGTGGCTCGAGTTCCAAGGCTATTGGCCAAGGCTGGCCAACTGATAGCCCTGGCTCGCACTGGCCCGATAGTGGAAAAGCAGCTATTGTGTGACAAGAGGTACATGAAGATTCTAAAAAAAAAAAAAAAAAAAATCTACTTCTGTGTTACAAAACAAATATCAACATACAGGTTTAAAATGATATGAGGGTGAAAAAATAATGGCAAAATTGAAAATTTTGGGTGAATTATTCATTTAACCAGAATGCGGTGATACCACAAAGTATAAATATTTTTTCTGCATTTCTAAACACTTAAGTTTGTCCATGCTTGAGACATTTTTCAGTGTGGAAAAACTTGATGTGTGCTTTTGTTTTTTTTTATGATGTCTTTATTGATTTATTGGTCTCATGCTCGGTTCAGCTGATTTGAAATAGCAGAGGTCGCATCTCAGAAGACAACAGCAATTCACCGAAACACACACAACTTGTTTTTATATCATTGTGGGGACTCTCCATAGACTTCCATGCATTTTATGGATTTTATACAGATCTAACGATAATTTCTATCCCCTTACATTTTCAAAAAAACATTGTTTAGTATGTTTAATAAGCCATTTCCCTCATGGGGACAGCTGGCTGGGCCCCACAGTGTAGGTGATCTCAGGTTTTACTTTCCTTGTGGGGACATTTGGTCCTCACAATGTAGTATAAACATAGTACACACACACACACACACACACACACACACATACTGCAATAGAATGGAAATACTGCGTAAAAGAAGTCACTATGTATGATAATTCTGTTTACTCCAGTGGGAATAACATGTAGAAATCGTAATGTTTAATGAATTTCCTTTTTTCATAGGTGTAAGAAAAAGTAACCAAACACAGTTTCAATGTAGAGTTTCACAAACAAAAACCTTTTTTCCTTTCCACCAGGCATTGAAAAATAATACAATTACTAATCATTTGTTATGTTTCCAGGTTGTGAAAAGCAAGCTCATGATTGGCTTTTGAAAGATGCTTATAATTGTGTTTGGTCAGTGCACAACAGAATGAAAGCATGTCTGGGCAACTTAACTTTTTGCTTCACTGACATATTGTCACTCTATTATGTAACTTTCCAGTTGGCAGCTTGTGCGTACCTGGATCCAATTTGTAATCTTTACAGAAATCTGGCCTTTAACAGTCCAAAACTACACAGCAACAACAACAACAACAACTCAATACTGCAATGGGAACAGAGTGTTGGCATGCCTCCTTGCACACTGTAGAGTTAAATTATACATATAAAACAGATTTATTGAAAGGATGATCCACCATCCAAACCCTGATAGCACAGGTACATCTCCTAGACATCTATTTGATGTGTGTGTTTACATCTGGAAGACATATTTGTTAGGTTGTTTGCTCATCTGCAATACGTCTAAAAGATGTTTCTCAGACATCAATTTCGATAAGACATTCAGCAGATGTCTTTGAGATGTTTATGATTTAGAATGTTTGTAAATATGATCTTTTTAAGATGTTTAGCAGATTTTAATTAGATTATGATGCTTTCCAGATGAAAAGATCTAAAACAGACATCTCAAAGATGTACATGTGCTATCTGGGAAGAAGATATCTGCTTTGACACTAAAGCTTTTGGAGCACATTAGCATTACATACTGTACATATATACACTTGATTGTTGACACGTAAACTGCACAGGGTAGGATGCCTTCTAATTTTAAGTATATTTTAAGAGGTATACTCGGTTTAGTATTTAATCCTACAGAAGGTTTGTGTCCTCTTTTCGCCATAATTTCATCGTCTTCAGCGGACGTTGGACTCTCTTCATTGTAATTCATTTTTAAGTCACCAACAATCTTCTTTTTCTTGGTTTTCTTGGTTGTAGCTTAAAAGTCATTACATCCACTGAAAGTTTTTCTTGCCTGTGTCAAAAAATTAGCAGACGTGACAGCGCTATGAAAACGTTTAACTAAATAGTCCATAAATAAACCACAATGTTGTTGATGTCGGAGTTGATTTTATGTTTAGTCAACAGCTGTAATGCAGTGCTGTCTTGATTCATACAAAGCAATATCACATTAGAAAGATAGCTAACAGCTGTCTAGCCTTATTTCTGGTATACATGACTGCAGGGCTATGTAGCCACTAGCAAGCTAATACTTCCTAACCGGCTGATTTCATTACTGTAAATCAGTTAGCTAGTTCTGTGTATCTGCTGAACTGCTTGTGTTTTTAGCGACATGCACCTAATCGTCTAGATGTAGAACATACCCTTACAAAAAAATCTAAACTAGCTGCAAACTTGCTACAAAGTTGCAGCAAACTTGCCGCTCATTATTTTCATATGCAAATGGCCTTTTGATTTGCCACAAATGTTTGCAGCTCTTCGCCGGTAGTGGTGAACTTCCGGCAAACCTTTGGCAACAATGGACAATTTGCCTTAAGTTTGCCACAAAGCTCATTTGCATGTGAAAATGATCAGTGGCGAATTTGCTGCAAATTTGCCATGAACTCTCGATTTTCATAAGGGTAGGCTAAATATAGAAAAATACTCGAAATATTATCATTGATATTGAGTATTTTTTTTTTTCAATAAATATCATGATTGTTTTATCGCCCAGCCCTAGTTCCATCTTCACTATTAACGTCTATATACATATGCATCAGACGGATGCTATCGGAGCGTCGAAGTTGTTGAAATTTAAAAATTGCATCTCAAGATTCCTGCTTTCTGCTTTGTCCAGCTGTCAAGAATGTGTTCTGTTTGATCAGCTCTGTTTTTGTGGCTGTGCTTCTTGTGAGGTTTGTTCAAGCAAGCTGACTGCCCCATTATGGCACGGCACATAAACAAGCTTGAATTGCTCCTATGTCGGAAAATAAGTGCTTGCATTGCATGTATACTGTAGATATGTATGTACTGTATATACACTAAGCATACTCTGGGCAATGTTCTGCTAGGAAACGTCTTGGTTACTGTCGTAATCTCCATTCCCTGATGGAGGGAATGAGACGTTGTGTCAATGTAGTGCCACTAGGGGTCGCTCTTGGGAGCCCCAAACACCTCTGATCTTTGAGAAAAGGCCAATGAGAATTGATGAGTGGAATTTGCATGCCACTCTCTTGGACATACGGGTATAAAAGGAGCTGGATCACAAACACTCATTCAGGTTTTGTGCTGAGGAGCCGAGACAGGGTCCCGGACATTTCAGCGGGTAGTATCTCCATCAGGGAACGGAGGTTACGACAGTAACCAAGACGTTCCCTATATGTCACTCACTCGACGTTGTGTCGATGTAGTGACACTAGTGGTCCCTATACAAAACGCCACAACTAGCTGAACTGTGTTACGTGGACTACAGTGCATCCGGAAAGTATTCACAGCACTTCACTTTTTCCACATTTTGTTATGTTACAGCCTTATTCCAAAATGGATCAAATTCATTATTTTCCTCAAAATTCTACTAACAATACCCCGTAATGACAACGTGAAAGAAGTTTGTTTGAAATCTTTGCAAATTTATTAAAAATACAAAATGAAAAAAAAATCACATGTACATAAGTATTCACAGCATTTGCTCAATACTTTGTTGAAGCACCTTTGGCACCAATTACAGCCTCAAGTCTTTTTGAGTATGATGCTACAAGCTTGGCACACCTATTTTTGGGCAGTTTCTCACATTCTTCATTGCAGGACCTCTCAAGCCCCATCAGGTTGGCTGGGGAGCATCAGTGCACAGCCATTTTCAAATCTCTCCAGAGATGTTCAATCGGGTTCAAGTCTGGGCTCTGGCTGGGCCACTCAAGGACATTCACAGAGTTGTCCCGTAGCCACTCCTTTGTTATCTTGGCTGTGTGCATAGGGTCGTTGTCCTGTTGGAAGATGAACCTTTGCCCCAGTCTGAGGTCCAGAGCGCTCTGGAGCAGGTTTTCATCAAGGATGTCTCTGTACATTGCTGCATTCATCTTTCCCTCGATCCTGACTAGTCTCCCAGTTCCTGCCACTGAAAAACATCCCCACAGCATGATGCTGCCACCACCATGCTTCACTGTAGGGATGGTATTGGCCATGTGGTTTGCTCCAGGCATGATGCTTGCCATTCAAGCCAAAGAGTTCAATCTTTGTTTCTCATGGTCTGAGAGTCCTTCAGGTGCCTTTTGGCAAACTCCAGGCAGGCTGTCATGTGCCTTTTACTGAATGGCTTCCGTCTGGCCACTCTACCATACAGGCCTGATTGGTGGAGTGCTGCAGAGATGGTTGTTCTTCTGGAAGGTTCTCCTCTCTCCACAGAGAAACGCTGGAGCTCTGTCAGAGTGACCATCAGGTTCTAGGTCACCTCCCTGTCTAAGGCCCTTCTCCCCTGATCGCTCAGTTTGGCCGGGCGGCCAGCTCTAGGAAGAGTCCTGGTGGTTCCAAACTTCTTCCATTTACGGATGATGGAGGCCACTGTGCTCATTGGGACCTTCAATGCTGCAGAAATGTTTCTGTACCCTTCCCCAGATCTGTGCCTTGATACAATCCTGTCTTGGAGGTCTGCAGACAATTGCTTGGACTTCATGGCTTGGTTTGTGCTCTGACATGCACTGTTAACTGTGGGACCTTATATAGACAGGTTTGTACCTTTCCAAATCATGTCCAATCAACTGAATTTACCACAGGTGGACTCCAATCAAGTTGTAGAATCATCTTAAGGATGATCAGTGGAAATAGGATGCACCTGAGCTCAACTTTGAGTGTCATGGCAAAGGCTGTGAATACTTATGTACATGTGATTTTTTCCGTTTTTTATTTTTAATAAATTTGCAAAGATTTCAAACAAACTTCTTTCACATTGTCATTATGGGGTATTGTTTGTAGAATTTTGAGTAAAATAATGAATTTAATCCATTTTGGAATAATGCTGTAACATAACAAAATGTGGAAAAAGTGAAGCGCTGTGAATACTTTCCGGATGCACTGTACCGATGCAGGTGCAAGCAAGCTGCTGCGTGCGTAATAGCAGGTGCACCGGTCTGCACATAGCCTATCCCAACGCCCCAAAAGATGTTGTGTAGTTCCCCACATCCCTGGGGAAGGGGGGGTAGACATAACTAGTATGGGAGCAGGCCGCACCAGCCGTGGTTTTTTCTCTCTATGTTCTTTCTTTCCACAGAGTATCTAGATTAAGCTGGGGCCATCTAATGCTATTATTCGCACTAGGGAAGGTGTTCTTTTCCCTTCCTATTCTTTCAGGGGGAAAAGACACCGATCCAGTGGGCAAGCCTCTGTTTGGAGACAGTGTTCCCTTTCCGCTGTCCACCAAAGCAGAGAAAGAGCTGCTCAGAGCGTCTAAAGCTCTGTATGCAATCCAAGTAGGTGTGCAAAGCACGCACCGGACACAGCAACGATAAGGCTGGGTCTGCCTCCTCCCGGGGCAGCGCTAGCAGGCTCACCACCTGATCCCTAAAAGGCACATAGCCCGGTCGGGGTCTCAGGACCACATGAGAGTCCTCCAGACCAAACTCCAGGCAGGTGTCGCTGACAGAGAATGCCTGCAGGTCCCCAACCCTCTTGATGGAGGTGAGCATGGTCAGGAAGGCCATCTTCAAGGAGAGGGCTTTCAGATCGACTGACTCTAGAGGCTCAAACGGGGCTCACTCCGAAGGCCCAGAATGACCACAGAGAGATCCCATGAGGGGAAGAGGTGCGGCCTAGGAGGATTCAGCCTCCTGGCATCTCTCAGGAACCTGATGATCAGGTCATGCTTCCCTAGGGACTTACCCTCCACTGCATCGTGGTGTGTCGCTATCACGGCCACATACACTTTCAAGGTGGAGGGGGACAGCCACCCCTCCAGCCTCTCCTGCAGGAAGGAAAGCACTGACCCGACTGCGCATCTCTGGGGGTCTTCGCCTCGGGAAGAACACCAATTCGTGAACAAATGCCATTTCAGGGCATATAGCTGCCTCGTAGAGGGAGCCCTGGCCTGAGTGATTGTGTCCACCACCACAGGTCTGTGCAAGTAGGCTCACTGGGGGAACGCATACTTGTGCAGCCCCCAGGGCCAGTGTTGAGGTTGCCCAGGATGTGAGTGACCTGCAGCGACCTCAGTTGAGTTGTGACGTGAGGCAAAAGCCTCCGCAGGGCGAGCAGTACTGCCAGCAACTCGAGGCAGTTGATATGCCAACACAGTCGTGGTCCTGTCCAGGCTGAGGCGGAGTCGCCTATGCCCTCGCCACCACAGGGGGATGCCTTCAGCAAGCAGACGGGGTAAAGGATCTTGAGCCGCGCCAGGGCAAGATATGCTGTATCGCCTCAGTCTGTTTCTTCACCGCCAAGAACTGCTGGGCATAGTCCTCGACGGTGTCGCCAAATAGGCCAATCTGGGAGATGGCTGTGTTCAGGAAACAAACCTTGTCGGCATCCCTCATCTCGACCAGATTCAGCCATAGGTGGTGCTCCTAGACCACCAAGGTGGACATCGCCTGCCTGAGTGCTCACGCCTTGACTTTCATCACCCGGAGGGCGAGGTCGGTCGCCGAGCACAGCTCCTGCATCACATTGGAATCAGGACTACCCTCGTGCAGCTCTTTCAGTGCCATGGCCTGGTGTACTTGCAGGAGGGCCATGGTGTGCAGGACGGAGGCGGCCTGTCCAGCAGCACTGTAGGCTTTGGCCACCAGAGATGACATAGTCCTACAGGCCCTGGAGGGAAGTGCCGGACGATTCCGTCAGGTAGTGGCGTTTTGCAGAGGAATCCCTGTATATCCCTCAGCCATCCCACCATTGAGGGAAGTGAGAGCGGACAAACTGTAAAGTTGGGTTCGGACAGAAAAAGGTGTCCCCCAAGACCTCATCAGTTCATCATGCACCCCCGGGAAGAAAGGGACCGTGAGTGGCACCCCGAACCCAGGAACCAATCGTCAAGCCGCGAGGGCTCAGGGATGGGTGGAGGGTTCCACTCCAGCCTGACACTTGCGGCAGCCTGGGCAAGCATGGCGGTCAGCTCCACGTCGGCCTCAGACTGGGTGGGCACACCCGAAGGTGGCAGCACAGTCGATTCTTCAACGTCCGACATCACAACACGCTCTCTGATGCTGCTATCAAAACGTCATCCATCTCGTGAGCTCCGAAAGAGACATTAGGCTGGCACTGAGGCGAGCTGCCTGTCTCATCCCAGAATTGGACAGGTGCAAACGAGCATGCTGGGGAATGGGCGGTCCACGGGGGATTACCCAGAAGAGCCGTACCCATTGGAGCCCCCAAATCACCTCCAGCGTCAACCAACCCGGCCTCATACCCGTAAGTAGAAGGCCCGGTGCGTGGGGCAGCTGGAGTGGCTCCAGAAGAAGGAAAGCCGCGACTGCGATTTTGCCATGGTCATGCTCTCACAATGAGAACATGAACCATCCACGAATGCTGCCTCAACGTGATTACGGCCCAGGCACATGAGGCAGCGATCGTGGCTGTTGGATGTGGAGAGATATTAGGGACCGGTTGTATCGTGTGACACAGGACACTCAAAACCATGAAAATACAACCCAGCTATTAGTCCCGAGGAGCCGTCAGGAAACACTTTTCCAGGCGGCTCACCACAATCCTATGGCAGGTCACTTAGGACTGGAAAGAACACTACACCGTTTAATGACCTACTTTTACTGGCCGGGCATCCATGGGGATGTGCGCAGATGGTGTGCGGCATACCGTGAAATGTCAGTTGGTGAATCCACTGGCCACACCAAGAGCAACATTGCAGCCATTACCATTAATCGAGGTCCCCTTCGAAAGAATTGGAATGGACCTCATCGGGCCATTAGAACGATCAGCACGCGGATACCGTTTTGTAGTAGTTCTGGTGGATTATGCAACACGATATCCAGAAGCAGTGCCTTTACGCAACATCACAGCACGCGGGGTTGCGGAGGCACTCTTCAAAATTATCTCCCAGGTGGGGATTCCAAAAGAAATCCTCACCGACCAAGGTACAACATTTAAGTCACAAACACTACGTGAACTTTATGAATTGCTGGGGATTAAATCGATTCACTCCAGCATTTATCACCCACAAACTGACGGGCTGGTTGAATGATTTAATCGAACCCTTAAAAACATGATTTGTAAGTTCGGACACGAGGACGCTAGAAATTGGGATAAATGGCTGGGCCCCCTATTATTTGCAGTCAGGGAGGTCCCGCAAGCCTCCACAGGGTTTTCCCCCTTCGAGCTCCTGTATGGTAACCAGCCCCGTGGGGTACTTGATGTCATACGGGAGGCATGGGAGGAAGGACCTTCCCAGAGCAAAAGTGAATCTTTAAGCAAAGCTCCAAGCTCAAGAGACACAAAGCCGGCTGTATAATAGGGGCGCCCAGCTACGGAAATTTGCACCGGGAGACAAAGTACTTGTATTGATCTCCACAACGAGCTCCAAATTACTCGCCAAGTGTCAAGGACCATTTGAGGTTACACGCCGAGTCGGGGATCTTGATTATGAAGTTAAACGAACAGATAGAGGCAGAGCACGTCAAATTTACCACCTCAACCTCCTTAAATTGTGGAGAGAGGTGGTCCCCGTGTTCATGGCGATGGTAGTTCCGGAGAGGGTGGAGCTCGGGACAGAGGTGAAGTTCAAAGCCGATCCATTCACCCCGGTCCCTTGTGGAGACCACCTCTCACTGTACCAGCTCACGGAGGTGGTCCGGTTGCAAAAAGAGTTTGCCGACCTGTTCTCTCCTCTTCCCGGTCGGACTAACCTCATACAACACCATATCAAGACCCCACAGGGAGTTGTAGTGCGTAGTCGTCCATATCGCATACCCGAACACAAGAAAAAGGTGATTCGGGACAAATTAGAGGCAATGCTTGAGATGGGGATAATAGAAGAATCACACAGCGATTGGGCGAGCCCGGGTGTTCTTGTACTGAAGAGAGACGGGTCAGTCCGGTTCTGTGTTGATTACTGGAAAGTCAACGCGGTGTCTAAATTTGACGCGTACCCAATGCCCCGAATTGACGAACTGCTCGATCGGTTGGGGGCGGCTCAATTTTATTCAACATTGGATTTAACTAAGGGATATTGGCAGATCCCCTTAACTCCATTATCCCGAGAAAAAAAACGGCCTTTTCCACACCGTTCGGATTACACCAATCCATCACTCTTCCGTTCGGTTTGTTCAGGGCTCCCGCCACGTTCCAGCGCCTCATGGATAAGATCCTCCAGCCACACGCTGCATATGCCACTGCCTACTTAGATGATATCATTATATACAGTAATGACTGGCAAAGGCATATGCAGCATCTGAGAGCCGTCCTGAGGTCGCTGAGGCGGGCGGGACTCACGACAAACCCAAATAATTGCGCAATTGGGCGGGTGGAAATACGGTATCTGGGCTTCCACTTGGGTCATGGGCAGGTACGTCCGCAAATTGATAAGACTGCAGTGATAGCGGCCTGCCCACATCCCAAGTCCAAAAAGGTAGTGAGGCAGTTCATGGGGCTGGCTGGCTATTACAGAATGTTTGTTCCTAATTTCTCTGATGTCACCAGCTCCTTGACTGATCACACTAAAAAGGGGGCACCAGATCTGGTCCAGTGGACGGAACCGTGCCAACAGGCTTTCACGAGAGTGAAATTTGCACTCTGTGGCGGGCCACTTTTACATGCTCCTAACTTCTCTCTCCCCTTTATTTTACTGACAGATCAGAGAGGGGGTTAGGGGCCATGATCTCACAGGAGGTGGAGGGGGTGTACCGCCCCGTGCTGTACATTAGTCGTAAGCTCTCTTTGTGGGCTGGCCTCTTACAATCGGCCAGCCCTTGTGCAGATATGAGTTTGGGTTGCATCACAGTTTGGTTTGTTTGGTGTTAAAGCAGTTTTCTGAACTCACAACCGCACCAGAGTCTGCTTAAAAAAGGTGATTTGGGGTGTGGTTCATATGAACTCACTATAAAGTTATTACAGACACAAATGCATGTACTGTAGTTTGGACTTAAAGGTACAATTAAAAAATAGACCAGCAGGGGGACCAAGAAGGATTCGAACCAAGTATTAAAACAGCCCTAATCTCGTAGAGGTCAATGACCCAATCAGATGCTTCAAAATGTGCCTCAAAGACACAGATCATGTTATGAAGAGTGTCTTGATTTAACTGTGGCTTTCCTCTGGCTTGAAAAACTCTCATACAAAGGTGACCTCAATCAAGACCCTCTTCTCCAGCAAGTCCACCATTTCCACCATGATTTCAGCTCTGCACTTGAGAGAAAAAAAAATTACTTTGAAGCACTCAGAGTAAAGTGACAATCTACAATTATACTGAGTGGCTGAGGACAGTTTCAAACTGTTGATCAACACACTCAAAGTGACATTGTGAAATTAACATGCATTTAAATTTGAAGCATGTCATTTTTGCACCACTGGCATCACCAAATATAATTGAATAATGACTCAGATAACATGTATTGGCACCCTTCCCAGAACACTAATATATATATATATATATATATATATATATATATATATATATATATATATATATATACACACACACACACACACTGGCAGCAAAAAGTTTGGAATAATGTACAGATTTTGCTCTTATGGAAAGAAATTGGTACTTTTATTCACCAAAGGGGCATTCAACTGGTCACAATGTATAGTCAGGATATCAATAATGTGAAAAATTACTATTACAATTTGAAAAAAAGAAATCAGAACTTCTTAAACTACTTCAAAGTGTTCTCATCAAAAAATCCTCCACGTTCTGATCCTTGGCATTCTAGCTGTCAATTTCTCCAGATGCTCAGGTGACATTTCACCCCATGCTTCCAGTAGCACTTGCCATAGATGTGGCTGTCTTGTCGGGCACTCCTCACGCAGTCTAGCTGATCCCACAAAAGCACAATGGGGTTAAGACTCTTTTCCAATTATCTATTTTCCAATGTCTGTGTTTCTTTGTGCACTCTAACCTGTGAGGCGTCTATTTATCAAACTAGAGATTCTGATGTACTTATCCTCTTGTTTAGTTGTACATCTGGCCTTCCACATCTCTTTCTGTCTTTGTTAGAGCCAGTTGTCCTTTGTCTTTGAAGACTGTAGTGCACATCTTTGTATGAATTCTTCAGTTTTTTTGGCAATTTCAAGCATTGTATAGTCTTCATTCCTCAAAACAATGATTGACTGATGAGTTTCTAAAGAAAGCCATTTCTTTTTTGCCATTTTTGACCTAATATTGACCTTAAGACATGCCAGTCTATTGCATACTGTGGCAACTCAAAAACAAACACAAAGACAATATTAAGCTTCATTTAATGAACCAAATAGCTTTCAGTTGTGTTTGAAATAATGGCAAGTGATTTTCTAGTACCAAATTAGTAATTTAGCATGATTACTCAAGGATAAGGTGTTGGAGTGATGGCTGCTGGAAATGGGGCCTGTCTAGAATTTTTTTTTTCAAATAGTGATGGTGCTGTTTTTTAAATCAGTAATGTCTTGACTATACTTTGTGATAGCTGAATGCCACTTTGGTGAATTAAAGTACCAATTTCCTTCCGAAACAGCAAAATCTGTACATTATTCCAAACTTTTGGCTGCCAGTGTGTGTATATATACATTATATATATATATATACATTTTATTTAGTGTTCGCATCAAACATCAGAATGGGGAAAAAGATTTCGACTGTGGCATGATTGTTGGTGCCAGATGGGCTGGTTTGAGTATTTCTATAACTGCTGACCTCCTTGGGATTTTCACACTCAACAGTCTCTAGAGTTTACCCAGAATGGTGCCAAAAACAAAAAACATCCAGTGAGCGGCAGTTCTGTGGACAGAATCGCCTTGTTGATGAGGGAGGTCAACAGAGAATGACCAGACTGGTTCAAGCTGACAGAAAGGCTACGGTAACTCAGATAACCAGACTGTACAATTTTAGTGTGCAGAATAGTATCTTAGAATGTGCAACACGTCGAACCTTGAGGGTGATGGGCTACAACAGCAGAAGACCATGTCGGGTTTCACTTCTGTCAGCCAAGAACAGAAAGCTGAGGCTGCAGTGGGCACAGGCTCACCAAAACTGGACAGCTGAAGATGAAAAATATAGCCTGGTCTGATAAATCTCAATTTCTGTTAAAGCACACAGATGGTAGGGTGAGAATTTGGAATATATATATATTAGTGCTGTCAGTCGATTAAACATTTTATCGTGATTAACTGCATACTTTTTCATAGCTAATCGTGATTAATAGCAGATTTTGAAAGTGCTGACTCTAAATATACTGAAAATGTTTGACTCTAAATATACTTATTTTCCCACCAAAATGCATTTATTTCCTTCTTAGGAAAGAAAACAAAACAATATGTCAAAACATAATGCTTTATTAACATTTTCCAAACATAGCCTTCCACAGTATAATGATAGAAATGCACTAAAAAAGCACCAATTCAAGTAACATTAAACATTTCCCAAAGTTTAAATGAGAGTTTTACTAATTGAAAGAACTAGTTTCCCCATAGGTTGCATATTCATTGCAATGGGCATTAAATCTCTTAATCTCATCCTGCACAATATTAATCTGCTGGTAGTGGCTATCCTCTTTGTTAAAGTAATCGTGAAGCTGCGTTCATGATTCACGTCAGTGCGTCAGTGCCAGCATCAAGCGACACTTTGAATTGCACATGAAAAGCGCTTGCAGACAAAAACATCTCATTCTACGTTTTTGATGATATTTCAGACGTGATTCTGTGGTAATTAAAATGCGCCTTACTTAGGCTTAAAAATACTTGGTTTCTTTCAGAAGTTCCATCTGGGCTTGTTTTGTATAATAAATAGTGTTAAGAACTCCTTTCCACATCACTTTATCACTGACACTGAATCATTGCAGTGTGTGTTGTATGTATATGGCTATGTAGGGTGTCTAGCGATGCCTGATTCTTGAATGGATCACACTTTTGTGTTGCTTCTTTTCAAAAAATTGGTCTGCCTTGCAAGCAAACCAGCCTGAATCGTCTTGCGATTCATTCCAAATCAGACTAAATAATGGAGCGGTTTCTAACTTAGTAAAAAAGTAACAGAAGACTGTACAGTAACATGAAGACAGAGAACAAAAATAAACACATTTCTGCAAACTAACTTTTACATGCCAACTTTTACAACAACTGCGCATTTTATTTGCTTTCACACAAATCACAACTACAGTGGCTGATTATGACTTTATAAACACTTATTTTCCACACTATTACTCACTCACTGCTTTTATGATATCAAAACACTTTTACTATCACTCATCATTTGAAAAACCATACATTTTAACACTTGTATTAGAGACCCGCCTACATATACACACTTATGTCAACATGATTAGCTTGTGTGGTAGCTCTTCTGATAGTGTTGGACTTTGGACTCGGAAGACCGAGGCTAAAGCCCAGCCAAACATGCAAGCTGACACATGAGATGAAAGTATCATAGAAGTGACACGAAATAATGATGTTGCTTCAGAAAATGTGCTTTTCATGTCACATTTGCTTTTACAACACTATGGTTTAGGTTTAGGTTAAATTGTTAGTTTAGGGAGGTACGTTTTACTCATTAGAACCTCCATCACATGTTCACTTTAAAAACCTTGTCTGATTACGACACCATTTCACATGCTTTTGGTGCCCCCTGCTGGACATTTCACTTGAAAACTGCAGGGAAACGAGTAATTAAGGATATTATTTCATTTTGCAAAAATGTTGCCATGGTCACGTAATGTTCATGAGATCAGGCTGGTATTTGCACATTTTACAGCATAATGAAATTGGCTCTTGTTACCACAGACCCCTTTGTTATACTGTTTGTACTATGATTTGGGTCACATCTTCTCACACCTATAATCTTGCATAGTGTATAGCAGAGGTTCAGCAAAGAGCAGACCAGACCATATCACCGTATTCCCAAAAGCATCATAAGCCTAAGTAGATCGTAGAATCTGTCTTAGTTTTGCGACCCGTTTCCCAAAGACATCGTAACTTGAGTAGTATTTCAAAATGCTCGTAAACTTACTGTGACACCAGCCTCACAATCAGCCAGTCAACATTCTCCATCCCCAGCCTGACACCACATGTGGCTCATCACAGTTGTCCATTCTGATCATTCTAGATCACCACCAGTTCCCTTGTTGCCTCAGCCGCATGTTGAACCACAACTACCAGGCGCCCCCTCAATTTGATGGCAAAGTAGCTGGGCTTCTTAACCCAGTGTCCCCTTTCTTTCGAATTACAACACATCACATATCCCACCGACCCTTCCAGGATTGCAGCCATTACCACTCTTCTCATCGGTAAAGCTCTGGCCTGGGCCACAGTGATCTGGGAACAACAATGGCCCTTGTGCTCCAACTACCAGCTTTTCACTAAAGAAATGCAGAAGGTCTTTAACCATCCAGTCAGTGGTCGGGAAGCAGCTAATCAACTCATCAAACTTCGTCAAGGTATTTTCAGTGCTGCAGACTATGCCATCACGTATCGAACCATTGCAGCAGAGAGCCAGTAGAATGCTGACGCTATCATCTCAGCCTATCAGCATGGCTTGTCTGAAGCCCTCAAGGACAAACTGGCCTCCAGAGAAGGGCTAAACGACCTTGAGTCCCTCATTGACCTCTCCATATGCCTGGATTACAGGATACAGAAAAGATTAAAGAAATGCAGTACATTGAGCCTCAGTCTTTCAGAGAAACATCCAGTATTAATTCCAAGGCTCAAAGTCCACCTAACCCTGATAATACATTTTTGGCTCAAGAGGAATCTATGCAGCTAGGACGTGCCTCATTGTCCCAGGAAGAACATAAAAGATGCTATCACCTCTGTCTCTCTACTGTAGAGCAGATGGACATCAGCGATTCACCTGTCCTGTGCGCCTTTACAGTGAAAAACATCTGTCAGACTTCTGGGTGAGAATTTCAGCCTTACTCAACATTTCTCACAAACAATTCATGGTGCCTGTGCAAAAATCAGTTGGCTCTGTCTCCTTGTCTCTCACAGCGCTAGTGGACTGGGGAGCTGCCGGCAACTTCCTGGATGAACAACTGGCCAGAAAGATGAATGCACCCCTTCAAACATTCATCTTCCACTTCATATCCACTCACTGGACGGTCAACCATTGGGTAAAGGTACCGTAACACACCAAACTGCCAATCTTACTCTGCAAGTGGGAGCACTGCACTACAAAGAATTACAACTGCTCCTTATCAAGTCACATAAAGATACTCTGGTCCTTGGACACCTTTGGCTTCAGCTAAATGATCCAGTATTCTCCTGGTGACAAGGTGAGCTTCTGTCTTGGGGATCCCACTGTCTCACATCATGCTTGTCTTTGCCATGTCGATCCACTTCAGTGAAAAGCCCTTCACTAAGCACCCTGGATAATATTCCTGGTGAGTCAAACTGGTTTCTGGATGTGTTCCACAAGTCAAAGGCAGACGCACTACCCCCACATCACCCGTAGGACTGTGCAATTGACTTGCTTCCTGGTACATCTCTCCCTCGAGGTAAAATATATCCACTTTCCATCTCTGAATCTGAAGCCCTTGATCAATACATTGATGAAGCTCTAAGTCTTGGCATTATCAGACCATCGAAGTCGCCTGCTGCTTCAATTTTTTTCTTTGTAGCAAAGAAGGATAGGGGCTAAGACTATCATGCCCTAAATGATATTACAGTCAAATTCTGCTACTCACTTTCATTGATCCCTGCTGCTCTGGAACAACTCTGTTCAGCAAACTTATTTACAAAACTAGACCTCAGAAGCACCTACAATCTCAACCGAATGCTTGAAGGGGATGAATGGAAAACTGCATTCATCACCATCAGGGGGCACTATGAAAACACCGTGATGCTGTATGCTCTTTGCAACTCACCTGCAGTTTTCCAGTCTTTCATGAATGAGATCTTCCAAGACATGATTAATATATTTTTGATTGTGTACATTGATGATTTATACTACAGGTTCATAAGAAACTTCAGCATGGTGGCAGCGCCTCTTACCAATATGATTCATAAGACTCCCAATACCTTGCAATGGACTGACGCTGCCAGATCTGTCTTCGACCATTTAAAATGGCTCTTTACTCAACTCATGTAGTGGGTTCACAACTCCCTTGGCTCCGGTCATCCAGAAATCACACGGACCATAAAATTACTTACCCACAAATTCTGGTGGCCATCTCTCCATGAAGATGTAAAGGATTTTGTACTGTCCAGTACTGTCTTGTACTGTGTGCTCAGTCCAAACACCCTCAATCCCTACCCAAAGGTAAACTTGAACCCTTACCCATTCCCCATCGACCATGGTCTCACATAGCAATAGACTTTCTAACTGATCTGCCCCAATCTAATGGTTATACTACAGTACTGGTCGTCATAGATAGATTCTCCAAAATGTGCCATCTCATTCCGCTTGCTAAATGACCCACTGCAATGCAGAATGTCTGTTTGAGCATGTTTTCAGGATATACAGTATGGCATCCCTGAGGACATTGTTTTGGACAAAGGACTACAATTCATATCCAGAGCCTGGAGAATATTTTGTAAGCATCTTAGTGTCAGTGTCAGCTTGTCCTCAGGCTACTTCCCCGAATCAAATGGACAGTCAGAGAGGCTGATCCAAGAGGTTGGACGATATCTAAGACAATATTGCTCAAACAATTAATCGGACTGGAGCAGGTACCTTCCCTGGGCAGAGTATACCCGAAATTCACTGGTACATTCCTCACTGCAGTTAATCTCATTCCAATATGTTCTTGGGTACAAGCCACCACTGTTCCTATGGGAGACTGTGATTAGTCTCAGCCTAGGATGAATGGTTCTGAAGAAGCAAAAAAATATGGGAGACCACTCATTTTCAACTCCAACAAGCCATTCGGACTCAGAAGAGGTTTGCAGACTGTCGCCGCCACTCAACTTTAATATTCAACCCTGGCCAATGAGTCTGGCTATCAACCCGTGACATCAAGCTCCAGCTCCCCTCCAGAAAACTCAGTCTCAGGTACATAAGTCCCATTAAGATTTTAAAACGCATTAACTCTGTCACATATTGTCTACAGTTACTGTCCAGATATTGGATCTCCTCTATGTTATATGTCTCCCTGCTGAAGCCTGTCTACTACAGTCCCATGCACCCACCCTCTACATCTGTTGAACCTCCTCCCCCAATAGATCTTGGTGGCAAAATAGCATATACTGTACAGGCTTTGTTGGACTCCAGACATCAGAGAAGACAGCTACAGTACCTTGCAGACTGGGAAGGCTATGGCTCTGAAGAACAGTCATGGGTTTCAGCTCACAAAACCCTTGACCCTTCCCTCATCGAGGAGTTCCACCTGGCTCACCTTGACCAACCATCCCCATGCCCACATGGTCGTCCTAGAATGGACCGCCCTACACTTCAACCTCGCAGTCAACGGCCAGTAGGCAACCTCGGGCTTCGGGTGCAGCCCGTGGAGAGGGGGTACTATGACACCAGCCTCATAATCAGCCAATCAAGGTTCTCCATCCCCGGCCTACTGACACCACATGTGGCTCATCACAGTTGTCCATTAGTATTATTATAAAAGACTTTGTTTCAGTTGTAGCTTTCTGAAGTGCATGCACCTTACTGAGCTTGTACCTTTTCTGCTATCTTGTTTTGCCATTGCCTGTTTTTGGACCATTGCCTGTTTTCTGATGACAGTTTTGGATTTGTCCTTGTTACTTATCTGAATTCTTAAGTAAATTTTCTGGCTTTGCACTTGGGCCTCTGCTTGATCTGGAGGAATCATAAAGACAACAGACCTATGCAGTCACCTGCAGGACAATCACAAAATTTCACATAATACAATTTAAATACCTACAGTATAGCTACACTTTATTCTGAGACTTTAATACTCTATAAGGATACCTATGTTTTATTTTAATTTTAATTGACAAGGCCAATGATAATAATAAATAAATGCATAAAATAAATAGTCTATATAAATATATGTATGAATAGATAAATGAATGATTTAACCAATTAAGTTATTTGTGTGTAACAACAAAGTGGTGGCATGATTGTTGCAGACAACTGTATAAATTAAAATCAGAGAGAGAAGAAAAAAGAGCATACCCCTGCTTGATTGATAAATGTCCCTAAAGAGCAGCTTCCACACGTCTCCTTATTTTGCACTTCGCAATACAGGTAATAAGGTGAATCTTGTTATATTCAATAAATGCTTGGCATTGGCAGGATCATACACAGACCCACAGAAAAATTTGTGAAAACAAAATATTACAAATGCACACCTGATGAACAAAGCAGAAATAGTGTAAAAGAAACAGATAGTTCTTCTCTGTATGATCGCAAAACAATATGTAGCAATATGTATATATTTAAACATTTCCAGCAAGGTTAAATACAAATGTTTTTAAAGTTACGCTCTTAACCTAACCATCAACCCACCCCAAACCTAAACCCATCAGTGGAGTAAAAATGTAATGAGGGAAAAATGCAACCTATGAATTGCGCTCGTCACCAATTATGCAAACGCGATTACTTCCTGGTTTCAGTGCAAGATTTTTAACCTGGGTCTCCAATACTGCGGATGCAATGTGCTTCATGTTGCGCCACAAGAAGAGGTAAACATGCTGGAGCCAATGCAAAAATGTCTGATAGGAGATGGAGCTCGTCAGTAAGTCAGGATAATGTGGCCGATCCTAGGGTACTTGAATTCTTGGAAACAACATGCTGACTTCCCATGTGATAATGTTGAACGAGGCCCTGAACAGTGCACTCCATTAGGAAGCTTGGATTGGATCGGTTTACTTGGCAGACCATCGCATGTCCAAATGATCTGCACTGTGTGGTCAAAATTGGTCTGCACCCCACTATCACTGGGTCACGCATGTTAATAGATCTGCTGTTCATTTGGGCAGTTGTTTCGTCACACTTTCGGTGTGTTTGGTTTCCCAAACAGTTATAATAGTAAAAGGTAGTTTTAAGAACTTTTGACCTGGTCTGAAGCCCAAATGATCTGACCCAAGTTTTGTGAAGATTTGATGAAGACAAAGATTTAGAAGTTCAAAAGAGTATCTTATTGACAAAATTCAAAATAGTGCAAAATACATTTGGAAATCAAAACATAATCAGTATTATCACAAGTTATTAGCAGAAACACAAGTGCAGCTGGTAGTGGTAGTTGGTAGTTGCCACCAGGAATGTTCAGATTCTTCTTAATCAGTGTGCTAAATTTCTTAGTACATACAGTTCAATGGGCTGCCATAGACTTCTATTCAGAGAAAGCAAAATATCAAAGGGGCATCCCACCTGTGGATGTACTGGGGTGTTCGCTACTCCTAAATAAACCATTCATCCCTATCAGTGACAACAAGGGCTGCAGACCTGACAAAACATTTAGTCCTACCACTTTACAGGCACACACACAAAAGTGCACTTGGACTCTGCTAGTATTGGATCTGTCACCCTCCATTGGTTAAGCGCTGAGCCATTGTCAAACTCATTTCAGCTGTGTTGGTTTTCTTCTGCTGTGTTTCCCTTTGTTCAGAGCAAACACCACACACACTTTGCTGACCCATTTGCATATTCGTAAGAAAGCAAGAATTAATGAATGAATGGTCGGACAGCGAAACATTCAAAGCAAAACACACAAGGGGGCACCAACATTTGTTATGAAAATAAATTGGCTCAACCAATGCCATGATGTTGGGGCAGGACTATCTGTTCGACTAATAGAAGACAGGGGGAGTGTTTACAAAACCTTTCTGAAAATGCAAAAAATATACACAGTTGACCTTTAGGGGAGTGTGGGGTAAGATGAGCCGAAAATTAGACAATAGGTGAAAAGAACAGAGCTGCCTTTATTTCAAGGTGTCTGCTGTCACTTGATGTTATAAAAATGAGTCTCTGACAGAAAAAAAAATATGATCCATTGGCTCAACTTGCCCCAGGTTAGGGGTAAGTTGCTCCTGGTCCATGGTAAGATGAGCCATCTGGGGATAAGTTGACCAATTGAATTTTTCCAGTGAAACACAGAATGAAATACCACTAATTATTTTGTATCTATAATTTATAATCTATAATCTACTTATTTATTAATTATAATCTCCCACTGTTCCCTTGTTTCCTTTAACACTGAGGATTTTATTGCATGTAAATGATGGAACGATTTGGATCGTCACTTAGCATAGCCTACAGTAAATACCCAAAGTCTTTGCCAGAACAATGAAAAAAATGTAGGTCATCTTTTAAACAATAATGAACCTGAAATCAACAGCAATGACATTGCTAGGTCAAAGCTAACAGCTCAAAACTCTAACACACTTATTTTTAACCCTTACCAGTGACGTGCACAGACCTTAGCAAGGGCGAAAGAACATGGACAGAGTGTGAAGAGAGATCTGCCATCAATAGTTGTTGTGGGGGGGGTGGGGGTTCTTTGCTAGTGCTGTAGTAAAGACTAAAGATCTTTTGATAATGGGGGGGAAAAAAGGGAAATATTATAATAAATATTATAATGCATTATAATAAACCAGAGAGAGAGAGAGAGAGATCAGCCCAGTATGATTCTATGCTGTTTTGAAAAGATGGTTAACTGGTGAGACAGACTTCCTGCTGTATATGCACTTTCCAGTGAAATGTCTTTGCTTTGAATCAAGGCACCATGGCAGGCCCTTCCAGGACACTGGTGCATGACCTGGTCGCATCTCTGCCTTAGGTGCTTGGATATTATAATGTGGGATACAACAATGGTGATCGTGAGGAATGTGTTTCAGCCAGGTATCTTATCTCAGCCAGCCTGTTCTTGGTCGACAGACCTGTTGGCAATGTGGTCTAGTGATTTTCTCTCTCTTCCAATAGACAGAAGGGAATAAATAAATAAATAAAAACTACATTAATAAAACAAAGGAGGGTAATTAGAGAAAAAGTAATAGTAATAATAAAATATGATGATGACAACAATAATGGTAACAACTAGAAGAATAGGTAGAAAATGAGAAACAATGACTGATATATTTGTATATTAGACGTAGATAAAGATAAAGAAGTTAGAAGCATAAATGAATTAATATGGAGAAATACAGGACAACAATGGGAAGGAAAAAAGGAATATGGCCAGCAGTGATATAGAAAAATATAATATAGAGAATATAATATTAGAATATAATGGAATATAATATTAAACATGATGTATAATATAAATATATAATAGTGCTTGAACATTTCCTAATCATGATATATTTTTTAAAATAAATATTCAGACAATATTCCAGTACAAATTTATGCATACGCATACTTGTTTCATTCAAAATAAATATATGTGATCACTGCAAGGCATTAATTCACCGATCAGGGTATGCTGATGTTTGGAAAGGAGGTGATGGAGCTAAATAGTTGTTTAAATTTGGGTAATTTGTGTTTGAATATGGCTGCCTGTTTTTCTTTGTTAATATGGTCTGTTAATAATTGTAGCCATTGTGTAATGGAGATTTTATTTTTCCAGTTGATCAAAATTGTATTCTTGGCGACAGCTAGAGACAGAAGTAGGGGGGTTGGGTGTTCTGGTACGAGGATTATTTGTGATTTATCTCCTAAAAGACATAACAATGGAATTGCAGGAATTTCACTATAAAAATAAACAGATAATTTAACAGTGACTTCTATCCAAAACTTGGCAACAGATGGGCAAGACCAAAGGGCATGAAAGTAGTCATCTTGGGTATTGAGACTGCCGTGCATGCATTTGTTTGAGTCTGCCAA
The DNA here is from genome assembly GCF_019703515.2 of Myxocyprinus asiaticus. NCBI lineage: Eukaryota > Metazoa > Chordata > Actinopteri > Cypriniformes > Catostomidae > Myxocyprinus > Myxocyprinus asiaticus. Next base: position 64,579,168 of record NC_059345.1, on the reverse strand, counting down.
TCCCTTTTTAAACATTTTGTGTTGTGTTAGGTGTGTTCTATGTATTATTTTATATTGGATTAGTTGTATGTGTTTATCCAGAAATTAATATCTGTGGTTATGTTGAGGTATTTCTCCCATTGTTTAACTGGTATTGAATATGTTGTGTCTGTAGATATTAATAAAGTGTATAGTTTGGCCAATAATTATTTTAAGTTACTAGTTTTTTTTTTTTTTTTTCTCTCAGTGAGTGGTGGTGGTTTGTGGTAATTGTTGCTGATGTTAGTTTTGATAGCACTTTTAATTTGTAGATAGTAAAAATATCTTTGCTTAGATTATATTTCTGTATCAGCTCTGTATCAGAAATTTGATTAAATTGTTGTCTATGAAACGATGATGTAGATGTGTGATGCCAGTTTCTTTAACAAGTAAAGACTTATCAATGATGAAATCAGGATTATGCCATATAGGAAAGAGGGAATATGGTGTTAAAGGATTATGAGTTATTTTATTCACGGTCCACCAGGCAAGTAATGTCGTTACTATAATAACGAATTATAGTGTTATTGTATAAATAATGACGCTTAATTGGATCGGTAATGAAGGGTAGGTCAGATAATGAATTTTTTTTGCATTCAGTCTGTTCCAATTGTAACCATTGGTTGTGGAAAAGATTGCCATTTATCCATTTGCAAAGATACTGTAATTGTGCAGCTAGATAGTAATAATGGAAGTTGGGTGGCCCTAATCCTCCCATGTCCTTGTTTTTCTGCAGTGTGTTGATACTTATTCTAGGGTTCTTATTTTTACAGTAAATGTATTTATCTTGCTATTTAATGTGTGAAACCATTTCTTAGTGGGTTGTATCGGAATCATTGTAAACGAATAATACATTTTTGGTAATACAGACATTTTTACTGTAGTGATTCGTCCTGTGAGAGAGAGTGGTAGATTCATCCAGCGATTTAAGTCGTCTTTGACTGTCTTTAGCAGTGGAGTGAAGTTAAGATTAAATAAATCCAATTGGTGGGGGGAGATGTGTATTCCTAGGTGATATTGCCTAAGCTAAATGGAATATTTTTAGTCCTATGTCCTGAAATGTTTTATGTATTGGTATATTAGTAGATTTGGACCAGTTTATAATGTAGTCTGATATTTTAGAATGAATAATGAAAAAAGGAGGGGAGAGAGTAGGTATCTTTGTCTGCTCCCTCGTTGCAACTGGAATGATGGTGATATGATGTTATTAGTGATAACTGAAGCCTTTGGTGTACTATATAATGTTCTGATCCAGTGGATGAATGATTCTCCGAAACCAAATTTTTGTAGTGTTGTAAAAAGAAAGTGCCAATTTCAGTGTCCAGTAATACAACAATTGTGGCATTTTGTGATTTACTGATATTCATGATATTAAATAATGTTGTTTGATGAGTGACGTCCTTTAATAAAACCTGTTTGATCTGGGTGAACAATATATGAGATGACGGTTTCTAGATGTGTAGCTAGAGCTTTGCTGAGTATTTTTATGTCTGTGTTAATAAGAGATAGCAGCCTATAACTTGTGCATAATGATGGGTCCATATTTGGTTTACAGAGTAGAACAGAGATTAATGCGGTGTTCATGTGGTGTGGGATAGATGAACTGTTTTTAATTTCTGCTGTCATGCTTAAGAACAGTGGTGAAATAGTTGACCAAAATGTTTTATAAAATTCTGGAGGGTAACCGTCTAGACCTGGAGCTTTATTGTTTTATAGAGAGAAGAGGGCTTTCCTGTATTCGTCGTTCATTAGTGGCTTTTCTAAGTCTTCTTTCTGAGTTGATTTTAGTTTGGGAAGGATATGTTGTTTAAAAATAGGTACGTTTCTTTATCATTGTCTTTTTATCATTGCTATATATACTTTCATAAAATGTCCGAAAGGTTTCGTTTATTTTTTGTGAGGTGTGGACACTCTTGTCTTCAGAATTCTTAATTATAGGTATAAGTGTTCTTTCCTTATTGCAGTTAAGCAGGTTGGCAAAATATTTTCCTGAGTTGTCGTTATGTTCAAAAAGTGTGGATCATAGGCGTTGTTTTTGAAATTCTATTTTTTGTGTGTGTGTGTGTGTGTGTGTGCAATATCTTCAAGTTGGTTCTTAATTCGGTTTATTTCTTTAATGTCTGTTCATTGGGTTTTTGTGAGTAATTGTGGTGTAAAATTTCTAGTTTGTCTCCAAGTTCTTTTTCTAGTTCTTGTTCTTATGTTTATATGTGGAGTATGATATTATCTTCCCTCTCATTACTACCTTTGCTGTCTCCCAGAGTGTTGCCGTGGATATGTCATGTGTATTGTTTAATTCAATAAAGGATGCCCATTCTATTTCAAAATACTTATTGTATTCTTGCTCTTAAAGTAATGATGTATTCGTACGCCATCTGTGTGTGGTTTTTCTGTTATTTTTATTGTTAAGAGTGAGGGTAATTGCTGCATGATCCAAGATGATAATGGGTTCAATTGTGGTACGTGATATATCTGAGATAATGGAGTTACTTTTTAAGAACAAATAAATGTGTGAATGTGTTTTATGAACAGGTGAGAAGTATGTGTATTCACTTGATGTAGGATTTTTCTGTCTCCAACTATTGCCAAGGACAAGGTCTGTCTTATACTGTTTTATGATCTCTGTAGAGTGCCAAATTTTCAGTTGATTTGAGTAATTAGATTTGTCTAGTATTGGGTTGACGACTGTGTTGAAGTCTCCTCCTGTGTAACATGGCAGGCGAGGATGGAGGATCTAAGTGCAGCTTTTAATGGAAACAAAAGATGAACAAAGTAACTCAGAATAATGAAAACAAAACACAGGGAACCCGGTACAGAACATGACAATACATGTGAAGACTGACAAAGGAAACAGGGAAAACAAGGGCTTAAATACAAGGGAACGAGGAACACCTGTAGAAACAATCAGGGGAAAACCAATCATAAAATGAAACTACAGAGGACTACAAACTAACAGGAACTAAACAAGAATTTCAACATAAAAGTCAATGCAAACAGGGAAAACGTGACAGAGCCCCCCTTTTACAAGAGCAGATTCCAGACGCTCAAAAAATGGGGTGTGGGAGAAAAGGGGAAAAACAGGCAGTTCAAGGGGGCACAAGGGGCAAGGGGGCAGAGGAACAAAGAAAAGACAGCGAGGCTTGAGACCAAGGTGGAGCCAGAGGTTCAGAAGGTTGAGGTGGAACTGGGGGCTCAGAGGACAGAGGCAGAGCTGGTGGGAGAGAGGACCAAGGAGACCAGAGCAGATCAGGCGGAAGGCCAGGAGACCAAGGAGACCAGAGCAGATCAGGCGGAAGGCCAGGAGACCAAGGAGACCAGAGCAGATCAGAAGGACGACCAGGAGACCAAGGAGACCAGAGCAGATCAGGCGGACGGCCAGGAGACCAAGGAGACCAGAGCAGATCAGGCGGACGGCCAGGAGACCAGAGCAGATCAGGCGCATGGCCAGGAGACCAAGGAGACAAGAGCAGATCAGGAAGATGGCCAGGAGACCAAGGAGACAAGAGCAGATCAGGAAGATGGCCAGGAGACAAAGGAGACCAGAGCAGATCAGGCGGACGGCCAGGAGACCAAGGAGACCAGAGCAGATCAGGCGGACGGCCAGGAGACCAGAGCAGATCAGGCGCATGGCCAGGAGGTCATCTTTTAAACAATAATGAACCTGAAATCAACAGCAATGACATTGCTAGGTCAAAGCTAACAGCTCAAAACTCTAACACACTTATTTTTAACCCTTACCAGTGACGTGCACAGACCTTAGCAAGGGCGAAAGAACATGGACAGAGTGTGAAGAGAGATCTGCCATCAATAGTTGTTGTGGGGGGGTGGGGGTTCTTTGCTAGTGCTGTAGTAAAGACTAAAGATCTTTTGATAATGGGGGGAAAAAAGGGAAATATTATAATAAATATTATAATGCATTATAATAAACCAGAGAGAGAGAGAGAGAGATCAGCCCAGTATGATTCTATGCTGTTTTGAAAAGATGGTTAACTGGTGAGACAGACTTCCTGCTGTATATGCACTTTCCAGTGAAATGTCTTTGCTTTGAATCAAGGCACCATGGCAGGCCCTTCCAGGACACTGGTGCATGACCTGGTCGCATCTCTGCCTTAGGTGCTTGGATATTATAATGTGGGATACAACAATGGTGATCGTGAGGAATGTGTTTCAGCCAGGTATCTTATCTCAGCCAGCCTGTTCTTGGTCGACAGACCTGTTGGCAATGTGGTCTAGTGATTTTCTCTCTCTTCCAATAGACAGAAGGGAATAAATAAATAAAAACTACATTAATAAAACAAAGGAGGGTAATTAGAGAAAAAGTAATAGTAATAATAAAATATGATGATGACAACAATAATGGTAACAACTAGAAGAATAGGTAGAAAATGAGAAACAATGACTGATATATTTGTATATTAGACGTAGATAAAGATAAAGAAGTTAGGAGCATAAATGAATTAATATGGAGAAATACAGGACAACAATGGGAAGGAAAAAAGGAATATGGCCAGCAGTGATATAGAAAAATATAATATAGAGAATATAATATTAGAATATAATGGAATATAATATTAAACATGATGTATAATATAAATATATAATAGTGCTTGAACATTTCCTAATCATGATATATTTTTTTAAATAAATATTCAGACAATATTCCAGTACAAATGTATGCATATGCATACTTGTTTCATTCAAAATAAATATATGTGATCACTGCAAGGCATTAATTCACCGATCAGGGTATGCTGATGTTTGGAAAGGAGGTGATGGAGCTAAATAGTTGTTTAAATTTGGGTAATTTGTGTTTGAATATGGCTGCCTGTTTTTCTTTGTTAATATGGTCTGTTAATAATTGTAGCCATTGTGTAATGGAGATTTTATTTTTCCAGTTGATCAAAATTGTATTCTTGGCGACAGCTAGAGACAGAAGTAGGGGGGTTGGGTGTTCTGGTACGAGGATTATTTGTGATTTATCTCCTAAAAGACATAACAATGGAATTGCAGGAATTTCACTATAAAAATAAACAGATAATTTAACAGTGACTTCTATCCAAAACTTGGCAACAGATGGGCAAGACCAAAGGGCATGAAAGTAGTCATCTTGGGTATTGAGACTGCCGTGCATGCATTTGTTTGAGTCTGCCAATCCCTTTTTAAACATTTTGTGTTGTGTTAGGTGTGTTCTATGTATTATTTTATATTGGATTAGTTGTATGTGTTTATCCAGAAATTAATATCTGTGGTTATGTTGAGGTATTTCTCCCATTGTTTAACTGGTATTGAATATGTTGTGTCTGTAGATATTAATAAAGTGTATAGTTTGGCCAATAATTATTTTAAGTTACTAGTTTTTTTTTTTTTTTCTCTCAGTGAGTGGTGGTGGTTTGTGGTAATTGTTGCTGATGTTAGTTTTGATAGCACTTTTAATTTGTAGATAGTAAAAATATCTTTGCTTAGATTATATTTCTGTATCAGCTCTGTATCAGAAATTTGATTAAATTGTTGTCTATGAAACGATGATGTAGATGTGTGATGCCAGTTTCTTTAACAAGTAAAGACTTATCAATGATGAAATCAGGATTATGCCATATAGGAAAGAGGGAATATGGTGTTAAAGGATTATGAGTTATTTTATTCACGGTCCACCAGGCAAGTAATGTCGTTACTATAATAACGAATTATAGTGTTATTGTATAAATAATGACGCTTAATTGGATCGGTAATGAAGGGTAGGTCAGATAATGAATTTTTTTTGCATTCAGTCTGTTCCAATTGTAACCATTGGTTGTGGAAAAGATTGCCATTTATCCATTTGCAAAGATACTGTAATTGTGCAGCTAGATCCACCATGGCCAGGAGACCAAGGAGACAAGAGCAGATCAGGAAGATGGCCAGGAGACCAAGGAGACAAGAGCAGATCAGGAAGATGGCCAGGAGACAAAGGAGACCAGAGCAGATCAGGCGGGCGGCCAGGAGACCAAGGAGATGACCTCAAGGTGGGGACTGGGTCAGGAGGCCTGGGAGGCGGCTGCAGGACCAAGACAGGGTCAGGGGGCCTGGGAGGTGGCCGCAGGGTCGAGACAGGGTCAGGAGTTTATTTTGAGATGGTTTAATATTTTGGATGTTTTAATCTGTGAATTAATGCCTTGCACATTCCAACTAACAAACTTCATATATATATATATATATATATATATATATATATATATATATATATATATATATATATATATATATGTATATATATATATATTAAATTAGATAGTATTGCACATTATATTCTATTTTTCCTATGGTCATAAGATACAGATATTTTTGCAGGGTTACTGGCTGTGGTATGTAAAGTGAGGAGATAATATGACATCAGCTAACATTTAACACACAACAAACAAGATTTTGAAAGTTGAAAACATAGGATGAAATTGGTGAGATACACAAAAACCATGCGTTTATAGAGTGTGACGTTCAGACGCAGATTATTTTTTATACAAATTTAGTCAGAAACATGATGATCCAGCACTGTCCGGTTTTAGATCCAAGTAGTGTCAGTGTCTCTATAAAGTTGTCCGTTTATGTACAGTTTGTCAACGTTGAGGCTTACTCGTTTTCCTTCTTTTCGGTGTTATTTCATTATTGGGATCAGTTTTTTCGTCGTTCTTGGATTTCTCGAGGGGACTGGTCGTTCAGCCCAAAATGGGTTCCTCGTAATTCTCTACCTTTGCTTTTCAGAAGTTCTTTATGTTTGTAATATTTGAATTTTGATACAATTGGAAAGGGTCCCTTGACATCAGTGCTTTTTTGTCCGATCTGCTGTACGCGGTGAAAGGTGATTGTATTGACAGTTGCCATGGGGAGTTTTAAAGCGGAGTGCATGAATTCTTTGATGGCCTCTTCTGGATTATTTTGTGCTGTTTCGGGTATACCTGAGAATAATAGATTGTCACGCATACTTTGGTACTTGAGGTCGAGGATGGTATCTTTCATTTGTTTATTGTCTGAAGTGAGATTATCAATGTGTTGTTAGGGTTGTGATCTTTGTCTGCAGTTCGCTGTTTTCCTTTTGAAGTGATTCTATTTGAGATTGCCTGAATTCGAGACTCGTTTTTATATCCTTAATGTCCTGGTGTAACAGTTCGAGAATAGCTAGTTTGTTGTTGATTGATTCCAGTACACTCTCCTCCAATGTTGTTGTGCTTTCCTCTGTGTCTGCCGAGTCTTCTCGATGCTGGTGCTTTTTTTGCAGTTGAGGCATGATGGTAAGTTTGAAGAAGTAAACTTTAATAAAGTGTTCGAGGATTTCGACATTCTCCACAGTTGCCGTGAACCAGTTGTAGTATAATTGTCCAAAGAGAAATTTAAAAAGTGTTTTGTCCATTGTATAATGGTGTTCGCTTGCTTGGATGTTTACACAAGGGATATCACCATCTTTGATCACGTCCATCGTCATATGAGAGTCTCAAAATGTACGCATCTCTCCCGCATCTGATTCCATAATCCGGATAACATGTAATCCGTTACTACCCAGCACTGCTGATACCATCACTGAACCACAGTACTGCCACAGTAACATTTGAAAGTGCTTACTTAATTGGAGGCATCAGTATAACTAAATAAACATCAAATTAACATTTTTATAACATCAAATTAACATTTTGGATGATGTGTATCTTTACACGCAGCATGAATGTCAAACTCTGACTGAGACATTTAACAGAGTGAAACAAACTACTAAGATTATGCATGAAAATGGCAATTACATTTGTGTCACTTGTCTTCTCTGAAACACTTTGAACAGTAGAGAGGTGTTGATGCCTTAAATACTAAATGTATTCTCACTAACTGCAGGTGTGACATTCAAGCTTCGCTCAGGTGAGAGGAGATGCTAAAACACTCACACAGAGTATCAAAACATACAGAGAATTCACACTGCGACTTACCTGCAGGGTCACGAACCTGAAACACATTATCCAACAGCAACGTGCTTCTTAAGTCATTTCAGAAAGAAAGAGAAAAAAACATTTCAAATGCTACATTATTTTCACCTGACCTCATGATGTTGTATGATTAATTCAGCTGGCGGCGCCCAGTTATCATCTCAGAAATAAACAGTTATTTTGCATTTGCAATTTAATTTTGCGTACAAATTTCTCAACTCTTGGCTGTCTGATCAAATAATAAATCAAGAAGGAGATGTTAAAAATGATCACTTTTGTTTTATTTGTCACACTTGGTGGTGGTCAAGCCAAATTGTGCATACTGCACACTGTACTACATTCTGCATACTACAGAGGTAGTTGTTGGAGAATGGTAAGCCTAATTCAGAGTCAAACTCATAAATTATAAATGACATTTCTCCATTGAAAATCCAATTTGATGTCAGACTAAGTTTAATTTTTGTCCCTGGATCATGTCTGCTGAGATATGGAGAGTGTGCTATCTGCATATTTAATTAAAATGACTTGAGTTTGTCACATCTAATTAAAACTTATGTCTAACAAATATTCATTAAGATTGGGAAGATAATCCATAATTATATATGTATCTTACTCAGTATATTACAATTATTTTCATGTGATCAAATATTTATTATGAGGGTAATGGCATGAGTGTGAGCGCAAGTGTTTAGCAAAAGTGACTGAATATACACCATCAGCAAGGTCATAGAGCTACAGGGTTAACCTTGCTAAAAGGCATACTGAAAATAGAGCAGGATTGGGGTCCCAGTTAGGTTTACAGTTCCAGAGTTGAAGTTCTTTGGGAAACTACAATCTTTGTGATGGTTACAAAAATGAAAATAAAAATTATGTCATAATTTAATCACTCTCATATCATTCAAAGGAGATCTTTTGCAAAATTTCCAAGTTTTTTTTTTTTTTTGGTCATTTCTAAAATGTGGTGCCTTTTAAGTCCTCATTACAAGTTATTGTAGTAGTAATGTATAATTTCAATCGATTTCAATTTTAAGAGGCTTGGTAAAGAGTTACAAATATTTCCCCCTGCCTAGGACCTAAAAGTAAAAAGATAATGCCCATGTTTCTGGATAAATGTACACTGATGAGCCAAAACATTATGACCACCTGCCAAATACCACCCCTGGCAAAAATTATGGAATCACCACACTTAGAGGATGTTCACCCTGAGTTTTTACATTGTAGCAAATAAACAAATCACAGATATGACACAAAACAATTTTTATTTAACAGCTGAACATTGTGGCTTCGTGAAACATCCCTCAAACAAATTAAATTACAGATCAAGTAGAGGAAAAAATTATGGAATCACCTTGTAATTTGCATTTTTAAAACAAATACCGGCACAAGTCTAAAAATGCAAATAAGTCTGCAGTTAAAAGAGAGTGCTTACAGACCTTAACGAGCTGTTGGACTTGGCTAATTGAAAGGAAATATGGCCCCAACAAGAGAGTTGTAAATTGAAACAATGGAAAGGATTATAAAACTCCTCCAAGAAGGAAATCCAACACAGAGAGTGGCAAGAGAAGTTGGTTGTTCACAGTCAGCTGTGTCTAAAATTTGGTGCAAGTATAAACAAAATGGCAAGGTTATAAACGGAAAACATATGGGTAGACCAAGGAAGGCGTCAGAGCGTCAGGATAGAAAACTCAAAGCAATATGCCTTGAGAATAGAAAATGCACAACCAAACAAATGAAAAACAAATGGGCAGAAACAGGAGTCAATGTTTTTGACAGAACTGTAAGAAATTGGGATTTACATATAGAAAAGCCAAACGAAACCAGTACTAACACTTAAACAGAAGAAAACAAGGCTACAGTGGGCTAAAGAGAAGCAATCATGGAGTGTGAATGATTGGATGAAACTGATATTCAGTGATGAATCACGAATCTGCATTAGCCAAGGCGATGATGCAGGAACTTTTGTCTGGTGCCGTTCTAGATGACTGCCTGAAGAAAACAATCAAATTTCCCCAGTCATTTATGATATGGGGTTGCAAGGACCAGGGGAGATGGCAATAATTACCTCAACAGTCAATGCACAGGTGTACACTGAAATTTTGGATCTATAGAAAATTGGTTTGGTGATGATGAAGTAATTTTTCAGGATGATAATGCATCTTGCCACAGAGCAAAGAGTGTTAAAGCTTTTAATTTATGGTGGAAATTGAAAAATATTGGTGCATGACAAGGCTCCATCCTGCAAAGCTGATCTGTCAACAGCTATTAGAGAAAGTTGGAACCAGCTTGATAGAGAATATTGTTTTTCATTAGTGAAGTCCATGCCTCAAAGAATTCAACAATGTGTGCAGCGTGGCAGGGTGCATTATCCTGCTGAAAGAGGCCACTTGCCATCAGGGAATACCATTGCCATGAAGGGGTGTACCTGGTTTGCAGCGATGTTTAGGTAGGTGGCACGTGTCAAATTGACGTCCTCATGAATGGCCGGACCCAGGTTTTCCCAGTAGAACATTGCCTAGAACATTACACTCCCTCCACCGGCTTGTTGTCTTCCCACAGTGCATCCTGATGCCATCACTTCCCCAGGTAATCGGCACACATGTACATGGCCGTCCACATGATGTAAAAGAAAATGGTAATCATCGGGTCAGGAGATCTTCTTCCACTGCTCCAAGGTCCAGTTCTGACGCTCACGTGCCCATTGTAGGCGTTTTCGATGGTGGACAGTGGTCATCATGGGCACACTGACCGGTCTGTGTCTACGCAGCAGGGTGCGATGCACTCTGTGCTGTGACACATTCTTCCCGTAACCATCATTAAAATTTTCTGTGACTTGTGCCACAGTATACCTTCTGTCGGTTCAGACCAGACGGAATAGCCTTTGTTGCCCTCGCGCATCGATGAGCCTTGGGCGCCCAACAACCTGTCACCGGTAAGTGGTTTGTCCCTCTTCAGACCACTGTCGGTAGATACTTACCACTGCTGACCAGGAGCAACCCACAAGACTTGCCGTTTCAGAGATGCTCTGACCCAGTCGTCTGGCCATAACAATGTGGCCCTTGTCAAAGTCGCTCAAGTCTTTACTCCTGCCCATTTCTCCTGCATTCAGCACACTGACTATGAGAACTGATTGTTCGCTTACGATCTACCCAGACCTTGACATGTCTTGTTAGGAGATGATCAATGTTATTTGCTTCACCTGTGAGTGGTCATAATGTTTGATAATACTCATCAGTGTATTCATACTACTCACCTGCATAGCAAAAGAATGTACTTTTTTACCAGCTGAGAAGAATGTTCTTCATTAAATGCAGTACATACTCTGACATTACGTGATTTTAGACACAGCCAGCATGTGCAATTGCTGGTCGGCAAGTGTGGAAGAGATGCCGAGAAAATTGAAGAAAGTTTTGCATATAATTGAAGATAATCAACAGTTGATTGTTAATTTCCTTTATGAACAAAGTTCCCTGTATATCTTGATCCGCTTTTCCACCATTGGGCCAAATGGTTCTGAGCACAGTGAGGAACGGTTCAAGTAGCATTTCCACATGTGCATGGTTCGGCATGGCACGATTACAAACTGTTCTCGGCCCGGACTTTTCAACCGTACTGGTGGAATGGCTTTAGTCCGTGGTGACTCACAATTGTCAGTTTGCCAATGCCAAGGTAACTTATTGGTTTCTGGCTAGGGTTGCATGGTATACTGTTAGTAACGAAATATTGCAAAGCCAAAAAATTTATCTTGTTGCTACTTTCGGTACCATACTACAGTGTAGCAAAATTTTACTGAATGTGTCATTTTTTTAGACGAAATCAGTGACGATTTAATTAATAAAAATGTATTAAAATTTATTACAATTAATTAATTTAATTAATGAAAATTAATGGAATTCAAATCATGATATGGTCTTGTGTGATTATTAAACAGCGGAACTATGTAATTTAATTCAATAATATGCAGCCTGCATGCAAAGCAAGCTTCAGAATTAATGATAGGTGCTGCTGTGCACAATCATACTTCACACAAAACAGATCACATATGATGCACATAATGCTGTGTGTTTAATGTATGAGCATCTGCGAACACTTACAAAAACCCCTCTGGTGCTGCTCTGAAATCTCAGCTCGTGACTGTCGGGAGTATTTCAGCATTTCATTTAGAATGCAAACTACCACACAAGAGGAGCGCAAATCTCATTCAAAATAAAAGTTCTGCCAAAATACTGGATGCATGAAATTGAAGACATTACAACAGAAAAATATCACTATGGTATAGAAAAATATAATAATCAAAGTAATAGCAATGATACTACTAATAGCATTCATTTAATAATGAATGGTTTTATTATTATTATCATTATTATTTATAAGTATTATTACATGTGAGCAATATCACAAAAACAAGTGCACTAAATATCAGCACACTGTGATTCAGCTGTAGCAGCCTTGTGCCATAGTATATCAGATTTTATTCATTAATGTTTTCATTTTTACTTTGAAGCTCTGTTGTGCAGCATTTTATCTGTTTATTGTTAAAAATTATTATATTTGATTTGATTAAAGCAATATTTATTTATTCAGTTAAATACTGTTTTGATGATGACATTTAATTAAAACATAAAACATGGAATCCAGAAAACATTTAATTGAAAATGTAGAATTTGCAACTGCAAGACCGCAAGACAATTCTTTTAATCAAGTCCATTTCTTTGTGATTTCATCAGTAATCTGAGGCTATTTATTTGTTGCCGAAGTATCGATACCGAGGTACCAGGGCTGGTATCGTACCAAAGTCAACATTTTGGAATCGGAGCAACCCTATAGCTGGCAAAGTTTGCTATGGTGAGGTTAATAAAATGTAAAAAAAAAAAAAATTATGTATGTTTGGTGTATCTTCATAATTTTATGATGATGGTTTAACATTATTTTTCTATATGCCTTTTTCGTCATTGAGGTAGATTACACTAACCAGCTCATTAAATCTTATATACTATTTCATTATAGTCTTTGATAACATTTTGTAAATACATTTATTTTTTCTCTCGGAACTTTCGAGGCAAAAATCTACAAAAAACGAGGCAAACTTGCTGCAAAAACCTCTTACCTTTTTCTCTTATTGCTTTTCTTCTTGCGACATGGGACATGTCTTTCATGGGCTTTAGCAGAGTAAAAACCAGAGGTAAAAAGCAGTCCTAAAAACTGGAATAGGCAATCATCCTCCATAGCATACTCACTCTCTCGCCGTCACCAACTGATGTATTTGTTACGTATTGTACATTCAAGCACCAAACGTAACGTGCCAACTTCCTGGACCCGCAAGGAACAGCACAGTTTTGCAATGAGAACCATTTGCCCGATGGTGGAAAAGTGACTTTGGTGAGTTGATATTTAGAGTATTTGTCATGTTAAGTGACTTGCTTAGTCTAATTAGTTTTACTGGCTTAACAATGTGCCATCTACTATACATTTAATGAGCTGATCAATAATACATTAATAACTCATAATATCTTCAAAATTTATTTTCAGTAAAAATATTCATGTTTTATATATTTTAATGTGTAGAAATATGCTGTCATTTTGAGTCCTAAAAATTGGTATTGAATGTGTTTTATACAAGTTAAGCTCAGTCAACAGCATTTGTGGAATAATGTTGATACCACAAAAATACCAACCTATCTTCTTTTATGTTTATGTTGGCGATAGCTACCTTCAAACATTTGTGCCAAAGAACCTTGAGATGCTATAAGTATTTTGACTTTAGCTTAATTGCTCAGCATATTCTCTTCAAACTCTTACCCCACCATGACATTTGTTGACTACTGTGAGAAAACTCACTGTAGAATCAGACAGTTCATATAAATGTCTGTTATAGCACCCCTTGGGCCATTGCTTACAATGCAATGCATATTTGCATTGTGTTATGAATCCACATAAAATTGAGCATGCATAGCTAGAAGTGTCTGCGTTCATATACTTGCATAGAGTATGTTTTGGACCGTTGTATTGGGTGAAGGTGTTGAGTCAGTGCATTCTGAAAATGTCTAGAAAGGAATCTTTTAGTAGCAGTAACTACCTTAAATATTGAGGTTAGTTACTGCCACATTATTACAATTACGATTGTTCAGTATGTTCAACCAAACCATGCATTGGCAATGCATTGGCCAAGCACTGACATCTGCGTTCATGTATTGTGTACTGAATTTTTTGGTCTAACTTAACACTCATACTCAATGCATTCAGCCAACACTGACTCAACACACTGCTGCTCTAAATACACTGACTCAGCAATCAAAAAACAAAATAACTCAACACACTTACTAAACATACTGACTCTGACTAAACATTAAACTAACATAATAAGTCAACATACTTACTAAATACACTAACTTAACACACTGACTCAATGCATTCAGCCAACAAACTGACTCAACACACTGCTGCTTTACATACACTGACTTAACACATTCATCTAACACAATAACCAAACGCATTGACTAAACACACCAACATGTAGCTGTAATGTTATTGGATGACATGCCTGATTAAATGAAAGCGTAAAGATCCAGAGTCCACAGAACAACTGCTTATGCTTCCATTTCTAATTCAACATACTGACTCAATACAATGACTCAACACACTAACCCAACACACTGACTAAACACACCAACTTATATTTAACACACATAACCTACACACAACTTAATACAATACCTCAACAATCTAGCTTAACACACATAACCTACACAGTAGCTTAACACACTACTGCTCTACACATGCTGACTCGACAAAATAACCAACACAACTAAACACAGACTAAACACACTCAACGCACAACCTACACACTAATGCAATACAATGACTCAACACACTAACTCAACACACAGCCTACATTCTAACCCAACAGGCTGACTCAAAACACTAGCTTAAAACATACTTAACACGCATTATCTACATTCTAATTCAACATACTGACTCAATACAATGACTCAACACACTAACCCAACACACTGACTAAACACAGCAACACACATAACCTACACACGACTAGGGCTGGGCGATATGGCTTCAGAAATTATAAATCGATATTTTTCAGCAAATTGACGATATTCTATATATATCTCGATAATTCTGTTTTTGTTCTGAAATAGCATAAAAGTTTTTTTTTTTTTTTTTTTTTTAATTAGAGGAACCATCATTTTATCTAAATAGCCATTGTAGCCAAGTAGAATTAATATTTCAAAGGAATTCAATACAAATTTATTTAAAAATAATGAAGGCATGTTTCCCACTGTTTTTCACAAAATTAACACAAGTGAGAGAAAAATATAATCATTTTCATTAATTTGCACATTTATAATTACAGTTGAAGCCAGAAATTTATATACATGTAGGTTGAAGTCAGTAAAACTCATTTTTTAACCACTCCACAGATTTAATGTTAACAAACTATAGTTTTGGTAAGTCGTTTAGGACATCTACTTTGTATATCATATGAGTAATTTTTCCAATAATTGTTTACAGACAGATTGTTGTTTCTTTTAATTGAATATATCACAATTCCAGTGGGTCAGAAGTTTACATACACTAAGTTAACTGTGCACTGAAGCAGCTTGGAAACTTCCAGAAAATTATGTCAAGCCTTTAGACAATTAGCCAGTTAGCTTCTGATAGGAGGTGTACTGAATTGGAGTTGTACATGTGGATGTATTTTAAGGCCTACCTTCAAAATCAGTGCCTCTTTGCTTGACATCATGGGAAAATCAAAAGAAATCAGCCAGGACCTCAGAAAAAAAATTGTGGACCTCCACAAGTCTGGTTCATCCTTGGGAGAAATTTCCAAATGCCTGAAGGTACCACATTCATCTGTACAAACAATAATACACAAGTATAAACACCATGGGACCTTGCAGCCATCATTCGAAGGAGACACATTCTGTCTCCTAGAGATGAATGTAGTTTGGTGCGAAAAGTGCAAATCAATCCCAGAACAACAGCAAAGGACCTTGTGAAGATGATAGAGGAAAAAGGAAGACAAGTATCTATATCCACAGTAAAACGAGTCCTATATCAACTTAACCTGAAAGGCTGCTCAGCAAGGAAGAAGCCACTGCTCCAAAACCACCATAAAAAAAGCCAGACTACAGTTTGCAAGTGCACATGGGGACAAAGACCTTACTTTTTGGAGAAATGTACTCTGGTCTGATGAAACAAAAACTGAACTGTTTGGCCATAATGACCATCATTATGTTTGGAGGAAAAAGGGTGAGGCTTGCAAGCTGAAGAACACCATCCCAACCGTGAAGCATGGGGGTGGCAGCATCATGTTGTGGGGGTGCTTTGCTGCAGGAGGGACTGGTGCACTACACAGAATAGATGACATCATGAGGAAGGAAAATTATGTGGATATATTGAAGCAGCATCTCAAGACATCATCCAGGAAGTTAAAGCTCTGATGCAAATGGGTCCTCCAAATGGACAATGACCTCAAGCATACCTCCAAGTTGTGGCAAAATGGCTTAAGGACAGAAAAGTCAAGGTATTGGAGTGGCCATCACAAAGCCCTGACCTCAATAATAGAAAATTTGTGGGCAGAACTGAAAAAGCATGTGTGAGCAAGGAGGCCTACAAACCTGTTCCGTCTGGAGGAATTGGCCAAAATTCCAGCAACTTATTGTGAGAAGCTTAAACAATTTAAAGGCAATGCTACCAAATACTAACAAAGTGTATGCAAACCTCTGACCCACTGGGAGGTTGATGAAAGAAATAAAAGCTGAAATAAATCATTCTCTCTACTATTATTCTGACATTTCACATTCTTAAAATAAAGTAGTGATCCTAACTGACCCAAGACAGGGAATGTTTTCTATGATTAATTGTCAGAAATTGTGGAAAACTGAGTTTAAATGTATTTCTTTAAGGTGTATGTAAACTTCTGACTTCATATTTGACATACAATCAAACATGGAAGCGTAATCTTATTAACCGTCATATATTTTTACTAAAACATTTTTTTTTTTTTTTTTTTTTTTTTGTGAATGAACAAGGTGTGCAAAAACTACTTCACTTAGCCTATTTTTTTCAGATGAATATTGCATAGAACTAAATTATTACTGTTTTACAGTATTACTGTAATAACAAATTACTTATTGTTTTATAAAAATCATGTTACATCTAACCATGGTAGTGAACATCCATGCCTCCATGTGCTTACAAATATATATATATATATATATATATATAAAATACATTTTCAAAAGTGCAAAATGCACTCAGTTTTTAAATTTGAAATAGAAATGCCTGAATCCTAAAAAATATGCTAAAATATATATTTTTTAATGAAAGAAATTATAACTGGTTTTGTTTGCCTGGGCGGCCTGAGGTCAGGGAATGATGTAAGGGGGCATTCATCCAAAAAAGGTTGAGAACCACTGTTCTAACCCAACACGCTGACTCAACAAACTAACTTAAAACATACTCAACACGCAAAGCCTATATTCTAATCCAACATACTGTCTCAGTACAATGACTCAACACACTAACCCAACACACTGACTAAACACACCAACACATACTCAACACACATAACGACTCAATACAATAACTCAGCACTCTAGCTGAACATACATAACCTAAACAATAACTTAACACACTATACTGCTCTACACATGCTGACTCGGCTCATTAACCCAACCCACTGATTCAACACAGACTAAACACACTCAACACACAGCCTACACACTAATGCAACACAATGACTCAACACACTAATTGAACACACATTCTGACATTCTACATTCTGACCCATCACACTGACTCAACACAATAACTTAAAACATACTCAACACGCATAACCCACATTCTAATCCAACATACTGACTAAAAACACCAATTTATACTCAACAGACATAACCTACACATGGCTGTACACATGCTGACTCAACACATTAAAGCAACCCACTGACTCAACGTGCTGTACCAACACACTAACTCAGCACTGCTGTTCTCAATACGATGACCCAAAACCAACACAAGACTTGTCTGCACAATAACTAATCACTACAATATCATTCAGTTATCTTTCCTCTGCACTTCACAATCTAAAACGCAAATTGAACATTACAACATGATGCAAATGATCACTCTGTCATGTTCACACTATTCGGAGAGCAGCATTATACCTACCTCAGCACACAGTATAAAATCACTCAAACACCATTTTTATTCTCAGTACAACCCCTCTTTTTAACATTAAACCACTTATAATCATAAAGAGACCATTAATGGACTTTGAAGAGAGAGAGAGAGAGAAAATCCCTAATACAGTGATTATTAATATAGCAGACATGAGGTTGATTGAACGCTCCCTCAGATGTCTCTAATAGGGTTTAGTTCAGCACTGTGAATGAACCGACACCATGACAACTGGCCTGATGAAGACTGATAGGAATGTATTGTTTGACGATGACGCGGTGTCATTGCATCAGCAAGTCTTTATGAATGCTTATACATGGACAGGCTCAACACACATTATAATAACAGACAGAGGAAGAGAGTGAGTTCTGGAAGGACAGGGCTCAGTCTGTCGTTTGATTTATGGGTTTCCAAAAATAATCCTGAGTCTGAACTGGGCTATGTGTGTGTATGTGTGTACTGACAGTTCTGTCAGGTAGGTCAGTGAGCTGTTGCTGCAAGAAGATGATTCGGACACTATTTATTTTTCGTATCCTCACCCACACACACACGCACACACACACACTCATGTCAGGTTTCAGTCATTACTCTCAGAACACACATTGGTGGGTAGCAACACTTTCTTTCTTTTACTTGTTTCATTATTACTATCGGTTATTCCCACATCATACTGTCAGGGCAGACACTGTGTGTCGTAGATGAAACACACGCTCTCTGGTAATGAGGAGGTTTCACACACTGCTCGCACTGTGTAGTTCATGTGTCATATTCAGGAAACATTGCTATTTGTGCCTCATTTGTGTCTCCATTACTTACTACACTGGTTAGAATGTAATACACACAAAATAAAAAAAAAAAGAAAACCTTTATTTCATTTAAAAATAAGTGTTTTTCATTGGAACATATACAGCATACTGTATATACAGTATATATATATATATATATATATATATATATATATATATATATACTATATACAATTTATATATGTATATATATATATATATATATATATATATATATATATATATATATATATATATTCCTTTTTTATTTGAATGCTTTTCATAAATATATTTATGGTTATATTTTAATGTTTGTTTTAATGTACCATTATTAATTGTAATTAATCACATAAAACTGTGCGATTAATCAGTTAACATTTTTAATTGATTCACAGCCTTAACAAAAACCTTTTTCATGATCTAACATGCATTCCTTTTACAAAATTCATCATAAAATAAAATAACAGATGGTAACTGGAGCATATTATGGCCATGTATAGAACTGTTCAGCCGTGACCTCAATTTGTAGGCGAACCCGGAAGCCTAATTCGCCATGGGTTTCCTCTGGATTTTCCTTTGGGTTTTTGTGTAAAATAAGGTCTGTGGTAAAGGATATTTGACGATACGTGGATGTTTTGCATTACAACATAAATTACACACATTCATACCTCAAACGTGAATTTCAAAGCTGTCGTGTTTTTTTTTTTAAAGTATGTAATTCAATATGGCTTCAAACGTCACGTTTGAGGTATGACTGTGTGTCAACAAAACGCCCATGTATCGTCAAACAATGTTTACTACAGACCTTCTTTTACTCATAAGTTCAAAAACTCCTGAGGGAACCCATGGTGAATTCTCTTCGGGGTGTATGGACAACAAGATGAACAGCTCTATAGCATCTTAGCATTAGCGCCATGAATACAAAATGTCAACATGGCAAATGATACATTATCTACTGCATACCTGTATATTATATATTACTGTAAATCATCACCGAGTGCTTAAAACATCTTATTTTACTGATCTCATGTGGAGTCTTATTCATAGTAGTAAATGAAATCACATTTTAATGTCACGTTAGTTAATGTTTTACATGTTGTCTGTTGACAGCGCGCATCTCATATTTTCATGCTAACAGTATACTGTTGCTTGACTGATTCGACCTTCTCTCTAGCTCAAAAAAAGAGCAAAAAGAGAAGAGCTTTACCGTTAGTGTATCATAGCCGTTCTTGGTCAGCTGCAATGTGGACCAGAATTTATGCTGACAGTCAAATGTCTGACTAATCATTACTAGTGTGTGGGACATTGGGCGAACAGTCATGCAGGATTAAGGACCAGCAGCTCCCTAAACTCTGTCAAAATGAAGCTTCATGTTTGAGGATTGAGAGATGGAACATAAATGAAAAATAAAAAGAAACCAAGAGGGATTAGAGCAAGAGAGAGAGATTTTAGTTTGAAAGAAGTTGTCTATTAGCGTTGAAGAGAAAGGCAACAGGAGCCTGTAAATTGATTACAAATGTGTCACAAACATGCACACGCACACGCACACGCACACGCACACACACACGCACACACACACACACACACACATATGCGTTTAGGTCAGGAATTGTTCTGCGTAATCCGATGAAGCTGAATAAAACAGTAATCCACAAAGTCCACATTCTGTCTCCCATGATTACACTCTTATTTACTTTACTAAAACTTAGTAAAACTTAACAGAACTTTTTAGACTCTTATTATTGAGTGTGCTGCTTTTGAGAAATATAAAACATTTCTACAAGTTAGATGTCTTAAATTCAAGCTAAGTTTTGACTGAGTAAATGTGTTCAAAACCACACACACACACACACACACACACACACACACTATATATATATATATATATATATATATATATATATATATATATATATATGTGTGTGTGTGTGTGTGTGTGTGTGTTTTGTTGTGTTTTTTTTTTTTTTTACAAATGTGCTGAATGAGTGGGGCAAATGTTTAAATGAGCGGTGTTTGTGCATGCAAAACTCACTGTCACAATGCTAAGGTGTTCTGGATGGTTGCCAGGGCATTCATATGCGGCTGCTAAGGTGTTTAAAATGATTTTTTAGCAATTTGTTATGCAGTGGCTAGAGATTGCCAGGGCATTGTTTGGTGGTCGCTAAATTGGGTGAAAGGGATTTGTTATATGTTGGCTAATGTGTTCTAAGTGTATTTTAGTGCATTACTGCAGTTGCTAGTGTATATTGGATGGATTCTGGGTGGTTGCCAGGGCATTGCTATGTGGGTCTGAAGGTGTGATGTATCAGGATTACATGCAGATTATACAGTCTAAAACTGTTGTCATTACGCAGCTCAATGGCGACTAGGTGAGGCCTGATCAATTAGCAATTTCGCTCTGGAATCATGTTGTCAAAAACCCCAGTGTGGTGAGGACTTGAATAGGGACAGGCAGATAGCAATTATTTGCCATATCCCTCTCCAAACCGAGACCCAATTCAACACAGAGTTCCAAGAGCATAGCTCTATGGAATCTAAATCATCTCATAAACCAGTCATCATGGGTCAAGAAACCAACCTGGTCTCATAGAATCCCATTACTATACCTGCAATTTTGCTAAATAGTTTTTGCATGGCACGTTGTGCATATTTCAGCAGTTTCCAGGTGCTACAACAATGACTTTTATTCACTTTCACATATATCATGAGTAAATCAGCAGATTATCATCAGTTCATAAACACTTTTCTCCCTGTTACTCACACAATGCTTATGACACTTTCACTATAGCACATGAAAAGGTGATACGTTTTAAAGTTTATATTACATAGCATCTGCATTTACAGACTATTTCGAATAGCTGATATAAATACTTATTAGTACGGCCGCCAATAAGGGGGGACCACTGGGACATTTGTCCCTGGCCCAGGTCTAAGAGGAGCCTGGGCTGAAACCAAAACCATAGGCGCTGATTAGGTAAGACTGAGCACCAATGGAACAGTGCAATATTGTGTTAAAGGAATAGTTCACCCAAAAATGAAAATTTAGTCATTATTTACTCATCCCCACGTTTTATAAACCCCTATGATTTTCTTTCTATTTCTTAACACAAAAGGATACATTTTTAAAAAACTATGTGCTCAGAGATGTCAAACAATTGCAGTTTATGGTGACTAGGGATCAGGCACGCTTTTGATGAGGTGCCCTTCCTAAGGAGATCCACTGCCCCTTTGGTGAGGTGGCAACAAGTATGGCAGCACGCACAGTCACGCACCCACCCGTTCTGACAAAGTCCCGTCCAGACTTTGAAGTCCTTTATGTTTATCATACTTCTTCCATTTGTAATAATATATGTAATAATATAATAAATTACCCCAGGTAAGACCATGGATGGCTCCTCAATACTGTGGTTTGGTCAGTGTAGCTAGTATTATTATTAGTTGTAGTACAAAAGCATTTATTGTAAATAATAAAAGGCATTCAGAAACTTTACCATTGTTGTAATAAAAATGAAGTCTATTAGATCCATATTAAAGTCTATTAAATTTGATTCTCCTTAATGAAATTTTGCATAAGCGGCTGCTGCAACAGTTTAAATGCAGGAAGAAAAAAAAAACATGTTTATTGAACCCATTTACCCTGAAAACACGCAATAAGGTTTGGTGAGAAACAAAAAATCTAATTTATTACTTAGTGAAAATCTTCACCAACTGTTGCTCTTCTGTGCATGTTCATGAGAGTGCACGAAAGAAGCAGTTCATACAGACCTTCTCATGAGATGGGGCGTTCAAGTGAGAGCTATGGTGTTGGTGCAACCAGACCAATAGAGATTTGAAATAAAGAGGACACATCACAGCTGCACACAAACCAGACAACTGACTCACAAAACATAAACTTATGCATATAACTACTGTTCCAAAAGTAGGGAAACAAGGTACAACACATTAAGTATGGGATATCACACCCTCGCTTACACACACTGAAGACACCTCTATTCACACCTGAAAGGCAATTGATGCACGGCGATGCCGGGTAGCCCCGCCTACCCAGCAAGTATATAAATACTGTTGCCTGCTTCATACCCGTTGTTCAAATAGGCTCTTCACCATCGCTACAGTGAAGTGGGGCTACAATGTCTTGTACCTCATTTCCCTCCTTCTGGGAACCGTAATTATATGCTTAACTTTACATTCCCATTCAGTCGGTTCACTTGGTACAACACATTAAAGGGGCATTCAGTAGTTCTCTAGCTAGCATTAGCATTGCTCTTCTTCTTGTACTTTAAGTACCGATATGACAGTGGTGTTAGATGCTGTACTGCCATCTATTGATGTGGATAAGCATGATCGTCTCTGCTGCCCCCGCCAGCTTTGGAATATCATTTGCATTTGGAAAATGTCGGAGTTTGAGGTAATTTCTAAAGTTATGTATTACTATATAATTTAATTGCTTTGCCTAAAATCAAATGTCAGAATTCAAGTGAACAGAATTCTACAGTTAAGGAAAGATTATTACTGTCCCTCATATCAATAATCTTTTGGGACTGTTTACGTTTCACACTATTTCTAAAGACAGTTATTACCTTTATTAGAGAATTGCTTAGTGTGAAATAAACCTCAACGATTATTGACACTGACTACCACCCCTGGAGTCTCGAGTTCTAATCCAGGGTGTGCTGAGTGACTCCAGCCAGGTCTCCTAAGCAACCAAATTGGCCTGGTTGCTAGGGAGGGTAGAGTCACATGGGGTAAACTCCTCGTGGTCGCGATTAGTGGTTCTCTCTCTCAGTGGGGCATGTGGTAAGTTGTACGTGGATCGCGGAGAGTGGCGTGAGCCTCCACATGCGGATTCTTCATGGTGTTATGCACAACGAGCCACGTGATAAGATGTGCAGATTGACTGTCTCAGAATCGGAGGCAACTGAGACTTGTCCTCCGCCACCCAAATTGAGGTGAGTAACCATGCCACCACGAGGACCTACTAAGTAGTGGGAACTGGGCATTCCAAACTGGGAGAAAAGGGGCTTAAAAAAAATTATTACCTGTCCAACAAAAAGGAAGCAACATCGGCATTGCTACTCATGTTTTTCTCCGTCATCAAATCTTTCCACCTTGTGTATGCCGAACCAATGTTTACTCCAGTTTTTTGCCTTTGCCGGTCTTTCAGTCTTCTTGCTTCGGACCTTTTTCACTTCTTCGGCAGTACAGCTACTGAATCTCCTGTTGTCTCTGCTGCTAAAGCACGATAATAAGTATGTTCCATTGTGTACTTTTCGCTCTTCGCATCACCAAACAACACTGTGCTAAGCATAGCCAAGCGTATCTACATAGGCGGCAGCCAATGAGCGCAAGGATTTTCTTCGACGTTTAGTGAAACACAGCGGACCATGTCATTTCAACATGGCGAAACACATTGAAGGGTGTGACCCGCACCATGGATAATAAAAACACTTTTTATAGAAAACTATTATGAGTACAGTCTTCATCTCATGTGAGTGTACACCATTCAGATCACTCTTCACAAAAACACAATTCATTTGTTAATGTGTAAAACTTTTTAAAATTAGCCCCAAATTACTGAATGCACCTTTAAGTGTAGGACCTATATTTACGCCATGTCAGTGCAGCTGCCAGCTAGATGCAGACCCGGTTCTGCGGGGTTGTGAACATTAGAGCACCCTCAATTGAATATGTAAGAATGTAAGATTAATAATATTGTATATTGGCAAAGCATTTTGACTTGAATCCCAGCGAACACACAAAACCAATAAACATGTATGATCTTTCAGTGTCCTAATTTGCAGGCGGAGCATTCTGCTTTCATGCCTCTCTTGTACAATTGATCATTTGATTGGAGAAGATTTCTGCTCTCGCATAGAGAATTTAGTGTAGTGGAATTATCTCACTTAATCGACCAGCTTTCGATTTCTGCTTCGGGATAAAGTGGCACAAAACTGCTGGTCAGTTTCCCAAAGCCAAATCCACACCTTAATGATAAGTGAAACATATATATATATATATATATATATATATATATATATATATATATATATATATATATATATATATATATTAAAAAAATAAATTAAAAAAAAGTGTATTAGTGTTTTAGATTAGTGTTTGCGGATATCATCTTCCGACATCGCTTGCTGCATTCATGCGCAGAGAAAAAAATCAAAAATGATTGAACATTAGGAAAAAAAAACTTTTCTTAAACGAAGGCAGTGTAATTTGTGAATTAAATCATTTTTATTTGTTTTAGGATCATTAAACATGATTTCATCTAATATATATATATATTGGACAAAATCTCACTTTATGCAGGACAAATATTTTTTATTTGTTAAATCCATGGTTAAACCCTGCTGTACATATAAAGAGTGCATGCACAAGACATGATCGTTTGATGCATATAAAGTCCAGATTCACTTTATAATACTTTAAAAATATCAAGGAAAAACAAAGGGGGCACATGGTATCTACTAATATAATAATTATTATATAAATAACCACAGTCCTTTAGATTGCATATGATTTGTACATATAAAATTGAAGGGAATATTAATAAAGCAACAACACTGAAAAAGAGAAAAACATTCACTGCTCTTTTCTGGATAACTTAATACACAAAATTGCTCATTTTAATTTACAGCCCCAAAGTCTGATAGCATTAAATCAGAAACATATTAATGTATCAAATCTATAATCATTCCGTGGAGACAACAGAAAAAAAAAACAATTATGAATTTCACTTTTACCTGCAATATTTTCCCTGGTATCAGTCCATGTTTTCATTTTTGCCATAAAGGACTCGAACAAATTTTAAAGTTGAAAAGATTGTAGTTTTCTGGGTCGGTTGTATCACTCGGGTCAAGTTTAAACTGAAAAGCGCAAATTTGCACATATGTGAGTTTCCGTGCCAACGCACATGTTTTATCACTTGTAGAGGCATGTTTGATGACTTGTTTAAAGTAAATAAAGGCAATTACGAACTGAAAACAAATGTTATGTCATTATTTGAAGATCTTCAATGACATGTGCTAACGGAGAAATATTTGACAGATTACAAATGATAAGGAAGGTCTGGTTGACCCGATTATCTAACAGCTGTTGTAAACCAGTCCAAAATAAACTGCGAGATTTTATATACTCAAACACAACAATACAATCACATAATTTCAGATGTGCACATTACTAATCATTTGATAATTTAATAAATGTCAGCCTATAGTCTATATATTTCACCCAGAGGGGCGCCTCAACCCATGTGGTCAAAGGGGCAGTTGCTTGGGCCACTGTAGCTACCCCGTGCTTGGAACCAAGTATACTACAGAGAAACTTAATGTCGGAGCGGGATTTGAGAGAAAGCTTTTTTACCAGTGAGCGTGTGCAGTACTTGAGCGGAGCGTCTGCTTGGGCCGCGAGCGTCTGAGCAGAGGGCACATGTATGGAGCGGGTTATTGAGCGGAGTGTCACACCACTCCACTTTGCTCAATGCTCTGGCAGGTAGTTTGGTAGTAGTGTGAAGGAGAATCTAAAGTATGTTACATTTGACCCGATTGATCCCCATACACTTTTTACATCTGTACTGTAGCTTCCAGTGGCATCAGACCTGGTTGAGATAATTACCTTCACCTGGTCGAGACTTCAGTGACCTACCGATGCTTTGCTCTCCTGGGTTTGACCTTTGGTCTCTCTATGGATCTGTTAACACTCTGTGAGCTCCCCAAGCCACGACACCTCTCAGCGGTACACACACATGACAGTGGAGCAATGCATTGTGGGTAATGACTAACTCAAGGGAGCGCCGCAGCTCGGAGATCACACACTCTCTCAGCGTGGTTTTGCGAAACACCAGTTGTCATGGGCAGCCGTCGGAACACACAGAAACAAGACAAGAAATAAATTCAGCTGTCCAGAGGCGGCACACAAGATAAGGATTGCAAAACATTACAAGCTAACAAGACACAAATCAGTTAATAGACAAGTGAGTATGTTTACATCGGCCTGTGGTGAAAATGAACTGTTGGCTTTCTCTCTCACGCACACTGACACAAAACAACAAATACAAGCCTGAAAGCATGTAACTGTAAAGAGAAAATAAGCCCAGAAAAATACTCTAAGAATGTACAGAGACATGAATGCTTAGTAAAATAATGCAAGTGTGTGGTCCTGTTGTACAGTCTTAACAACATCTTGTGTTGCTGTTAACCATTTTTGGGGAAGCTACTTTAAAACTATAGCTTCCCACACTAAAATAGTTAAACTACATTCAAGCTACTCTTTAAAAAATAGTAGTTAGTTACACTACATGCTATTAACAGAAGTAGCTAACTACATTGAAGCTATTTAGAGAAGAAAATATTTTTAGTTCAGTCATGACAACTCTCTGAAAGATTTAGCATGTTAATGTGGGTATGACATATTGATAGGATATTGGTCTTGAGGACTAGATCTGCTATGGCAGACAAAGTAAAGAGATTTGCTACTGCTACAACATATACATAGATGCTGCATCAAGCATGTATGACATGCTGCTGAACAAGACACAAACACAATCCCGCAAAAAAGCAGAGAAGCTGCATAACATACAGAAAACATAACCGACCAAACAAGTAGATCTACCACCAAGACTTGTGTACTGCTGCTGCTCCAAAGAGCCATGTGTGTGCTAGCTAGGTGTAACTTGGCCTGCTTGGCTGAATCACATAACCCTACTGATCTGAATCTCTATGTGTGTCTGGGCCTGTTTAGCCGAAAGGCTTAAACGGCTATTGACCAGACTCAAAATGTGTCCCTAGACCAGGAAAGCAGCGAGCTTATATAAATAGTAGCTTAGCCTCACTATGTGTGGATTGTTTATATACTAATATAGCGTTGTGTGTGTCAGTGCCTGATTTGGCTACGACTTACCTTGATAAAGGCACTCTTTTATGTGTCATGGCCAAAAGCAAACCTTACTGTGCAAGGTGATAGAAAAAAAAGCCCCAGCAACCACCTGAGCAAATAGCATTTTAAGAGAAAACTCTAGAAGCGCGCTACAGTGCAACCGGATTACTTGCAAACTGAGTAAATGTAAAATGTAAGACAAAGAGAAAGTATGCTGGTTGATTGGCTACCCAGTTACATGTCAAATAATGTACCAGCTTACACCATATGAACCGATTGGCTTGACATATCACATCTGAGTGAGCTGAATGGTTAACAGATAACAAGTTCAAAGAACCTATCAGCTTGTGCCATTCAGAGTTGCATGCGTGAACTCAGTCATATATACAGTATTACAATCGGAAGATATTATTGAATACGGCAAGTTCCAATTGCAGAATTCATTAATATCACTTTATATTTATTTCTTTAATTAGGGTTTGTGGTGAGCAGGGCAGAGCCAAGCAGCGTCTGGGCAGAACGAAGCCGGGAAGATAAATGGCGAATGACTTTCACCTGCATGCCACATCGGTCTCGCGTTCCAGCGAGGGGTGGCAGGAGTACTTAAGGAGAAGAGACAGCGTCAGACAAGAGAGAGAGATGCATGAAGCTGTCTGTGTGGGTCTGCGTGTCAGAGGGGCGGGTGCTGAAATGCAGCGCATATGTTGAATGTTCGGCTGAAAAGTCTTATTCTGGAATGCTGAAAAGTCTTTGACAATAAATGTCTATGTGCTTTGTCAACCCGGTCCCAGCTTCCTCCTTTCCCTCGTTAATTGTTACAGGGTGATATTCCCATACGTTTTCCTACTGTAGCATTGTATTTGTTGTAAAACCCCAGACTACTTTAATAGTAATAAACATAGTAATACATTTAATTTTATTTAGTTTTGCTGTTCATGTTACTTGCAATGAAAGTGCTAATTTCTAGCATGAAAGTGCCCATTGCTTCATTCACAGTTAGAGGCTGCTGCTGGTTTAAGATACAATCTAGGTTTCGTTTTCTCTCAGAAATACACAGATAAAAGTGAGCGACTGCACAATTGTTAGTAGCTCAGTAGTTATGAGAGTGTTTAACCTGTTGTCATGCTCATAACTCAGTTAATTATGAGTCTGCGAGTGGCTTCATTTGTTCTCCGTTGATCGCAACCTGAGCGGACGTCTCACCTGTGACACCTGCAAAATCATGAATAATAGATTGAGGTGATCTCACCTTCCATTTAAAGCGATGCAAACATTCACCCGCTGAGAAGCCAATGGCTCGAATTTAACGAAAGGCCACCGATACACAACAGGGTGCCGGTCGAGTACACATTAACTGTAGGTGTTATATAAACCAAACTCAGTAAACTTTACACTGTTTTCTTAAATGAGCTTTTTGTTTTTGTGTTACAGATGGAATTTTCATTTTATGTTTCTTGGCTGACCTACATAGAGTTACATAATCCAGCTGACAGCATTTGCTAAATACAGGCCGTTAAGCACACATCTCTGGGCATATGCTGTGCGCTGGAGATGTCAGAGAGATCGGTCAAATTTAGTTAAATGCATAATGGCTCATATTATTTGTGAACACCCACAGACTAACACATGAGTAGAAATATTTACTGCATTTAGACTCGATCTGGTGAAACCTCCAGTGTAGGCTGTTAGCAGGATTGAGTGAGTGCTAAAAATGAAGACTTGCACACAAACACATTGCTTTAGACACCCTACTCTCTGTAATATAAACAATGTGCTTGCACTTTGTAATATGAAAGTTGGAATTTTAAGAAATTGTTTACCCACGACTTTCTTTCTTCCATGAAGATGTTTTCTTAAACAGATGTTATAAGAAAAAAGGCTTGCACACTTACTTTATACTTCAAATTTTCAGCATGATCTCATGAACATTTCACGACTGTGGCAACATTTTTGCAAAATGATATTAATGGTTGATGTTCATTTCAACAATTATAAATATATTTTTTTAAATTGCATGTTAACATAAGTTAATGCAATATGAACTAACATGAACTAACAATGAACGATTGTATTTTCATAAATTAACATTATCCAAGATTAATAAATGCTGTTAATACACATTGTTCATTGATAGTTCATAATACCTAATGCATTTACTAATGTTAACAAATACAACCTTATTGTTATGCGTAAAGTCATAAATACATAAAAGTCATAAAATGTCAGTGACTAGCATATTAATAGCATGGTACTTAATATATACCATGGTAATAACATTTTTACCATTCATTTACTATGTCTTTTACACAGTACACCAAGGTATGACATGGTTTTACCATGGCACTTTTTTGTAAGGGTGTAATAATTGGTATTACACCCTCGTCCCTTGTTTATTTATAAAAAAAGGTAAAAATCACTGTCACAGTAAGGCACTAACAATGGAAGTGAATAGGACCAGTCCATAAACATTAGAATACAAAATGTTTCAAAAGTATTGTCACAAGACGTAAAACATTATATGTTTTAACATGATTTTAGTATGATAAAATTGCTTACTAACCTTATCAGTGTGAAGTTATACAATGTTACAACTTCACTGGCATGATGACGTAACATCAGTAAACGTTGTAAGTGATTTTAACCCACTAAAATCATGTTATAATGTGTATTGTGTCGCAACACAACAAAATGAAGCCACAACACAAAGAAATTAAGCACAACACAACAGAAATGCTCCCTGCCACTAGGGGGCATTGTGGACTTGGTGAATAATGTTTAGGTTTTTAAAACTTTATTGGCAGTATTACATGCTTACATGAGGAGGACAGGACACGATAAGACATTCCCAATGTGAGTAAAGTAGATTTATGTTTTGATTGTATCATGATTTAAATACATTTGGGCAAAAACATTTGTGCATTGTGAAGCTGAGTATTGTAATTAACTCTCTATGGCAGTGGTTCCCAACCCTGTTCCTGGAGGTCCCCCAACACTACACATTTTGGATATCTCCCTAATCAAACACACCTGATTCAACTCATCAGCTCATTAGTGGAGGCTCCAAGACCTGAATTGGTTGTGTCAGTAAAGGGAGATATACAAAATGTGTAGTGTTGGGGGACCTCCAGAAACAGGGTTTGGAACCACTGCTCTATGGTATGGTGTTGCCTCCAGGAAACATAACAAAATTTGTCTTACTGAGTCAAAATAAAACACCTGATTCATGAGTCCTTTCTTAATATTTGTGTTGTATCTTAATTTATTTGTGTTGTAACTAAATTCTGTTGTGTAGTGGCTTAATATCTTTGTGTTGTGGCTTAATTTCATTGTGTTGTGGTATAATTTTGTTGTGTTGTGGCTTAATTTTGTTGTATTGTGGCTTAATATCTTTGTGTTGTGGCTTCATTTTGTTGTGTTATGGCTTCATTTCATTGTGTTGTTGCTTATTATCTTTGTATTGCAGATTCATTTTGTTGAGTTGTGGCTTCATTTTGTTGTGTTGTGGCTTAATTTCATTATGTTGTGGCTTAATTTCATTGCCTTGTGGCTTCATTTAGTTGTGTTTTGGCTCAATTTCGTTGTGTTGTGGCTTCATTTTGTTGAGTTGTGGCTTCATTTCATTGCCTTGTGGCTTCTTTTCATTGTGTTGTGGCTTCATTTTGTTGCATTGTGGCTTAATTTATTTGTGTTGTGGCTTAATATCTTTGTTTTGTGGCTTCTTTCCATTGTGTTTTGCCTTCATTTCATTGTGTTGTGGCTTCTTTTTGTTGTATTTTGACTTCATTTCATTGTGTTGCAGCTTAATTTTGTTGTGTTGTAGCTTAATATCTTTGTGTTGTGGCTTAATTTCATTGTGTTGTGGTATAATTTTGTTGTGTTGTGGCTTAATTTTGTTGTATTGTGGCTTAATATCTTTGTGTTGTGGCTTCATTTTGTTGTGTTATGGCTTCATTTCATTGTGTTGTTGCTTATTATCTTTGTATTGCAGATTCATTTTGTTGAGTTGTGGCTTCATTTTGTTGTGTTGTGGCTTAATTTCATTATGTTGTGGCTTAATTTCATTGCCTTGTGGCTTCATTTAGTTGTGTTTTGGCTCAATTTCGTTGTGTTGTGGCTTCATTTTGTTGTGTTGTGGCTTCATTTCATTGCCTTGTGGCTTCTTTTCATTGTGTTGTGGCTTCATTTTGTTGCATTGTGGCTTAATTTATTTGTGTTGTGGCTTAATATCTTTGTTTTGTGGCTTCTTTCCATTGTGTTTTGCCTTCATTTCATTGTGTTGTGGCTTCTTTTTGTTGTATTTTGACTTCATTTCATTGTGTTGCAGCTTAATTTTGTTGTGTTGTAGCTTAATATCTTTGTGTTGTGGCTTCATTTTGTTGAGTTGTGGCTTCCTTTCGTTGCGTTGTGGCATCATTTCGTTACATTGTGTCTTAATTTGTAAGTGTTGTGGCTTCATTTTGTTGTGTTGTGGTTTCATTTTATTGTGCTGTGGTTTAATTTAGTTGTGTTGTGTCTCAATATTTTTGTGTTGTGGCTTAATTTATTTGTGTTGTGGCATCATTTTGTTGTTGTAGAGCCGAGGAGGGCGGGGCCGGGCTGGAATGAGACACACCCGGTCCCCAATCAGCCTGATGGGGCGCGCGAGGGATAAAGGCGGCCGGGGACGACAGTTCGAGAGAGAGAGAGAATTATAGACAGCTGTACTGTGTGTTTTTGGTTGTGTGTTTTGTTTAAATTGTTTATTAAATTATTATTTAAGTTGTCAAGCCGGTTCTCGCCTCCTCCTTTCCACTAAACCCCTTTACACTGGTGCCGAAACCCGGGAACGCGGAGGGGTCGAGAGAAGACCGCCGTCCGCGGGGGGAGGAGGGAAGCGACTCCCCGACCGCCTGGAGTGGTAGGGCCGCTGCCAGGGGCGGAGGAGTGTCCCCACGGGACGCCAGGAACGCGGAGGGGCGTTCTGTCCGCTGGGGGTCGGAGGTCTGTCTCCGGTCCACCCAGGGAGGAGCGGCTGCAGTCCGCCTGAGGGTGGAGTAGTGATCGAGGACCACGCGACGGGAATCCCTCCTCCTTCCTGGGTTTCGGCACCAGTATAATAAATAATAAATAATAATTTAGTTGTGTTGTGTCTCAATATCTTTGTGTTGTGGCTTAATTTATTTGTGTTGTGGCTTCATTTTGTTGTGTTGTGGCTTCATTTATTGTGTTGTGGCTTCATTTTATTGTGTTGTGGTTTCATTTTATTGTGCTGTGGTTTAATTTAGTTGTGTTGTGTCTCAATATCTTTGTTGCTTAATTTCATTGTGTTGTGGCTTCATTTTGTTGTGGCTTAATATCTTTGTATTGTGTCTTAATATATATGTGTTGTGGCTTAATTTTGTTGCATTGTGGCTTCATTTAGTTGTGTTGTGGCTTAATATAATTGTTGTTGCTCAATTTATTTGTGTTGTGGTTTCATTTTGTTGAGTTGTGGCTTCCTTTCGTTGCGTTGTGGCATCATTTCGTTGCATTGTGGCTTAATTTTTAAGTGTTGTGGCTTAATATCTTTGTGTTTTGACTTCATTTTGTTGTGTTGTGGTTTCATTTTATTGTGCTGTGGTTTAATTTAGTTGTGTTGTGTCTCAGTATCTTTGTTGCTTAATTTCATTGTGTTGTGGCTTCATTTTGTTGTGGCTTAATATCTTTGTATTGTGTCTTAATATATATGTGTTGTGGCTTAATTTTGTTGCATTGTGGCTTCATTTAGTTGTGTTGTTGCTCAATTTATTTGTGTTGTGGCTTAATTTCATTGTGTTGTGGCTTCATTTATTTGTGGCTTAATTTTATTGTGTTGTTGCTTAATTTAGTTGTGTTGTGGATTAATATATTTGATTATTTATTATTTCCACAAGTATCTGGCTGCTGTATGCAAGTTCATGTGTGCAGGACAAGAAAAGTCTAATTGTCCCCTCACTGAATGGGAGGATAATAAGGAAGCCTTTATTATTGTCACATGTTATACATTTTATTTTTTTCATATATACAGTGAAATGTCTTTGTTTTCACATATCCCAGCTAAGCTAGGTTTAGAGTGCAGGGTCAGCCATGATACAGTGCCCCTGGAGCAGATAGGGTCAAGGGCCTTGCTCAAGGGCCCAACAGTGGCATCTTGGCAGTGTTGGGGCTTGAACCCATGACATTATGGTCAGTAACCCAGAGCCTTAACCACTGAGCCACCACTGACCCCAAATAATAATAATTATTATAGGCTACATTATTTTGTGTAAAAAGACAGTTCTACATTAGATTACCATTGTTCCCTTAGGTGGGTGGATATTGTCAAAGATACAGACTTAAGCAGGTCTAAATATTCTTCTTCAGATTTCAAAAACAATAACCCTACATTGTATGTTTTTATTTTCAAAGTAAAGTTAATCAAAACCTATTTGTTAGTTGAGGGTGTGAGGTCATGTTTGTTCTTCAGCCAGATCTTAAGAAGGACTTTACAGCCAGACTCAAATGTTAACTAAATACATCTTTTAATGTAATTACATACTATTTTAATGTAAATAAATGCATAATAGTAAGTTTTATTTTTCATCTTAACATGTTAGTTACAATAAATGTGTTAGGTAAGATAAATCTGGGCAAAGAAAATTGTGCACATATAAGTAAATGTGATCCATTCATGTTGACTTTAAATACTGGATTCACACGGAAGTCTCATTTTTCAACCTCTCACTAACACAACACAACATCATCAAACATGATTCTCCTGAGATCCTACTTATGATTTCAAATGAGTGTATTTGGCATTGTATTTATCTCAGTATTGACTGTGTGTATTTATTTAAAGGGAGTTTGACATGTTGTCATATTTATCAGTCTGGTTGCATTGGCGGTGCTGACTGCATGTCGATATGACTGCTCAGCTTTAATTGCATCCTGGGTTATTCAGAGAGGAGAATAAATAGTGCTCAGTGCTCTGGGGACTCGGACCGGCCAAAGACAACATTCTCATTACTGTAATGTGATAAACTAATAAAACTTTATTTAAATAGTACAGTATTTAACATTGTGGATATGGCAGGCTGGGGCTAATTGTAACATACGCAGCCGACGTCTCGGTCTCATGGAAGTAAAACTTCTGAAATCGCTTATAGCACCTTTAATGCTCTTGAGTTTTAAATTAACAAAACCCACCTCCCTACCCTAAACCTAAACCTAACCGTTGTTATAACACCTCTAGTGGAAACTGCCACAATACATACATTTCGTCATTTAGCAAAAAAATATGTAGTAATGTGATGCTATGAGACCAGGTTGTAGTTTTTTATTCAAAATGTGGTGTATTAAATGAAAAATTAAGTTGGTAATCAGTCTGTTCAGTTCATTACTTTGAGTCAACAATTCACATACCAGTAAAAGTGTGCAGAAGGTGCGCACATATTTACACCAAGTTTTATTTTTATACATACCGATGTGTGGTAAATGGTGTACGACCATATTTTGGGCATATGTAATGTTTATATGGTACATCAGGCCCCTGGTATACATCATTATGGATGTATTGAGGTTTTGGCTATCCAGGGCATGTGTCTGTCCATCTGAGGGAGCTTTATTTTTATAAAGCCCAATGCTCCTTAGAGAGAATGTGTCTGTGTGTGACTAAGACAGCATTCACAAAACATTCTCATACTGAAAGCCTCTCTCTCTCTCTCTCTCTCTCTCTCTCTCTCTCTGCAACAATTTTCTAAAGGAATTTTTGGCACAGAGAATCCTTTCACAGGTGTGAACGCACCTTTGAAGAGCATTTTAAGACTTAAAACTGGTTTTATCTGCAAAGCTATGAAACAGCAAAACAGACCCTCTGACATTTTTAGAATTTTAAAAAAAGAAGTTGCCGTAAAACATGCCGCTGAATATGCATGAAAACTTTCAGTGGTCTGCTAGGAATTTTGGAGATGGTCAGAAATATTTCTGTGTGTGTCAAAAGTCTTAGTGGAGTGTCTTTCATCAGAGAAAAAAAAAAAAAACACCCCTCAATATTACTGTCAAATTTACTGCATATGATATGAAGTACACTGGTAGACATTAAACAGAAATACCAGATCTAAAAACAATAGGGCTGTCAAAATTAACTTGCAAATAGTTAAATAAATGTAAAAAAAAAAAAAAAAAAAAATCACCTACAAAATATTATGCATTCGAAAGTATGCACATTGAGATGCAATGTTAGAGTTCCTTGCAGCAAACCATACTTGCTCACAGCATCACAGAAATGGAAATAAACAATATATCGCCTTCTGAAGCCACTTTTTGTATTGTTTTATCAATGTGTTACTCATTTGCTATATATATATATATATATATATATATATATATATATATATATATATATATATATATATATATATATATATATATATAGCAAACGAGTACATACACTACTGGTCAAAAGTTTTGAAACACATTCTTTATTTTATATATATATATATATATATGTATAATTTTTTTTTTTTTTTTTTTTTTTCACATTTAGAATAATAGTAAAGTCATCAAAACTATGGAATAACATAAATGGAACTATGGGAATTATGTTGTGACTAAACAAAATCCAAAATAAATCAAAACTGTGTTATATTTTAGAATCTTCAAAGTAGTCACCCTTTGCCTAGATTTTCCAGAAATGTACTACTTCTTGAGGTATCACCCTGGGATGCTTTTTAAACAGTATTGAAGGAGTTTCCATCTATGTTGGGCACTTTTTTTTATTAAATTTTAGTTTTATAATGAAATATATTTATATGGTGGCACAATTATATTTTTGTCTACAAAACTAATTTTAAACATTTAAGCATACGTCTTCAGATCAAAAGATTTTTAAGATCATGAGAAACATTTCAGTCAAGTGTTTCAAAACTTTTGACCGGTAGTGTGATATATATATATACACACACACACACACACACACAGATCAGCCTCAACATTAAAACCACCTGCCTAATAGTGTGTAGGTTCCCCTCGTGCCGCCAAAATAGCACCAACCCACATCTCAGAATAGCATTCTGAGATGATAATCTTCTTACCACAGTTGTACAGAGCAGTTATCCGAGTTACCGTAGACTTTGTCAGTTCAAACCAGTCTGGCCATTCTCTGTTGACCTCTCCCATCAACGAGGCGTTTCCATCCACAGAACTGCCACTCACTGGATGTTTGTTTGTTTTTGGCACCATTCTGTGTAAATTCCAGAGACTGTTGTATGTGAAAATCCCAGGAGATCAGTAGTTACAGAAATACTCAAACCAGCCCATCTGGCACTAACAATCATGCCATGGTCCAAATCACTGAGATCACATTTTTTCCCCATTCTGATGGTTGATGTGAACATTAACTGAAGCTCCTAGCCCGTATCTGCATGATTTTATGCACTGCTTCTACACGATTGGCTGATTAGATAATCGGATGGATGATTGTTGGTGCCAGACAGGCTGGTTTGAGGATGTCTGTAACTGCTGATCTCCTGGGATTTTCACACACAACAGTCTCTAGAAAGTCATCAAAAAAAAGATGCACTCTCATTTTCATTATCTATGTGAATGTTGACATCACCAACAATTAAGGCTCTATCTACAGTAACTACTAGATTTGCAAATTCACCAAGGAATTCAGAATAAGGCCCGGGTGATCTATATACTGTAGCAAGGGCAAAAGACAACAGATTTTTTATTATTTATATCTGATGGTGTCACATTAAGCATTATTAGTTCAAAAGACTTATATCCTGTCCCCTGAGTAACACCAAAATGTCACTGTAAATTGTAGCAACACCTCTTCCTCGACCCTTCAGATATGACTCATTTTTATAACTATAACCTAGGGGATTAGATTCATTTAAACTAATATATTAATCTGATTTAAGACAGGTTTCAGTCAAACAGAGCACATCCAGAATATGATCTGTAATCATTTAATTTACAATTAGTGCTTTGGTTGAAAGAGATCTAATATTTAGTAGCCCTATCTTTATATGATGTTTATCTTAAAACATTTTCTAAATTATTTAGTGAGGGGTTTGTGTTTGGTAGTTCGGGGACAGACACAGTCTCTGTATGATATCTAGGTGATACAGTCTCTATTTGTTGTAGTTTATGTGAACTGTGTGACATTTCAAAACAGCTAGCAGACGTTCGGATTAGCCAGTTTGTCTGCTTCCTGACCTGGGCCACAGTTAGTCAAATACTATCACTATTAAGACTATGAGCCAAATTACTAGAGAGGAGAGCAGCACCTTCCCTGGGGGGATGGAGTCCATCTCTCTTTAGCAGGTCAGGTCTACCCCAAAAACTCTTCCAGTTGTCTATAAATCCTATGCTATTCTTCAGACACCACTCAGACATCCAGCCATTCAGTGACACTAATCTATTATAAACCTCATCACCACGATGAGCAGGGAGAGGGCCAGAGCATATTACAGTGTCTGACATCATTTTTGCAATTTCACACACCTCTTTAACATTATTGTTAATAATCTAGTGATCTCCGACTGGTGAAGCCGGACATCGTTAGTGCTGACATAAAAATTTTAGAAAATCTACATTTAGCATTAGCCAGCACTTGTAAATTCGATCTGATGTCAGACGCTCTATCATCCGAAATATATTTAACGATGGTGACCGGAGTCTCTATTTTCATGTTCCTTACAATAGAATCACCAATTATTAGGGCTCTTGCAACATGATTCTTAGTGGGTGCATCACTGATTGGGGAAAATCGATTGGAAACCCTAACAGGAACAGGAGAGTGGTGTCGCTTTGCTGAGTGGCTTCTCTTTCTCACTGACCTCCACTAGCATTCGGATGCGGGTCTCTAACTCATTAATGTTCTCCGTCAGCTTGACTAATTCCTGACATTTATCACATGTGAATCCCTCACTGCTGATGGAAGAAGCTATAGTAAACATGTGGCATGTAGTGCAGGATGCCATGACATACCGCAATTGTTTGTTGTTGTTCCTGAGCGCCGAGGGTTTGAGATTGATTTGAATCCCTCATGCAATTGTTTGTTGTTATGGTTGTTCTTGATAAGCGGTTCTTTGAGGTTGATGCAATAATCCGTGTAACAGGAGAAAACAGGTGCGTGCTGTAAAATGCACGCAGTTTAATCATGATAAAATTAGAAGGCGGATGCACGCGGAAAAAAATACACACAGTTGAATCTCAATAAGAGAATAATGCGGGGAAAACTTGATGCGTGCTGAAAAATGGCAGATATGAAAGTGAATAGGGACTGGGGCTGTCAAAGACCAAATAAATAAATAAACAACAACAACAAAAAAACTTTAAGCAATGTGTTTTAAGAATGATTCCTCAAACCTCCACTGTTTTCCTTCAAAACAAAATCAAAACAATGAGCTTTAGTTTTAAAAAGGGCCACTCAGTGGTATGTGTATGCTCTCGTGACCCCAGGATCTGTACATTTAACTTCTGTTCCAATACCTAGTGAGCTGCAAACCTAGACAGCATCTTAAGGTGCATGCCTGACATGAAGACTGTTGCAAACGTTTGAAAGCAACATTATACTATCTTCTAAGATTCCTAATTGTGACAAAATTCTCAGGAAATATCACATGTATCCTTCATTGATAAAGGCAATCTCAGAATGCACTGTGAAAAAATTAGTGAAAACATTCATTATATACTGAAAAAACTGAACATTCTTTAAACGCTGAACATTTTTGATATATCTGAAAAGACTCTGGATGATTGGGATTATTATGAATTTGGAGAATTTATATTTGGCGTAAGCCCCATCATACGGTTCAGTGCTCGGATACTTGCTTTAACCGTCAGATCTTGCCTGAGGTGATGATGGTAGGGTAGCGGACCTAACCCCTGCCCAGGACGGGACCTAAACTGTGGAGATGGGGTGGAGGGGGGTGAAAACAATGGGAGCATGCGAACAATAGTGACAGGTGTATAGGCTTATAAAGCGAAGGCTGTAAAGTGATTGGATGAGAACTACCGCTTACGCTTCCATTTCTATCAGAAAAGACTCTGGATGATTGGAATTATTACAAATGTAGAGAAACTTATATTTGGTGAAAGATGTGGTTTGTGCAATACACCTGAAGGAGGACAAAAGAAGTTTGCGATTTAGTCCTGATAAGGGCGACGTTGTTTGTGCAATACCTTTGCATAAGAATAACAGATTTTGCGTTTGAACAACATTTTACGTTTGAGCCTTACGGTGACAGCGAGCATTATTTGTGCAAGTGAAGGGAAATTAAAGGTGGAGTGTGTAATTTTATTCCAATACACTTTTTGTCAAATTCCGTGAATATCTCTTCACACTCCGCTAGCTGCCCTTTGTGTGTGCGCTGAAAAAGAAACCGGTGTTTGTACACAGCCCTGTCTCTGTAAATGGGAAAATAAACAAGGCTGATTGGACCGATCCACACATCACAGTTGCAATCACACAGCAGTGGCAATGGGTGTGCATGAATTTGGGGGGCGGAGCTTCTGAAGGAGCACTGAAGGGGGGGGGTGTGTTTGTTTGGCTGTTGAGTTCAAATATCAACAGTCTTTCTCAGGAATTGCTTACTCCAACTTTAACATGAAAACCAGTTGAACCGTAACACCGGCAACGTTATCGGACAAGCTGATTCCTCTGCAATGATTTCTGTCCGATTTGTTTATTTTATAGTGGTCTTGTTTATTACGACATCATCTTTTATTTAGAATGGCCTATTTGTTCATAGGGAATCAGAGAGTGTGAAAGGGTGTGATGAGTCTGAGGGGTGTTGGCAATGGTTGTTTGATAACATACTTTATTTTTGTAATTCCATTTGGTGCCACTAGTAGCGCAGAAATTTCACACTCCACCTTTAATGCTTGCTTTCTAAACTGCATTTGCGGTGTTGTGGGATGCTTAGAAGCATGGCCCAAAAGACATGCCGCAGTTGCGCTGCTCAGGAGATGAATTGAGCCACTAGCAGGAGCTCCGCAGTTATGGTGTCACAAACACTGCCCGGGGAGAGAATAGAGCAGTGAGCACCAGGAAGTACTGTGTGTGTGTGTATGTATGTGTATATATATATATATATTATTATTATTATTATTATTATTATTATTATTATATATTATTGTTGCACTCTTATCTGTCATTGGATACTACTATTCTGATGCTAGTGAAACTTTGTAATGCAGCAGTTTTCATACCGCTGTCACCTTAAGACAAATTGCTTATGATTTATTATTCCTCTTTTGTAAGTCACTTTGGATAAAAATGTCTGCCAAATGAATAAATGTAAATGTTGGAGAGATCGGCAGAATGCGATAAGCATCATCTTAACTTCATGATGTAATCCCATACAATGAGTACTTATGCATGATGACATGCATGAATAATGAATTTTGATTCCCCGATGAGGGGTACACCATGGCATCCAAACATTGAGTAAACAGATCAACATATGAGACCGAGACTTTAGTCAAATGAAATATTGCAGCTTGAAAAGCGATATTGAGGCAGTAAAGGCAAATGAAGAACAAATAATTGAGAACAGCATTGATAGCAGAAAGCCTGAAACTCCATCAACCACCAGCTATTAGCATTGACAATTGTTCCCCCAAAGGAAGAATAGACTGAAAACTTAGCGTATTTTCCTGATGGACACCAAGCTGTGCTGAGGAGTATGAACATCACAGTGAGTAATAATCCAACATGAAGCAACTGTTGCTTGGAAAATCAAGGCATAGTGTGTGCCATGATTGTGTGTGTCACTAACATGCGCATGACTGAGAACAATAGAGACAGATGTGTAAGCTTATAAAGCAGAGGCTGTAATGTGACATGATTGATAGATGAGATGCCTGATTGAATGAAAGCATAAGGATCCACAGTCTTCCTGCTAGAACTACCGTTTAGACTTCCATCTCAGTTTAATTAATAGTTGACTATTCTTATATTATTTGTGTTTGCCAGGGTCCGAAATTAACCAGGGCTCGGAGCAAAAATGCCAACAAAATAGATAAAAATGGAGGAAATTTTTGTGGTGAACAAGAAAATATGAGTCAGTGTATGGAAGTGAACAAAAACGGTTTGCAGACATTAAAAAGGTTTGTTCAGAAACACAGATTTGTTCACAAGTGAAACACTAGTTTAGTACCATTTCCAGGATATTGAAACACCTTTGAGTGTGTGTGTGTGTGTGTGTGCGCTCCAGGGACATAGCAGTCATTTTAAAAGTGTGGCTGTGAGTCGGTGTAATATATAACCATTATATAAGTATTATATTAATATATAAGTATTATATACTTGTATTTGTAGTATTTTAAAGATTCAAGTATTGCAAATTGCAAAATTTGGCCAAATTATTTGCAAAAATAAAGGGCATCTTGTGGAGCTCTTGCTTCTGTTTCACACATAACAATAAAAGACTGAGCACAAGCTGGTCCTGAATAAATTATTTAATCAATAATGACAATTGTGTATGTGCACAATTTCATTTTCTGTGCTTGTGCATTGTGGGATTAAAATGTATCCAAGTGATTGTGTGTTTTGACTACATTCACCAAAATTCATTCAGATCCATTTAATGATTTGTTCAGTGACCATTTCTGGTGATGCCAGAAGGTGGTGACAAATGAGTGTCTTGTGTGAAATGAGTTAGTAACTGAATCAACGATCATAAGAAAACTGTAATCCTTTAAAATGTGTATGTCTACAGACCTAAAAAGAGACTTTAGTAGAGGTTTTTCTTTTTTCTCCCCAATTTGGAATGCCCAATTCCCAATGCACTCTAGGTCTTCATGGTGATGTAGTGACTCGCCTCAATCCGGGTGGCGGAGGACGAATCTCAGTTGCCTCCGCGTCTGAGACCGTCAATCCGTGCATCTTATCATGTGGCTTGTTGAGTACCGCGAAGACACAGTGCGTCTGGAGGCTTCACGCTATTCTCCGTGGCATCCACGCACAATTCACCACGTGCCCCACCGAGAGCGAGCCACATTATAGCGACCACGAGCAAGTTACCCCATGTGACTCTACCCTCCCTAGCAACCGGTCCAATTTGGTTGCTTAGGAGACCTAGCTGGAGTCACTCAGCACGTCCTGGATTTAAACTCACGACTTAAGGGGTGGTAGTCAGTGTTGTTACTCGCTGAGCTACCCAGACCCCCTAGTAGAGGTTTTAAGCATTATAAGAACAAAGCAAATCTATAATTTCCCTACAGTAATAATTATGAGTTTCAGTAACGTCAGTATGTTTTCATGCATAAAAAAGCATGTCTACAGTATCTATTGACTTCAGTAAAAGGCATAAGTGTTCTAAGAACACAGCAGATCTATCTATTTTCCTACAGTTTGTCGACTGCACACCATCATCGAGGTAAAAAACAGGAGCTGATATTAAAAATAGCTTTACATATTTAACACCGATCTAGTAATCTGCTTAAATTGGCAAAAACAACAGATCAAACTATTACCTCATAAACATAATGTAAAAAGCGTAACTTAATTAAGATTCAGGCGATGATATAAACTCCACTTGTGCTTAAAAGAAGGATTGTCCTTTGTTATTTGTTTCTGCAGTGCATTTCACGTAATCACGTGAAAAGGTTTGATTGTAGACACTAGAGCAGTGGCCACCGATTAGCAGACCACGGTCCAGATCCAGACCCCGAATAGACTCCATCCAC
This sequence comes from Myxocyprinus asiaticus, assembly GCF_019703515.2. Taxonomy (NCBI): domain Eukaryota; kingdom Metazoa; phylum Chordata; class Actinopteri; order Cypriniformes; family Catostomidae; genus Myxocyprinus; species Myxocyprinus asiaticus. Next base: position 64,535,667 of record NC_059345.1, on the reverse strand, counting down.
ACTGCGAAAATCACGACAATGGAGAGCCCTCTCTCATTGTTGCTCGTATTATAATAAATAGCTGTATAATGTATGTGCACTGAAAAAAAAAAAAAAAGATTTGGTGGTGAAGTTAATTAAGCAGAAAAGATTAAGTACTTTTACACTGAATAAGTTAGTTCAAGTGTGAACTTGAAAATATGAAGTAAATACTACATTCAAACACTGGCAACAGAAGTAAGATACAGAGCTGTGCATGCAGACCTGAACACTTTGTGCTCAAAACATGATGTTGGTAACAATTAACAGCTAATTATTTGATCATGAATGGGTAATTTTGGGTAGAAAATGAACTTCGGACTTAAAACAATAAGTTACCAAATGTAAAATAAACTTTAACAATAAAAACAGTGTGAATAAACTTGCAAACAGTGTAACCATGCAAGCTTATTAATTATCCATGCCCGGTGCATTCTGGGAACACCAGCTTTGAAAAGTTAAGTCAAATATACTTGAATTATTTACTAGTGAAACGTATTCAAATTGCCGAATAAATATAACAATTTCTTTTTTTTTTAACTTTAGGATTGAAATATGATGACACATTATAAAGATAACAAACAATCATAAATAATATTTACTTATAAGCTAGAGCATTATGTTTTACACGTTTGAATTAAGTACATATGTAGAATTTACTTAATGCTTTCACGTTCATGCTCTAATTCAGTGTAGAAAGACAGCATACAACAGCTTACAGTAGTTGTTTGAATAATGTCTGTATAAATGAATAACCAAAGTCAAGACTATATTCTCACAAAAGCCTGAGTAAACTGGAAATCATAGTGACAGTAACTAAAGTAAATATAAAAGATGGCAACTCCCATAACCAAGGGGAATTTTATCAAAATTGACATGACATTATTTAATAAATGAGTCCAATCAAGGCTCTAATTCATGGGTCAAATCTTTTTTTGAATACTTTCTAGCTGTTTGAATGTGGTTTCTGTTGCTTTTTGAATTCTGCAAGTGGCTTCCAGTTATGATCTGGGTTAATCTGCATTTCTCATCTGATTTCGGGGCAAAATAAAGGGTCATGCCTAAAACCTCCTTACCTGTGATAAAACCACTGTAAAGCGCAGACTCCAGTGGCTTATTGATTTTATAAAACACCGGCAACAACAATATGATATAAGAAAAAAAAAAAAAAGAAAAAAAGAAAAAGCGGTTCAATGTATAACAATTAATAACCTGAATAAACAAGTAATTTAGTTTATTTTCTTCAGTGTTGGCTGTTTGCAGTTGCTAGGCAACATAAGATCTTGGCGCATTAATACAAGGTGTGTCCCAAACAGCACACTTCTGCTCTATTCTATGCCATTTGTAGTGTAAGAAGTGCGAGTAGTATGCTAACACTGAAAATGCTGCAAAAAGAAGTGTACTTTAAGGACCCGGGTGATGCACTTTTTCAACCGTCAAAATGGAGTGTGGAATGTTGGACACTTCATGCACTCAACGCACGTGGCTTGCCATACATAGCGGAAGGGGTGGAGTGAACTGGCTGCACTGCTGGTCTGACTAAACAGCTGTAAATAATGAAAAATTTGGCAGCTAGTGAAACTTTAGTGGATACAGCACCTTACAAATGTGTGTTGAATGCTTTACAATAACCCCAAGCTGTGCGAATATGTACATGTTTAAGATAAAAGTGTTGAACTGAGGTTGGCTAATGCACTAAAGCTAGCGGCAACACATCACGTGCGCTTGAAACGTTACTTCCATCAGCTGTTTAACGGCTGAGTGCATAGTATATTTTGTTAGTGCATAGCATATAGTGTGTCGTTTGGGACACAGCTACAGACTGTGCTATGCCAGGTGTTGATTTATAGTAATTTTACAATGGCTTCAAACACAGCTCATCCAATCAGAATTCATGGTCGGAATTTTTGCAGTCCAATCAAACAAGTCAAAAACATTAAAACAGCAAATGCTTCCGGTTCTTTTTATAAACGTGTATTATAAAAGTGTTCTAAAAGTAATCTGAATAAGTTACTTTTTATGTAATGTAACTGAATACATTACATTTAAAAAAAAAGAGTATTTTAAATGTATTTTTATTGGTTTTCCTGAGGTCCAATTAGTGCAGTTAATGCCAGTAATGCTAGTCTAGGTTTATTTGCACCAAATACATTTAGTTTTTCATGACCATTTTCCTTCTCTCTCTCTCTCTCTCTCTCTCTCTCTCTGACCCTTAAATAAACATGAATTGGCTGTTTTATTATATGATTTCTTATGTTTCCCTTTTGATTCTGTAGTGGAATATGACCTGGACATGTATTTGACAGGTTTCATGAGATTCACCCATTTAAATGTTAATGAGTTAAACAAAGTTATTAAAGTGTCCCATTAAATATTTCTATTACTTTATGTTAACCTATGTAAATGTGCAGCAAGCCAGTGGCACAATCTCCCCTTCTACTATGTACAATATATGCTGAACTAGACCGACATCTTTCCCCAGGACAGACAGTGAGTGTGTGAGAGAGAGAGAGAGAAAGAGAAAGAAGGAGAGGGTGAGAGAGAGAGAGACAGAGAGAAACGAGTGTGCTGTCCTTCAGGAGGTGCTGTGATGATTAGATGATGGTATCTATGTTTGAAGTTCAGGGCATGTTCATATATTTAATTAAAATGCCATCGCCTGGTGCACAAAGGGCAGTTATCTTACACTGATGCCTCTCTGGCCTCTAATTTAAAGATTATCAGCTGTGATTGCTGTCTGAATGTAGAGACGGCACAAGTTGAGAAAAGGAACATGTGGTGAAGTGACCTGTCAGCCCTGAGAGCGAGCACCCCGCTATCACCTGACCACTCCATTTCCATGGCAACTGTCGTACATACAGCATTGCTGATGCGGCAGCTAACAGCTATGGGTTCCTACAGTGATCACTGGAATGTCTGTAGGGTTGTTTTCACTACAGTGGTTCAGATGTAGGGACGCCAAAATGACAGAAGTGTAATCAACAGCATAACGCTATACAGTCATAGTTAATGTATTGCAAGGGAACACAAAATAATTGCAAGGGAATGCAAAACTTATTGCGAGGGAACACAAATTATTTCAGAAAATAAATTCCTTCTCTGCCCTCTAAGGGACTCTGTACAATCACCATTTCCCTATCAAAAGGGTCATCTGGAACTGAAAGGTGCTGATAGGGATCAAAGCCAGTTTGTGCAAAATGGGGCTTCCAATAAGGTCACATTCTATGCAATGCTCTCTCGCATACTGTATTTTGCTATTCTAACTGTGCTTATTCACATCATTGGTATATGTAGCAGAGGGTGGTATTAGACAAGGAATGCACAGTTTAACTATAGTGATATTGTTACCATGATTGTAGTAACCATGTTTTTTTTTCTTCAAGTTGGTCAATTCGATGCTGCATTGGTAGCTGACACAATGGGAGCTCCTCGCAGGAGTGACAATCACTGAACATTTTTAGAATCATGCCAATCTCTTTGGAAGATTGCGTTTCTCGCTCCCTTCTGGTGCATCAAAGCAAGGCATATAAACCGGAGCATAGCGCCATTTCATCAGAATTGTTCTCTTAATGGTGGCTATTACATCTGTCATCTCTTAACCAGATTCGCAAGCGCTTTGTTGTTTGGATTTGCACCCTTCAACATTGAGTGGACTATATTTCTTTCACTCCCTGACGTGATCCGACGAATAGCTTATCCTTTGAATACTTCCGTGTTTGATAATGATTGTATTGTATTGCTTTGTGTTTCTTTATTGTACAAAGAAACTAAAAGAGCCTTTTGCTTAACAACTTCTATATAAAGATGGCATTTAGCAAATTAAAGTGAGTGATTTATTCATCTGTTTTATAAGCAGTGCTCATTAAGACTACTGTAATTACTTTCACTGTGAGTGCATGAAACTCAAGACGCTTCACTCTCGGCTTGCTTTGATTCTGAAAGCCGGAGCCGCTTCCATCTCTGCCTGCTATACTCCTGTGGCAAGCAAGGACAGGACATAAAGCCCAGAGATTTTGAGGAGTATGTCGCTGACCCAAGCCTTGCGTGCCTCCTCTCCTCCAAATTAACTGTCTTTGCCCGTTCAGTGTAAGCACTTTTTATTGCCTGGGCTGATCCCATGCTGACACAGCGCTCGCTGAGATTGATTGTGTTCACTTCTGCTCTTGGCTCACTTTTGTTCTGAAAGCCAAAGCTGCTTCTCCCAAGGGACACACAAGGGAGCCGCACGAGAATGAGATATGAAGTATGGAAAATTGAGGACGATTTGTCACCTGCTTGAGCATTGCTTCTCTCCTCTTCCTGTCTCAAGTGGCTTTTCCTGTTAAATACGGCCATGACGATCTGCTCCTCACTATTGCCGCGTATGATACAATCGCGCTCGGTCGAGATTATGATGAGTTTCGTCACTGGTGCTGTTCTTTCCAGAGCTGCACGAGCAGCTTATTGTGACTTGACACTCTCCCTATTCAGTGAGAGTTTAGGTCTCTGGCGCTGCCACCTTTGCACTGCTTGTTAAACGTGGTCTCTGCACAGGAAATCGGCAGGTTTTTGTGCACCCCATTGTCTGTGGAGTGACACACCTGTCTAAATTTGTCAGGAATTCACTTTCCGCATCATCTTCTCTGTAAGATAGGACAGGTTTACCTTGTTTTTGCTTTTAATGGCATGCCAGAAGACTGCCATGTCGCAACACAGAGAATTAAGGCGCTTCCATGATGCCTAGGAGCCTTCTGGCTTTCCCCGCAGTCACGAGCCAGGAACAAGTTTGCGGCATTACACTGTTGATAGTGATGTGCCACAACACAACGACTTGAGACGTATGCAGAGTTTTTTCCCCGATCCTCAAAAGAGCCTGTGCAGAAAGAAATAAAAGATAAAATCACACCTCTGTGTACCCAATGAAGCCTTTTTACTTTCCCCACCATCAAGAGTTGGGAATGAGTTGGTGGCATGATGCATGTCACTTTCAGTGCCTGTTTGCTGTTGTTGGCGATTTGTCAAAACACTGCTATGTCGCATCATGGGGATTTAAGTCGTACACAGTGCGACTTTTTTCCAGCCTTAAGGCCCAGTAAATTCCTCTGTGATTTTATGGTCGTTGTGGCTGCTCGAGGCCAACCAGCTCTAATCTACTAAGTTGCACAGGGCGACTGCCCCCGGGGGTGGGCGGCATTGGTGGGAGTTTCCAGCTGGGTACTGAGCATAGCCGAGTGGGTATGTGCTTTAGTTTGTTTTTCAAAGATGTGATAGTGTGAGTACTGGCATGTGGTGCACAGAAAGGCCAAAGAATGACTTGAGGCACAGAAAGGACTTGAGGTGCTTGGACTGGACACTCACAAGTCTCTGTTCAAAATGGTTACTCAGAGCCAGATTTTGCTTCATGTCCATCTGTTCAAATGATTTATACTTTTGGACCTGAAAGACGCATACTTTCATGTACAGAATTGCCCCTCTCCACAGCCTAGTCTTGAGATTCACCTTCAAAGGGGGCAGAATCTCGGTTCATGGTCCCTGGCTACCCACAGATTTAGAAACTGTGGCATTGTGGCGCTTGCTTTGCTGAGACTGAATGGTGTCCGTGTGATTGGTTGTTCTTAGCACAATCAGAGGAACAAGCATGCAAGCACAGGGATTTGTTGCTCATGCATTTGGGCCTCAAATTCACTTGTGCAACTCGAGAAAGCCTCACAATATGTGGCTACCCAGTCACTTTCGTCTCCTTTTGCAGCTGTGCTGCCAAGCTCGTAATTTGGAGAACACCTTGTTCTCTAAGACGAGTGTTGCGCTGGGCCAAGTGGCCAGATGCAGAGTTGTTGTTTTGGACAAACAGGCTCACAAATTGACCGCAAACAGCTGGGGCTTGTCTGAAACAGTTGTGTGCCCAAAGTGTTGGCTGCCCCCTTTGAGTCCGATGAGGCTAAGAGACTACATATGCTCTTGCCTTTCAGGGCATTACACAGGTTCATGACTTGAAAGGCAACATCTTGGCTCCAACTGTAACCATGGTTCCCTAAAAGGAGGGAAGGAGATGCTGCATACGCTCACCACACTACTGATTTATCGCTGTTAAGAGAGCGAAAGATGCACTCTCCACCCTTCAGTAGAAAAATCCTGATTAAATAGTGCTGTGCTCCAGATTATTTGCCTGCGATGATGCGCACATAAGAGATGGAGCGCCAAGTGCCATCTGCCAGTGAGATTCTAAAAGGGTTCAGTGATCGTCACTCCTGCAATGTGCTCCCATAGTGTTAGATACAGGGGCAGCATCTCATTCTCTCCTTTCAGAGAACCAAGATTACATTAATAACCTAGACGTTTTTTGGCGGAAACCAATTTTGGATAAAATTAACCATGGTTTTATTATAGTAATATTGTAGTAACAATGACTAAAGTAACCATGTTTTTTATTATTTTTTTATTTTATTTGCAGAAACCATGATTTCCATGAGCACACTACAACAGCCCTCAAACAGCATGTAGAAGGGTCCACAGCAGAATGAAAGGAGGACACAGGGAAACAGGCTTCTCTTGGCACAGGTAAGGTTTTTAATTGGCAACTTCAATGCTTACAGCTTCACAAAACTCATTAGCTTCACAGCTACGTAGTTACACAAACTCATTAGCTCATAAACTCACTCATAAACTCAAACTCAGCTTCACAGACACCATGGACTTCCTTGTGCCAGGCTCTCTCTCTCTCTCTCTCTCTCTCTGCTGGTGACATGGCTGCTTATATGCCGCTCTCCCCATGTTCACTGGAATTAGAGACAGGTGTTAGACATAATCTAGCTCAGGTGCAAGTGCCCTTACCGCTTTCTCTCCAGACGGACGCTTGACCATGACCCCGCTGCCACATATCCCCACCGCCTGACTCAGGAGAGAGAAATCGGGTGAATGTAAAAGCAGCCCCCCGCAAAGTGAGGCTTTAACCTGCGTAAATGCCTGTTGACACTGCTCCGTCCACTGGATCTTTAGTGAGATCAGTCAGCGGGCTGGTGACATCTGAATAATTAGGCACAAATCTCCTATAATTGCCAGCCAGCTCCAGGAACTGTCTCACCCCCTTTTCGGTATTGGGCCTCGGGCAGGTCGTAATCACAGCAGTCTTGTCAATTTGGGGATGCACCTGCCCATGGCCCAAGTGGAACCCCAGATACCATACCTCCACCCGCCCAATCATGCAAGTCCCGCTTGTTGCAGCGATCTCAGAACCGCCCTCAGATGCTGCATGTGCCACTGCCAATCATTGCTGTAAGTGATGATGTCATCTAAATAGGTCTGAGGATTTGATTTATGAGATGCTGAAACATAGCAGGGGCCCCAAACAAACCGAACGGAAGTGTCACAAATTGGTGTAATCCAATCGGTGTGGAGAAGGCTGTTTTTCCATGGGAAATTGGTGTCAAGGGGTTCTGCCAATAACCCTTTGTCAATTCCAGTGTCGAATAAAATCGAGCAGTGCCCAACCGATCGAGCAACTCATCAATGCAAGGCATTGGGTATGCGTCAAATTTAGACACCGCGTTGACATTTCTATAATCCACACAGAACCCTATAGACCCATCACTCTTAGGAACTAGAACAACCGGGCTGGACCAATCGCTGTGGGATTCCTCTATTACCCCCATATCGAGCATTGCATCCAATTCTTCCCAGACAATTTTCTTTTTGTGCTCAGGCAGTCGATAGGGACAGCTACGTACCACCACCCCCGGCTCGGTCTCGATGTGGTGCTGGATGAGGTTTGTATGACCCGGTAGAGGAGAAAACACATCTGCAAACTCCTGTTGCAACTTGGCAACCTCTGCGAGTTGATACGGTGAGAGGTGGTCTCCGCAAGTGATATGATTGTGTTTTGTATTCACCTCCTGCCCAAGCTCCACCCTCTCCGGAACTACCGTAGCCGTCACAGGGACCTCCTCCCTCCATAATTTCAGGAGATTGAGGTGATACATTTGACTGGTGCCCCCTCTATCGGTTCGCTTTACCTCATAATTGAGATCCCCCACTCGTCGTGTGACCTCAAAGGGTCCTTGCCACTCGGCGAGTCATTTGGAGCTCGATGTGGGGAGTAATACGAATACTTTACCTTCCGGTGCAAATTCCCGTAGCCGAGTTCCCCTGTTATACAGTCAGCTCTGTCATTCTTGAGCTTGGAGAAAATTCTCCTGTGTTAGTTGCCCCAAGGTGTGGAGTTTTTCTCTAAGATCAAGAATGTATTGAATTTCATTCTTACTGTTTGAAGGTCCCTCCTCCCAAGCTTCGCGTATGACATCAAGCACGGTGTGTGGGTGCTGCCCATACAGCAGCTTGAATGGGTAAAACCCAATGGAGGCTTGCGGGACCTCTCGTACTGTGAGTAACAAGGGATTGAGCCATTTGTCCCAATTTCAAGCATCCTCGTGCACAAACTTACGAATCTTGTTTTTAAGGGTTTTATTAAATTGCTCCACCAGGCCATCTGTTTGTGGATGGTAAACGCTGGTGCGAATTGACTTAATGCCCAATAATTCGTAAAGCTTGCGTAGTGTCCGTGACATAAAGGTTGTGCCCTGATCGGTTAGGATCTCTTTTGGAATCCCCACCTGGGAGATTATTTTGAAGAGTGCCTTTGCAACACTGTGTACAGAGATGCTGCGTAAAGGCACTGCTTCTGGATATTGCATTGCATAGTCCACTAGGCTTATACAAAGGCCACGTGCTGACCGCTCGAATGGCCCGACGAGGTCCATGCCAATTCTCTCGAAGGGGACCTCGATCAGCGGAAGGGAGCACAATGGCGCTTTGGGGTGGCCAGCGGGTTCACCAGCTGACATTCATGGCAAGCGGCACACCACCTGCGGACATCGCCGGCAATGCCAGGCCAATAAAAATGGGCTATGAGATGGTTCATTGTTTTTCTTTCCCCTAGATGACCCGCCATAGGATTCTAATAAGCCACCTGGAACACCATTTGCCGACGGCTCCATGGTATTAAGAGCTGGGTTGTATCTTCCTTTGTTTGAGTGTCCTGCATCACTCTATACAACCGCTCATTTATAATTGCGAAATAGGGATATGAAAGTGCGATATTTGGCCGGAGTTGTTGACCATCGATCACTCTCACTTGGTCGAAGGCGTGCTTGCTCCAAAGGGAAATCCCATCGGGAAATCCCCTGAGGATGGGCGGGGCTGCAGCCTCACCCCCCTTCACATCATCCTGATGTGGAGTTGACGAAGACGGCCCCGGCTGCGACTCCCCTGCCAGAGCGTCGCACATTTTACATCTCATTGCTTTTATGCAGGACCCATCTGCGCACTAACACATTTCTGAATTCAGGCCAATTAGTCCCCAAAATCAGTGGATGGGTGAGGCGGGAAATAACCGCGGCCTCCACTCTGTTTTGTTCCCCAAAATTTTACCACAAGGGTCACCACGGGGTAATTGTGAATATCTCTATGCACACACTTCACCCTCACCCTTTTGGTTGTGCCCAAAACATCACATTGAACCAAGTGTTGGTGGATAGTGGTTTGATTACAACCCATGTCCACCAATGCTTGGTGAGTACCCCCTTTGACTCTTACCGGTATCCGGTACGCTCCGGCCCGATCGGGGGCAGCCTGCGGAGTGTCAGGATTCGGACCACCGTCCCCAGCTCCATCACAGGGCATTGATCCTGGAAGTGTCCCGGATCCCCGCAACTCCATCAGACCGGCCCAGGTGCCATGGCCACACCTGTGTCAGCGGACACTTCCTCCTGAGGGGGAGAGCGGCGGGGCATTGTAGATGCTGTGGGCAGTGCAAACCCCCGCACACATGGAACTGGCTTCGGTGGCAGGACTCCTCACCTCTGCGGGGTAGGAATGGGCTCTGGGGAGAGAGCAGAGAGAGAGAGAAGAGGGGAGGGGGAAGAGAACGGGGGAAAACATTGGGGAAGGGGAAAGAGAGTGGGAGGGCTCTTCCGCACTTGGGTACACTGCCATATGGTCCTCCGCCAATCAGACAGCCTCCTCTAGCAACGCCGGACGGTGGCACTGGACCCATTACGCCGTTCCTCTCATGGTAGCCGATGGATGAGCTGCTCCTGTACCACCTGATCGATCACTCCCTCGACGTCGCGATCCCCCGCCAGCAGCCATCTCTGGCAGGCATCTCAGAGCCGTTGGGTGAAGGCAAACGGGCGGCCGGTCATCTCCAACTTCATCAATCAGAAGAGCTGGTGATGCTGCTCCGGACTGCGGCCAACAGGATGATGACTGCAGGATGGTCTTCTTCAGATCTTCATAAGCCAGGAGGTTAGCCACCGGCAGTTGTTGTGCTGTGAGCTGGGCTTCTCCAGACAGCAACGGGAGGAGCCTGGCTATTCCAACAGTTGTTGGATCAGTGTGTTGATCCTGGAAGGCAATTTTGTTTTGTCAGGTTAAGTGACTGTACCTCTGCAAAACATACTAAATGGTGTTCTACAAGGGAGCCTGGCTGCCCACTGATCACGCGGCCAGCCCCAGATCTCAGCGGTGTGCTCAAAGAGACCGAGGAACGCTTCTGGGTTATCTTCCGCCCCCATTCTCCCTGGTGGCTTTTTTAATGCATTTTTAATATACACACTGCCCAAACAAATACCAAATTCCAACAGTTGTTGGATCAGTGTGTTGATCCTGGAAGGCAATTTTGTTTTGTCAGGTTAAGTGACTGTACCTCTGCAAAACATACTAAATGGTGTTCTACAAAGGAGCCTGGCTGCCCACTGATCACGCGGCCAGCCCCAGATCTCAGCGGTGTGCTCAAAGAGACCGAGGAACGCTTCTGGGTTATCTTCCGCCCCCATCTTCATGAGCGTGGTGGGGGCATGGGGCCGTGGTTGTCCGGGGTCGCAGCCAGGGCTCTTTCCTGGCTGAGAAGGCTCCATGGGGCATACTTCCTCCAACTTCAATACCCGGGTTTCGGCACCAGTGTAGAAGGGTCCACAGCACAGGGAAACGGGCTTCTCCTGGCACAGGTAAGGTTTTTAATGGGCAACTTCAACGCTTACAGCTTCACAAAACTCATTAGCTTCACAAATACGAACACACATAAACTCAGTTGCTCAGCTTGTGCCAGGCTCTCTCTCTCTCTCTCTGCTGGTGGCGTGGCTGCATATATGCCGCTCTCCCCATGCTCACTGGAATTAGAGACAGATGTTAGACATAATCTATCTCAGGTGCAAGCGCCCTTACCGCTTTGTCTCCGGACGGACGCTTGACCACGCCCCCGCTGCCACACAGCACTTGTAAAACATCTATTATAATAAAATAATATTTTTGCAAAGAAACATTTTTTTTATATTTGTCAGAGCACAGCTACATTTGAATGGCCGTCAAAGGAGAAAGATAGGAACAGATTGTGCAGTTATGGCATCTTAGCAGAGGCAAACTGCCAAAACTAACCAGTCTAACACTGACCCTTGTTCCCTGTAATTTCAGCCACAATATTTAACATCTTCTGTTCAGCTCATTATTTGCCATAATCTGTGCCACTTTTTTAATTGTTGGTCTATGTACACATGCAAAATTCAGACATCTTTATCCACTTAAACATCATTAATAAATACTTGTGTTTTCTTACATTTTCTTACATTTCCCTTGTGATGAACACTATTTACTGCCAAAACAACCACACTAATCCAATAAATAAAGTATTAGCACATTAAGCGTTTTCAATCCTATAAAAACCCATTAAAATGCATGACTGCTTAATGCTCAAAGGCAGTGGCTCTGGAAGCCCAAGTTTTTTAGCCTTTTTTTTTCTTTTCGTAGTAGACATATACTTCCTACAAACGGAGACAATTTTAAACGGAAAGCGCATTTTGTTGAGCTTTAAACAAAAATGTTTAGCATTCTTAATTATGGGAAGAAAACGCTTAAGGGAAAATATTGTCTTTCGCCATTGACTGTGGTTTCATTCTCTTGGCAAAAGTGTTTATTAAATTATTGAGATAATTTGCTTCTCCCTGGTGGCTTTTTTAATGCATTTTTAATATACACACTGCCCAAACAAATACCAAATTCCAACAGTTGTTGGATCAGTGTGTTGATCCTGGAAGGCAATTTTGTTTTGTCAGGTTAAGTGACTGTACCTCGGCAAAACATACTAAATGGTGTTCTACAAGGGCCAATTCTTGGGCCACTTTTATTTTCATGATATACTGATGAGCCAAAACATTATGACCAATATGCTACTATGCTGTTGGTTCTTCGTGTGCTACCAGCATCAACCTGCTGAGGCAATGGACTTTACAAGACCCCTGAAGGTGTCCTGTGGTATCTGGCACCAAGACGTTAGCAGAAGATCCTTCAAGTCCTGTTTGTTGTGAGGTGGAACCGCTGTGGATCGGACTTGTTGGTCCAGCATATCCCACAGATGCTCAATCAGATTGAGATCTGGGGAATTTGGAGGCCAAGGCAACACCATTAACTCTTCATCATGTTCCTCAAACCATTCCCTAAAAATTAGAAAGAGGCCACTGCCATCAGGCAATACCATTGTCATGAAAGGGTGTACCTGGTCTGCAATGGTGTTTAGGTAGGTGGCATGTGTCAAACTGACATCCACATTAATGGTACCAGCAGTACATTGCCCAGGGCATCACACTCCCTCCACTGGCTTATCATCTTCCCACAGTGCATCCTGGTGCCATCACTTCCCCAGGTAAAGGGTGTGCATTAATTTAATTAATTTTATTTATTTATCACACATTATACATTTTGCACATATACAGTGAAATTCTTTTTTTTTTTCCACATATCCCAGCTAAGCTGGGGTCAGAGTGCAGGGTCAGCCATGATACAGCACCCCTGGAGCAGATAGGGTCAAGGGCCTTGCTCAAGGGCACAACAGTGGCATCTTGGTGGTGCTGGGGCTTGAACCCCCAACCTTCTGATCAGTAACCCAGAGCCTTAACCACTGAACCACCACTACCCTCTTTTTCTTTTTTTCTTTTTTTTTCTTCTTTTTTTTAATTTTACCACTGCCATGTACACAGCCGTCCATGTGATGTAATATAAAATTGGACTCATCGGACCAAGCAACCTTCTTCCACTGCTCAAAGGTCCTGTTCCAACGCCCGTGTGCCCATTGTAGATGCTTTCAATGGTGGACAGGAGTCATCATGGGCACTCTGACCAGTCTGCGGCTATGTAGCCCCATATGCAGCAGGGTGCGATGCATGGTGTGTTGTGACACATTCCTCCCTTAACCATCTTTATAATTTTCTGTGGCTTGTGCGACAGAAGACCTTCTGTCGATTCTGACCAGACGGGACAGCTTTTGTTGCCCTCATGCATCGATGAGCCTTGGGCACCCAACCCCCTCTCGCCAGTTTGTGGTTTGTCCCTCCTCGAACCACTGTCGATAGGTACTCACCACTGCTGACCGGGAGCACTCCACAAGCCTTGCTGTTTCAGAGATGTTCTGACCCTGTCGTCTGGCCATAACAATTTGGCACTTGTCAAAGTCTAATCTAATCTACCCAAACCTTGACATGTGGCCTTGTTAGGAGATGATCAACATTGTTCACTACACCTGTGAGTGGTCATAATGAGATTTATAGTGAAAAAAGGAGTTACATTTTGGTCTGTTCTCACCCAAAAAATTATTATATCGCTTCAGAAGACACATACCAAACCACAAACCACACATCTTATGGATTATTCTTTATGCTGCCTTTATTTCCTTTTTGGAGTTTGGAAGTGTTGGACACCATTGACTTGCACACACATCCTTTGGACTGTGGCGATCTGATTGTCAAAATGCTATTAATAGTTAAATATATTAAAATAGATTGGTTTATTTGAATAATCATATACTTTCTACATTAGCCAGTGTGTTTTCTGTCACGTGACCTCTGCACTGTCCTGCCAATTAATTAATTCAGTTAGACTCATGTGACTTGCAGATGTTGATAAACACTGTTGTGATTCTCTTACCGTGTCTTTTGTTTGGAGCACTGCCTGTGGATGTCCGAGAGGGATTCTAATGACTGCGAGTTGTTCTGGACTCATTTGGCTCTGGGTGTGGACTTTAGAGCTGCTCTCTGGCCTGTCAGAGCAGAACTCTCATTACCAACGCACAGAGCTGTGACCGCTGCGGGCACTGATGACTATTACTGCCATTTCTGCAGTTCAGCCGAATCTGTGCACACGGACATGAACCATTGCAAAGTAGAATCAGTGTGTAAATGACAGTGGAGTAAAGAACTACAGAGTGAGACATGTTGAGAGAGAGAGAGAGAGATGAGTCCTTCCCTGTCAGACACATCTACGTCTAATGTATGTCTACATTAGTGATGCGAGGGTGTTGACAACAGACACTTTCTCATTCATAGTACTGCAAGAATATGAAGTCAGGATTTTTTCTTAATTTTTTGAAAAATCCAAGTAAAGGAATTAACGTTTCCACTGTAGATTTAATTTCAAGTAAGAGAGAATCATTTACACAGCATCATAAATTTGACATGATAAAATAAATCTCTAAATTGTGACTTCTTCCACATTCTTTCAACCATCACACACGTGAAGGGCACGTCAGAGAGTGCAGCACACTGAAAAATCTGGGTGTTTTACCTTGCTCCCTAACTCCCTGCACTGAAAAAATATGATTCCTTGGTTCAGCAAATATTGCTCATTAAAATAAACAGATTTTACTGAAAACGTAATGCTGTCAGCTTTCCTTAATTATATGTTATATTTTTTACACAAGATATTGAGATTATGCTGTACTCATAATAATAAAGAAACGTTGCTAATTATTTTGAGTGAAGCGACAATAATCTGAAGTTTAGTAAACCCAGCCTAATTTTTTAAGATTCAATGGGAAACCACGTGATGCAGAATGTGATTGAATTTTAAGCAAGCATATTTGGGGCTGGCTGCCATTTTGGATGAGGGGAACTGGTGGTGGACAACACAAAGTTTTTGCCAAAAAGTTCAAAGGTAAATTACTTTAAACATAGTGTGAAATCAGTAGAGGTTTTTTTGTTGTTATTGTTGTCGTTGCTTCAATTTTCTGTGTATTCAAGTTTTTGTTTGCTTAAAAAAGTTGTTAACTTACGTTAGTTTGCAGATCTACAGTATATTAAACGTTTGTCTGCATGAGGCTAATTAGATGTGTACATTTTCACAGTTGAACAAACACAAAAAAGCCTTTATATTTTTTTCACCAGGCAGATACTCTTCATCTTCAACCTCTGCTCGGGGCCTTCACCTACAACTCCTCACTCGCATTGCAGAAACTCAGCAAACAACAGATAATTCCATTAAGTTAATCGCATTTCTACACCAATTTAAAATGTTTAATGAAAACTTCAAATTGAACATCTTGAAACCAGCTAACATTTTTTGAGTGTTGGTTTATATTCAGCTTCATCAATTGTATCTACAGTTTTAATGCTAAATGTTCTCTCTCCCTAAAGCTGCTTTATGAACCATCTGAGCGTTCAGGTTATGCTTTTAAATTGCGCCTCAATTAGTGTTTGAGACGACATGAATAAATACATTCATCAATATCATGTGAAGCATAAATTTCGGTCTCTGTAATGAGTTTTATTGTTGTGGTTGCCGCTTGCCTTAAACGACATTGAGGTTGTCAATGACAATAATTCATATTCTGTATGTGGCGCTTACACCTTACTTTTCTCATGGGAAAATACTGTGCTTTCTCATTGTCAGGCAGTGGCAGAGAATTCCTGCAGATTTTTCACCGGAGAGACAGTTAATCTTCAATCGCTGCTCAGGCGTCACTCACACGGCAGAAACTCAGCAGGCAACAGGTAACTCAACAAGTAAATCGCTTTTCTACATGTTTCCATGCAGATGTCTCATTGAACCCCTTCATCTTAAAGAGAAACCAGATTACATTAGCTGAGTGTTTGTTTATGTTCACTTTTCAGCTTAATCAAATGCTATTTCTCTTGTCATTTGGCCTTCTCACACCTTATGAGTTTGACAATGGCATAAGACTGCATAAATGATGAGAGAATTATCATTTTTGGTTTGCCTCAAGGAGACACCCTGATATGAACATGTGTAAGTTGGTTTGTAAAAAAAGAGTCACATTATAAGTATAGTAATGTTGCAATATGTAGCAGGGTTTTCAGTGGTTGAAAATTGTCTCGTCATGAATCTTAAATGTAAACTAGCCATACATTTTGCTTATCTTGTCAGTTACAATTATACTATTTTTATTTTTTTTTTGTCTAACAAGATTAGATTCATTTAAATGATAGTCTTGGCAGGTCTACAGCTATAACTGAAAGAAGAGTCATCAGAGGTTTTAAAAGCAAAAAAAAAAAAAAAAGGTAGGAAACACATTTGGATGACATTATTCATATTTATATGGCACCACTTTAGCATATCCGCTGACATTCATATAAATGTATGCATTTGGTAGAGTGGTTGAATAGCTGTTTGCTTCAAATGAAAATTCTCATCGTTTACTCACCCTCATGCCATCCCAGATGTGTATGACTTTCTTCTGCAGAACACAAACTAAGATTTTTAGAAGAATATTTCAGCTCTGTAGGTCCATACAATGCAAGTGAGTGGTGATCAGAAATTTGAAGGTACAAAAAGCACAAAGGTAGCATTAAAGATATGAATACGTCTCCAGTGGTTTAATCCTTGTCTTTAGAAGCTAAATTATAGGTGTGGGTGAGAAATAGATAAATATTTAAGTCCTTTTTAATATGAATTTTCCTCCCTGCCCAGTAGGTGGTGAAATGCCCAAAGAATGTGAATCCCCAAAAACAAGAGAAGACAAATATGAAAGTGAAAGTGGAGATTGATAGTAAAAAAGAACTTAAATAATGATCTGTTTCTTAACCACACTTATCATATCACTTCTGAAGACATGGATTCAACCACTGGAGTCACATGGATTACTTTATGCCACCTTAATGTGCTTTTTGACCACCATTCACTTGCATTGAATGTACCAACAGAGCTGAAATATTCTTCTAAATATCTTTGTTTGTGTTCAACAGAAGAAAGTCATTCACATCTGGGATGGCCTGGTGGTGAGTAAATGAGATAATTTAGATTTTTGGGTGAACTATCCCTTTAAGCATCACTTCATTGAAGTGATCATTTTACTCTGTAATTATTGATTTTGAGGATATTTAATTGTGCAAATAAATACAATGCAAACTGTTAATATACATTTTGACAAAGATTATTTCTATGCATTTAGGAAGAGGAGCTTGACCAAGCACAGAAAGGAGCAGATGCCATCAATACTTTGGAGCAGGGAGAGCGAAAGTTGCCTTTCAACCAACTGGATGCATTGATTGTCCTTGAAAATGAGTTGGGGACATTTGTCAAATGTTGACACTTTTTTTTTTTCGAGGTCATACAGTAATTGGTGTTGCATCTTGATGATGGCAAGGTCTGGCCAAGTTGAAATGATCTTTTGAATGAATAGTTTCATTTATAAATACAAACTGTTTCTGGTGTTTTTGTTACAGTATTAGTTGAGAGAGTTTTCTCCTACCTGCATATGTTTCAGTGCAGTCTGTTAAACTGCATTTTGAATTGTGTTTATTTTATAACCTGCCTCAGCTACTTTTAACTAAGGTGTTACGAAAGAGATAAGGGGGGACACGTTATTGCTATTATCCAAAGGATATGTAGTGTATGAAAGTAAAATAAGGTAAATGAATATACGAGAGCAACAGTGTCGTTCTTTCCATACTTGTATTCAAAATGATAAAGTATAATTATAACACAAGGATCCCATTAAGTAAATCAACCACACCATTTCTTGGAATAAAACATTCAAAGGGAGAAAAAAATATAGCAAAAACAAAACCAAATATGAACAAACAACATGAGATTGGCAGTTGAATGAACAAAGATGAAAGAGATTCAAATCTGAAACAGTCCTATTTGATGATGAGATGAACAAAGATGGTCTAGATCAGTGTTTCCCAACCTTTTTTCTGCCACGGCACACTTTTAAGACTAAACAATTCTACGGCACACCACTATCCCACATAGGTTTACCATCGTCAATATTTTTCCTTTTCAAGAACTTGTCCATGTTTGAAAAATGAAAAAAATCACATAGGTAGGCTAGGCTGTTTGAGGTCACAGGTGGCAAGAGTGCTAAATGGTTACTAAAAAAAACAACAAATTTGCTTCTTTTCTAATTTGTAGATTTGTTCTTGCAATGCCACAACAAATTACAGGGATGCAAACTCATGAGGGGTGAAAAAGTTAAATTCTGGGGATATTTTTTTTAAAGAATAAGCTAAAAACACCAATTCCAGCTATTTTAGTGATTCAAGTTTATTCAAGTTTACAACTGTGCAGAATTAGCTGCAAAATAAAGAGTATTTTGGTGAGGCTTGCTTTTGTTTTACAAATTTGCTAAATTTTATTAACTGATTAGTTCAGTGACCCCTTCTGGAAATGTCACTGGGTGGCGACAAATGAGCGTCTTATGTGCTATGAGTGAGTCAGTGAATCATTTTGAGTCGTTCATGACCGAAATCAACCAAGAGACTTTATAGTGTTTAAAAGAACAAAGCAGATCTACAGTCTTCCTTCAGTCTGAGTATTATTTTTCATCCAAAAAGACAACAATAATAGTCTAATAATAGTGAGTTTCAATAATGTCCTTACCTTCTTCTTTATTAAAACTTGCAAGGCTACAAATCAGGGCCTTCAGTAGACTTCAGTAGAAGAATTATAAACTGCTGAGCATGGCTTTTATCAGAAAAGACCACAATAATAGACAAATAATAATCATTATTTAGAGTTTCAATAATGTTCTTTCATCATTGTAAAGCGCATTTCACATGAGTTGAGTCGAGGCGTCAACGCTCCGTTCAACACCAGCGTCAAGTGGCGCATTGCCCTCCACATGACAGGAGTTGCAGAAAGCGTCACAGAGGGGCTATTTTATGAGTTTGCCACGTAAAAAAGTGGGAGGTGTGCACAATAAACATTGAAAACATGTATTTGGAAGAGAGAAGAAAAGCTTGCAGTTGCTTTGATAGCAGAAAGTAATAAAAGGACTCGTTTATGTTTAGGTCTAAGCGTTTTCTTGGCGATTTTAGATTAGTTCAATAACTGGGGTCTCTGATATACGTAAACGATAAGGTAATATTTAATGTAAAAAAAATTATGAGACATTCAATGTCTCTTCACAAATTTGGACAGTTTTTAAATATGTCTTCATTGCTTAGTACTCTCAAAGACATTATTGGTGAAGCAAAAACGTGTGTGAAAAACACTTTGGTGTAAAGTGATGTCACTTCATAGACTTCAATGTATTCTGCAGCGCTGTTGCGAGCCATGTGAAAGAACCTTAACGCGTATAAATATCAGTCAGTTTTGCATATTAATCATTACTCTTCACTATCACAAAAGTGACCGATTATGGTTTCAAAGCAGCGAATTTCTCCGAAAAGTGAGGAGTTTGGTTCCCTGAAATTATTGTTTTATGCATTTATTTATTTTGTGGAATCTGACACTGGTCTAGATGACTAGTTAGTTGTAGAAATTCCTGAACAGTCTCTTAGCAGTTGCAAAGATGTACCAAGGATCACAGTGTTGGACAAAGGTAACAGCTTTCCAAGTTGCAGAGTCATACTCAGAAAATAAGTCTTATAAGCAGTAAACCACAAAGAGTTTCTCAATCAATGATTTAGCTGTGGCACCATTATACACCATGAGGAATACAAACTTATCTGTTTCTTCCTCTTCTACTTCCTCTATATATACAAAATTCACCCAGGGTGCTAACAGTGACTCCTGGTGGCAGGAATGAATATAATACCAAGAGAAAAATATGAACATACCCTGTGACAGGCGTATGACCGTTACAATTTAGATTTACTGAAATTCTTTGTCATTGCATAGCCCATTTGTACTTATATTTTTTGTTTATCATCATGATTTTGTTACTATTTATGTATTTGAGAACGTATTTTGGTTCTAGGAGAGCATGAATATCTATGTTAATTTGTAAATTTGTAAACGACAATAAAAACCTTTGACATTCACCAGTTGTCTGTTATTTCTTCAGGTCATTTTATTTTAAAGTTAATTGAAAGTAAATGAACAGAACTTAGAATTTGAAGCTGCTAATAGCACTTACAACTGAGCTAAATGAGCTTATAACGCATAGTTGGGTAAACAGAGACTCTTAGGATTTAAAAAAACCCTTAAATGTAGTAGCTGGCGTGGCACAGTATTTTAAGTAAACATTTTTGAATGGAAGCTCATTTTGTTCAGATCAAGCAAGTGGTTTTTAAGTAAATATTATATATATTCAGTGCATTCAGAAATATTTAGACCCCTTCATTTTTTCACATTCTGTTATGTTGCAGCCTTATGTTAAAATGATTTAAGTTTTTATTTTCACACCAATCTACACTCCATACCCCATAATGACAAAGCAAATACCAGATTTTTGATAACTTTGCAAATTTATTAAAAAGAAAAAACTGAAATATCACATTGACATAAGTATTCAGACCCTTAACTCAGTAATTAGTTGAAGCATCTTTGGCAGCGATTACAGCTTCAAGTCTTTTTGGGTATGATGCGACAACTTTGCACACCTGGATTTTGGGATTTTTTGCCATTCTTCTCTGCAGATCCTCTCAAACTCTTGTCAGGTTGGATGGGGACTGTCAGTGGACAGCCATTTTCAGGTCTCTCCAGAGTTGTTCGATTGGGTTCAAGTCCGGGTTCTGGCTGGGCCACTCAAGGACATTCACAGAGTTGTTCCTAAGCCACTCTTGCATTGTCTTGGCTGTGTGCTTAGGGTCATTGTCCTGTTGGAAGGTGAACCTTCAGCCCAGTCTGAGGACCTGAGAGCTCTTGACCAGGTTTTCATGAAGGATATCTCTGTATTTTGCTGCGTTCAGCTTTCCCTCAACCCTGACCAGTCCTCCAGTCCCTGCTGCTGATAAACACTCCCAAAACATGATGCTACCACCATCATGCTTCACCATTGGGATGGTTTTACGCAGGTGATGAGCGGTGCCTGGTTTCCTCCAGACATGTCACTTGGAATTGAGGCCAAACAGTTCAATCTTTATTTCATCAGACCAGAGAATCTAGTTTGAGAGTTCTTTAAGTGCATTTTTGCAAATTCCAAGTGGGCTTTCATGTGTCATGCACTGAGGAGAGGCTTCCGTCAGGCCACTCTGCCATAAAGCCCAAATCGGTGGAGTGTTGCAGTGATGGTTTTCCTTCTGCAAGTTTCTCCCATCTCCACACATGATCTCTAGAGCTCAACCAGAGTGACCATCGTGTTCTTGGTCACCTCTCTTACCAAGACCCTTCTCCCCTGATTGCTCAGTTTGGCCAGGAGGCCAGCTCTATGAAGAGACCTGGTTGTTCCAAACTTCTTCAATTTAAGAATTATGGAGGCTACTGTGCTCTTGGGAACCTTCAAAACAGCCGACATTTTTTGTAGCCTTCCCCAGATCTGTGCCTTGACACAATCCTGTCTCTGAGCTCTGCTGGCAGTTCCTTTGACCTAATGGCTTGTTTTTGCTCTGATATGCATTTTCAGCTGTGAGACCTTATTTAGACTGGTGTGTGCCTTTCCAAATCATGTTCAATCAATTGAAATTTCCACAGGTGGACTCAAATCAAAGTGTAGAAACATATCAAAGATGATCCAGAGAAATTGGATGCACCTGAGCTAAATTTCAAGTGTCGTAGCAAAGGGTCTAAATACTTATGTCAATGTGATATTTCAGTTTTTTCTTTTTAATAAATTTGCAAAGTTATCAAAAATCTGGTTTTGGCTTTGTCATTATGGGGTATGGAGTGTAGATTGATGTGCAAAAAAAATAAAAAAATCATTCTGAGATGCTATTTTTCTCACCACAATTGTACAGAGCAGTTATCTGAGTTACCGTAGATTTTGTCAGTTCTAAACAGTCTGGCCATTCTCTGTTGATTTCTATCATCAAGGCATTTCCATCCACAGAACTGCCACTCACTGGATGTTTTTTGTTTTTGGCACCTTGTTTCTGAGTAAATTCTTTTGTGTGTGAAAATCCTAGGAGATTATCTAATCAGCCAATCGTGTGTACAGCAGTGCAATGCTTAAAATCATGCAGATATGGGTCAGGAGCTTCAGATCAACCATCAGAATGTGGAAAAAATGTGATCTCAGTGATTTGGTCCAGTGAGTGGCAGTTCTGTGGGCAGAAATGCCTTGTTGATGAGATAGGTCAACGGATAATGGCCAGACTGGTTCGAACTGAAGCAATGAGCATGATTACAACAAAGTGCAAAATAGCAGTGTGCAAAAGAGTATATTTCAAAAATATATGTTAATAAATATATTACATAATATATACACATGAAGGGTGGAGGGATTAGCGCATAGACACAGAGTTCAGGAATTTTATAGCTGAGAGGAAAAGGCTGTTTCGGAGTCTGCTGGTGTGACAGCGGAGGCTACTATAGCGCTTTCCAGATGGGAGTGGGGCAAACAGTTTGTGATTGGGGTGAGAGGTTTCCTTGATGATACCTCTAGCTCTCTGAAGGCTGAGATGTCCTTGATGGACGGAAGCTGAACACCAGTGATGTATTGAGTGGTTTTCACCACACGCTGGAGGGTCTTCTGATCATAGACTGATCGGTTGCAGTACCATACTGTGATACAGTTTGTTATTATGCTCTCGACGGTACAGCAATATAATTTTACTAGGATCTGAGTAGACAGATGAGCTTTCCGTAGTCTCCTCAAGAAGTAAATATGCTGTTGCACCTTCTTGATGATGGTGGAGATTGTGAGGGCCCAGGAGAGATCCTCAGAGATATGGACACCCAGGAACTTGACACTGGACACACACTTAATGTCAACCCCATTGATGTACTTAGGGGTGTGTGCATGGTTCCTCTTGGTCTGCTGGTAGTCCACAATCACCTCCTTGGTCTTCTGGGAATTGAGGACAAGATTATTATCAGCACACCATACCACCAAAGGCGAACTGAGTCCAGTGTTGGAGGTTCTGGCAGCGGGGGCATGGTCAAGCATCTCTCTGGAGAGAGATAAAGTGGTAAGGGCACTTACACCTGAGCTAGATTATGTCTAACACCTGTCTCTAATTTCAGTGAGCATGGGGAGAGCGGCATAAAAGAGCCACACCGCCAGCAGACAGGGAGAGAGACTGGTGCAAGGAAGGCCACGGTGCTACATGTTATTATGTAGATGATGTAATGAAGTGGAAGTGCTTAAGTTAATATTTGCTTGTGAAGTTGTCGAGTGTGTGGAACTGTAAGCATCAGGGTGTACAGTTAAACACCTACCTGAACCAGGAAATCTTGCTTCTCGCCGCCTCCTTCCACTGAGAAGTGTTATAGAGGTAAACAGGATTTCAGATGAGAAAGGACCAGTTTTTCAAAACATTTTGCAATGATGGGAGTTGAGAACCACTGCTGCAGCATGTTTTGGTACTGGTATAATGGTGGCTGTCTTGAACCAGGTGGGAACCACAGCTTGGGCAAGGGACAGGTTAAAATGTATGTAAAGACCCTGGCCAGCTGCTCTGAACAAGCCTTTAGTACTTCGCCTGGAATGCCATCAGAGCCTGCAGCTTTATGTGCTTTCACCCTGCTCAGGGTGGAGCACACTTCTCTGGTGGAGAATATGAGTGGCAGGTCACTGGGTTGAAGTTGTACTTTGATAGATGCTCCTGTGTTTTAACAATTCTGATCCCTGTCGCATGTGGTAAGGTATTCACATTCTCACTAACTACAAACCTAGTAACATTACCCCCCTCAACCAGTGATTCCTCCCTCCCTGATGAGCTCAAGACTTTCTATGGCCGCTTTGACCTATCCTCAACCCGAAATTTCTTTTTATATTTGGCTTTCTTGATACCCTTCCTCTGGTTGGCCCTGGCATACTTGTAGGCCAAACAGTCAACAAACCTAAACGCAGTGTCACTGTCACATGCTTTCATTATGAGGCCTACTTCCCTACTCATCCATGGCTTCTGTTCAGGGTATATTTCAATTGTCTTATGGGTAGTGACTGTGCTGACACATCCATTGATGTGGTCCAAAACAAAGTGTAAACATCTCCCTCAAGCCACATTTTAACAGTCCTCACTATGTGTTTTTCTGTGGGCCTTCCAATTTCTCCCATTCATGTTATTAGAAGTACTCCGTCTTTGCTAAATAGTCTCTGACCAAACCAAGAAGAAAATACAACATTGTAACAATTGTATTTATTATTTCGAAACAATCAAACAAGCTACAGGTCTGAAAACACTCCAAAGTTATGCTTTACTACAGTTAAAGTTTTGAAGTGGCTAATTTAAAATAACTAAAAGGGAAATATATACATTTATTTGAGGTTTTACCTCAGGTCACCCCACGCAAGATTGGTTGTGCGCAAATTTACCAAACTTAAAGGTGGAAGTTTAAAAAAAAAATGTAAAAACACAAAACATTCCAATTCTTAAGTGACATTTAACATTAGATTGGCAAACCACTACTTAAAATGATGAATAAATGTTGATTTATAGTGTTTACCTTTTCTTCAATGTATGTCCACTTGAGGTCGGCCATTACAGATCCCGGCGCATACGCAGTTCTCTACTTCTCTGTGCATGCTGATCTAGTCATATAACAGTTTTAACTCGATAGAGAAATTTGTCTGGTGTGCCCATTCAAAATGTATCTTTCACTCACAAAAGTGAAATAATATGAATAATCAATCACCATTTACTTAGGTAAAATACTTGGCAGATGTGGTAAATTTCTCTTTTTTGAGAGAGAGAGAGTCCTGTTCACTGTGTAAAGTGCTTTGAGTGTAGTGTCAGAAAAGCACTATTTAAATGTAACATTCGTTTATTCATTCATTAATTTGCCATTTAAGTAGCTTTATGCTATCCAAATGGCATATTGAATGCCTCTGCAAAGATAATAAAAGTATGACAACATCGACTTGCTATAACATTATCCAAAGTATTAATATGTAACATTTTGAAGACATGATAACAGGGACTAAAAATGGTTCAAGGAATGAAAACGAAAACCGAAAACGAACAACATTTTTTGCAGAACATAACCAAAAAAATGGAACAAAGTGATTTTCAATTGGAAACTTTATCTTTAAATGCTGGTAACTGGTTATAACCGGTTCATTTTGTCATGAAACTAAAGGCAAGAGGGTTTATCACAGTAAATTTTTGGAGCTACACCACTTCATGTTGCCTGAAAAAATTAAACATGTGCTTTGATCCTGAAGGAAACTGCTGCAGCACACATTTCTTTTCCTAATTGCCCGTTGTGGATGTCGAATTCTGTGAATGAAGACCTTTTTAACAACTATGTATACAGTACATGTATGGCTAATCCAGATACAAGGAAAACATTATTAGAGGTAAAACGTACATTTCTCAGTTGCTGTTTCACTGAATTATTGTTAGATATGATGCATTAATACAGATTTGATGCTGTCGGGTTTTGACTGAGAAGCAGATATGTAATAAAAATAATACTTAACTCTTAATTAACTGCTTGTTATGATTTCTATGTCGATAATGTCCACCACACAGGGGGAAAAAAATAAAAATGTATGGCTTATTTCAGCAATATTAACTGTTCTTTTATTTTGTTCTAACTGGTAACCTTTTGGAAAGGAGGCTGCAGAACTTCTGATCCAGAACAAAATAATACAGTTTTTGCTTAGAACGAACCGAAATGAAAAACATTTAGGTTTTAGTCCCTGCACGACAATATTTCATTAGCCAATGTTTTAAAAATGGAACTTTATTAATACGTCATCACAACGTTGTAATAAAGAAAAGACGAAAGGACCGCTAACTGGCGATGTCCTCAGAAAGTACTGTGTTGCTGAATGGTTACTGAAACTATTTCAGCGCTGGCAGATACAGTATAATTGTTGGCACTTGTTTAGCACAGTATAGTGCTTAATAAAACACACTGAGTGAGGTGTTTTGGATACAAACTGAAAATTTCACTTCAGCCACTTCATATCATCAGTTTGTTGCTCAATCTCTTTGCACTGAGGGGTCTTGACACCAAAAGAAGAGATTATCTTGGGATGTGTGTGCTGATCCTTGGAAGATAAACATTTAATAGATCTGCTGAAATATGCAGATTTTCTGAAAACAGAAATTAATTGGTATTTCTCTAAATGAAATCTTAAAACGTACAAGATGAAGAGTGTGGTGTTTTCTTTGAACAAATATGTTCAAAAAAGTACAGTAATGCTGAACTCCCGATCTGAAAGCCTACCATCCACACGGAGACAGCATTTTGACAGCGAAAACTGAGCTTTTCGAAAACACTTTCCAAAGTGGATACATTTTAAAACACCATCTTTGTGTTGTAGTGTGGACAGGGGAAACGGAGATATCTGAAAACGATGATGTATTTGTTGTCATGTGACGCAGTCGTGTAATCCATTCAACCCAAAACAATCAAGATGGCGGCCCACATTGTAGAAGCGTTGTTGTGCCTGATATTCACTTTGATAGCGTTTTTAAAGATAAATGTTACTTTTTACAACCTTCACATTGCATTCCTTCAAAGGCAATGGAAGTTTACTCGGAATTGCTGTCCGGTGACAGAACACGAGGACAGCTGCGTTTCAAACCGCACATGGAACGGCAATTTTTCATATGCGTAGAAAGGGGATTTAAGAGTTTTCATACGTTTCAGTGTGGACGAGCAACTTTTGGAAAATGCATAAAAATGCCAGTTTCGAAAACAAAAATGCCGTTTTCAAATGTATCCAGATTAATGTGGACGTAGCCTAATAAAGCATCTTCAACAATAAATATACACTACATACCTTTTTATCTTTTTGTAAATTACAACAAAACTTCAAACAGCAAATACTCTGAATTCACAGAAATGGAAACATCTCCAACACCTCCTCTCTTTGATATTCTTAGTGTCTTTGGAATAGAGCTCGATTCATATCTTTAAATCAGTGCATTTTTTTAAATCATGCACGTTTTTGTTCCCATGTATTCTAAATAAAATACACTGGGGGCCAAAAGTTTGGAGTAATGTACAGATTTTGCTCTTATGGAAAGAAATTGGTACTTTTATTCACCAAAGTGGCATTCAACTGATCACAATGTATAGTCAGGACATTAATAACATGAAAAATTACTATTACAATTTGAAAAAAAAATTAAACTACTTAAGAGTTCTCATCAAAAAATCCTCCATGTGCAGCAATGACAGCTTTGCAGATCCTTGACATTCTAGCTGTCAGTTTGTCCAGATACTCAGGTGACATTTCACCCCACACTTCCTGTAGCACTTGCCATATATGTGGCTGTCTTGTCGGGCTCTTCTCACACACCTTGCAGTCTAGCTGATCCCACAAAAGCTCAATGGGGTTAAGATCCATAACACTCTTTTCCAATTATCTGTTGTCCAATGTCTGTGTTTCTTTGCCCACTCTAACCTTTTCTTTTTGTTTTTCTGTTTCAAAAGTGGCTTTTTCTTTGCAATTCTTCCCATAAGGCCTGCACCCCTGAGTCTTCTCTTTACTGTTGTACATGAAACTGGTGTTGAGCGGGTAGAATTCAATGAAGCTGTCAGCTGAGGACATGTGAGGTGTCTATTTCTCAAACTAGCGACTCTGATGTACTTATCCTCTTGTTTAGTTGTACATCTGGCCTTCCACATCTCTTTCTGTCCTTGTTAGAGCCAGTTGTCCTTTGTCTTTGAAGACTGTAGTGTACACCTTTGTATGAAATCTTCAGTTTTTTGGCAATTTCAAGCATTGTATAGCCTTCATTCCTCAAAACAATGATTGACTGATGAGTTTCTAGAGAAAGCTGTTTCTTTTTTGCCATTTTTGACCTAATATTGACCTTAAAACATGCCAGTCTATTGCATACTGTGGCAATTCAATAACAGACACAAAGACAATGTTAAGCTTCATTTAATGAACCAAATAGCTTTCAACTGTGTTTGATGTAATGGCAAGTGATTTTCTAGTACCAAATGATCAATTTAGCATGATTACTCAAGGATAAGGTGTTGGAGTGATGGCTGCTGGAAATGGGGTCTGTCTAGATTTGATCAAAAATGACTTTTTTCAAATAGTGATGGTGCTGTTTTTTAACATCAGTAATGTCCTGACTATACTTTGTGATCAGTTGAATGCCACTTTGGTGAATTAAAGTACCAATTTCCTTCTGAAACAGCAAAATCTGTACATTATTCCAAACTTCTGGCCCCCAGTGTAAATATAAAATAAATTAATAAAAATAATGTATTTTTATCACACATTATATGTTTGCACATATACAGTGAAATTCTTGTTTTTTTCTTCACATATCCCAGCTAAGCTGGGGTCAGAGTGCAGGGTCAGCCCTGATATGGCACCCCTGGAGCAGATAGGGTCAAGAGCCTTGCTCAAGGGCCCAACAGTGGCATCTTGGCAGTGCTGGGGCTTGAACCCCCAATCTTCTGATCAGTAACCCAAAGCCTTAACCGCTGAGCCACCATTGCCCCCATTTTTTAATTACTTAAAAAAAAAAAAAAAATGTTACCTGCATAACATTTCTCACTCTCAGGTTTCCAGCTCAACTAACTTTCTGAAATTTGAAATGGGAAGTTTATATACAGTATAATATATATATATATATATATATATATATATATATATATATATATATATATATATATATATAACTAGCGCAACAAGCTTGCTGTTTATGATAAGCAATTTTATGCATCTGTTGAATTCTGAATAAAGCATAGACTGTACCATAGACATACAGTAGATATTATAAAAGATAAATTGCATAAACAAAAATATGAAGGAGTGCATTTTTAATCTTCCTCTAACAACGCTAATATATGATGTTTCTCTTTCATGCACATTGTGGATTAAAAATAATTACATACAGAATCTCTTTTAAAGAGAAAATAAGGCTTTGACTTTGCACTCTTCCTCTAATGACTTGAGAAACTTATGAAGATATGATGACGTAGTGAGTTGCAATGCTCATAAGGTAAACATGCTGGAGGTGATGCAAAGATGTCTGATAGATGGCGGTGCTTGTCAGTGAGTTGGCGTAATTTGGCTGAAAGTAGGGTACTGTAACTCTCGGATACAACATAGCGACTCTCCGTGTGATCACTGCTTGACCAGTGCCCTGACTACTGAACTAGGGAGCTGATTGAGACGCACCCTTACATATACATTTTCTATTTGTGCACAGCACTAAAATATTAATCACCTTATCTTTGATCTTGGTTAGAGCTTGTGGAGAAATTGCTTTCAAAACTAATCCTTCTTTTGACAAGGCTCTTTTCAGATCTTTTCGAAATGATGCACAAATCAGTCTAAATTATTCATTAGCGAATTATTCTGAATCAAAATGATTTTTTTAAATCGGAAAAGTTTCCAGAAATAAAAAAACAACTGAAAAAGTCATGAAAATGGATTGGTCAAAAAGGGTGGGAACCTTATACTTAAGTGGTTTAACATTTTAAAAATCATTATTTTTTATGATGGATTATCATATTTTAAGATTGTAAGTCTGGGTCTGGGACATGGGTAAAACAATAAAATCCATACATAAATGGCATTTGAATAGTAACAAAAATAAATGTTTCCAAGACAGTTTAATTTCACTGTCAAATAACAAAGAGAGAGAGTGAGAGAAAAAGCTGAAATCTGTTAGTTTTAATAAAAAATAATCCATAAAATCCCCGTAGCTGAAGAAACCCATAAATGTTGATATTCTGTACTCAGAGACACACTGTTGTGGTTCAGCTCCTACATTTACAGATCCGTGAGAGTCCGTAGGTCTGTATGTATAGACCTGCTGTGTAAGCATGTTGGCATTTTCCTGGCACCGTCTGTTATGAGCTGCAGTAATGACTCATTAATAATGTGCAGTGTGTATGATAGGAGAGAGTAAGACTGACTGAGAGCATGTTTGAGTGTGTGTGTGTGTGTGTGTGTGTCATGTGTGTAAATCAATAGAATTGAAGCTTCTGAGTTACTTTTCAGCACATTTCATTAACTCAAACACTTCACTTTGGGGTAGGGTTAGGTTTAGGGCAGGGGTGCTCACACTTCTATGGCATGAGATCTACTTTTTCATAATGCCATTATAGTAAGATCTACCATGTGACATTTGACAATTCTCGATACCATAACTAATACTAACTAATTTGTTAATTTGGTAAAAAAAAAAATTAAGTTCTGAAGTAATTATTCAGGACAAGGAAACAACAGTAATAAAATAAGAACAAAGAAACAATTTTAGAAAACAGTGCTTAAATTTCCGAACAACGGCATCAATGTGTATTCAAGTATACGTTCAGAAACTGAAAAAAATATATATAGTTCTAATTTACCCTCAAACTTAATAGATCACTGGTTTTCACTGCATGATTATAATACATTAATATTTTTAAAGCTACTAAAGTTATCCAGCCAAGAGCAATAAATAGTCTCAATTTCTTGTTATTGTTGTTTGATTAATATTAAAGTCTAATATTAATACGGGCAGGTCTATCATGCTTGTACGTTTACTTTAGACATAACTAATTGTGTCTGAAACATAGCATGCAAGGGGATGGGTCCTTTATATTCATGAGGAAAGCAATATCTGATTGGTCGAAGAAAATATAACCCAACCCTAACCCTACCCATAAACCTAATGCTATCCAATCAGGTATCATTTTCCTCATAAAAATGAACGAGTCTTCCCCTGCCATCCTGTGTTTCGGAAATCCATTATTAAATATCGTTATTTGTGTAGTTTATATCTCTTTCCCTTTTGACCTGTTAAAGAGATTGACCACTGGTTGTCTTGCAATCGACTGTTCTGTACAAATCAGTTAAAGGAGTACTTCTCCCAAAAAGTCACTGTTTGTTGTTATACCCCAATATGACTTTTTTCTTTTTTTTCTTTTTTTTTTAACACAAAGGGAGAAATTGTGAAAAAAATTGTGCTCAGTGATGTTTTACAATGGCAGTTTATCGTGAATACCTCTTCAAGCTACAAAAGAATGCAAAAGTATAATTCAGAAGTCGAACAAATTATTCCATTAGACTCATGATTGTTATGAAAGCATACGATAATTGGTGAGAAACAAACCGATATCGAATGTATTATTTATTGAAATAAATCACAAACTGTTGTCCACAACACCAATAGCGACAACAGAACACAACACAGCTGCACACAAAACAGAGAACAGAACTTACTAAACGTATCTGAAGAGTTTGTAGTTGAAGAATTCATGAATTTCTACGCCCAGCCTTATTTTTTAACGGAGTATTCGGAAATCAAACAGAAACATAGAGGAGGCTACAGGCAGCCACAGTCACACCGTGTCCTAACCTGACGACAAACGACATGTGATAAAAGTGAGATTTTCTCTGGTAATCCATGGCGAGCGATGGTACATTCTATCAATCGCTTGTTTTCTATTTTTGGTATTCCGCAGGTACAGTTGAAGTCAGAAGTTTACATACACTAAGTTAACTGTGCCTTTAAGCAGCTTGGAGAATTCCAGAAAATGATGTCAAGCATTTAGACAATTAGCCAATTAGCGAAAAGTGCAAAACAATCCCAGAACAACAGCAAAGGACCTTGTGAAGATACTGGAGGAAACAGGTAGACAAGTATCTATATCCACAGTAAAACAAGTCCTATATCAACATAACCTGAAAGGCTGCTCAGCAAGGAAGAAGCCAGACTACAATTTGCAAGTGCACAATGGGACAAAGATCTTACTTGTTGGAAAAATGTCCTCTGGTCTAATGAAACAAAAATGTATCTGTTTGGCCATAATGACCATTGTTATGTTTAGAGGAAAAAGGGTGAGGCTTGCAAGCCAAAGAACACCATCCCAACCGTTTGGGGTGGCAGCATCATTTTGTGGGGGTGCTTTGCTGCAGGAGGGACTGGTGCACTTAAAACAATAGATGGCATCATGAGGAAGGAATATTATGTGGATAAATTGAAGCATCATCTCAAGACATCAGCAAGGAAATTAAAGCTCGGTTCGCAAATGGGTCTTCCGAATGGACAATGACCCCAAGCATACCTCCGAAGTCATGGCAAAATGGCTTAAAGATAACAAAGTCAAAGTATTGGAGTGGCCATCACAAAGCCCTAACCTCAATCCGATAGAAAATTTGTGGGTAGAACTGAAAAAAGAGTGTGAGCAAGGATGCTTACAAACCTGACTTAGTTACACCAATTCTGTCTGGAGGAATGGGCCAAAATTCCAGCAACTTATTGTGAGAAGCTTGTGGAAGGCTACCCAAAACTTTTGACCCAAGTTGAACAATTTAAAGGCAATGCTACCAAATACTAACTAAGTGTATGTAAACTTCTGACCCACTTGGAATGTGATAAAAGCTGAAATAAATCATTCTCTCTACTATTATTCTGACATTTCACATTCTTAAAATAATGTAGTGATCCTAACTGACCCAAGACAGGGAATGTTTTCTACAATTAAATGTCTGGAAAAAAACTGAGTTTAAATGTATTTGGCTATGGTGTATGTAAACTTCTGACTTCAGCTGTAACTCTGTTCACTGTAAACTGGCACCAGTCCAACAATAGATCTGCATCAATTGTGCAGCTGTGTTGTGTTCTGTTGTCAATGTGTAACAATGTTGGCAACAGGCAGACGAAGAGACGATGGTGTGAAGGTGAACGCAAGTGCAGTTTATTTTTCAAATGTGTAATTCAAAAACCCTAACTAAAAACGTGAACATGGACTATGGCTTGACTATGGCTTGACTATGGCTTGACTATGGCTTGACTATGGCTTGACTATGGCTTGACTATGGCTTGACTATGGCTTGACTATGGCTTGACTATGGCTTGACTAAGTTACATACAGAATACCTCACACCAGACAATGGCAAACATGAGGGCTTAAATACAAGGACATGGGTAACAAGTAAACAAGACAACCAATCACAAGACTAAACTAATAAACAAGATAACAAGACTAAATTAACTTAAACCAATGAAAAGGCGAGACTAATAACAAAGTAATCAAACAAAGAACCAATGAAAACAAGACTCGTTAACGGGAAACACATGACAAGATCACATGAGGGAACAGGAAATCACATGACATGAACAGGAACTAAAAAAAGATGTGAAAAACATTAACCAAACACATAAACGTGCAATGCTGTGGAGGACCTGTTTTTAGATAAAGAAAACAAGATTTCAGTTGAACGCCTCAATGTCGCGAGGGGACATTGAGAACTGTTGCTCTCGGCCCTATCATGAATGTGCACATGAGATCAACGGTCAGTCCACAGTTTTACGAAATAATACATTCGATATCAGTTTGTTTCTCACCAAACCTTATCGTATGCTTTCATAACAATCATGAGTCTCATGGAATAATTTATTCGATTTCTGAATTATACTTTTGTGTCCTTTTGAAGCTTGAACAGGTGGTCACTATAAACTGCCATGGTATGACATCACGGAGCACAAAATTTTCTCTCAATTTCTTCCTTTGTGTTGAGAAATAAAGTCATATGGGTTTATAACAACACAGGGGTGAGTAAACAATGATTGCATTTTCATTTTTAGGTGAAAAATGTCTTTAAGATTGTCAATGTCACATATTCGCAGCAGAAAGTTTACAAAGCTTTCCAAATCCTGCAAAATTGTATCTTGTTTAAATTAGATTTTGGATCACAGATTTTCAATGTGGTCTCAGATTTATGGAACCCACTGTGTATAACACAGCATATTAAAGTTTGAATTACAAATTGACGTTAAACTCATTAGAACGTAATGGAAATTTAATGGCACTGCTGAGCTTGGTTTTATCAAGTTATTTACAAAGCATGAAGATTTAACTAGAAAGATGTTTAACAGTCTTGTTTTCTACATTGCTTTGGTCTGACCCCATGGTTTCAAGTATCTGAAACATCTAAAATGATGCATCAAACACTCCTGAAAGTTGTTTAATTTCCCAAGAAGTGTTCATTGTACCTGATGCATTTCAAGGATCTCTGCATTCATTTTTTTTTCTTCTGAATCCGTTAGACTCTCCACCACAGTGTCAAATCAAATTAAGTAGAATAACTCAATAAAAGCAATTTCACACGACACTTCTCATTGTTCCGTAGAGCTGAAGAGGAATTCTGTATCCATGGCAACTTGTCATCTTTGTCTCTTGTGCCTTTTAATTTCCTTTAAGAGCAATGAACTTCAAAACATGTTTTCACCTTTCACTCATCCAACAGAACTGATTTAAATGTAAATGCTGTCATCTCCGCAGAGAATTAAACTTATTTAGAGCAATCAGAGAGACCGATGTACATTAAAAGTTTACTAGAGTTACACAGATCTTTACTCTTGTGCATTTGTCTTTGAATGTGGCATTATGAAATTATCCCGTAATTGTTGTCGTCTTGCCTAACATGCTGTTTATGGATTATTCTTCAATTAGGGAACATTTTCTGTACCATAGAATTTGAAAGAAAAAAGTAATTTTGTCCTTCAGTCTCTTTTTCTTTAAACCTTTTATGGTGTCTCTATTTTAACTAATGTTTATATGTGTATGTTTATCAAGTCTTAAATTGTTAAAATTGCCAACATTTTTTCTATTTTGGGCTTGTCCTCTAACCAGACTCTTAAATTTCCCCTTGTAACAGAAGTTCATCTTCAGTTATGGAAAAGGAGAAGGGGAGCAGTGAAGCGCTTCAAGTATGGCTTTTATTCTCGTGTCTTCATGTGCAGCAGATGATGAGCCACAACACTCCCTCTCTCCCGCAGACAGACACACGACCACGCCCCATCACCACACCCCTCTATTGTGAATTTATAAAACAAATGTTAAAAATCAAGAAAATTCAACTTAGTACTTTTTTTAAAGGTTTAGTTCACCCAAAAATGAAAATTCAGTCATTGTTTACTCACCCATGTATTATAACCCTGTATGACTTACTTTCGTTTTCTTAACACAAAGGAATAAATTGTGAAAATGTTTTGTGCTCGGTGATGTCATACAATGGCTCGTCGCGGCTGGTTAGGACAAAACTCTGATTACCATAGAAAATATACCTTTTTTCTTGTGTTGTTTGCCATCAGTTTAGGACACGGTGTGACTTTGGCTGCCTGTAGCCTCCTTTATGTTTCTGTTTGATTTCAGAGTACAAAAAAATAAGGCTGGGCATAGAAATTCATGAATTCTTCGACTACAAACTCTTCAGACATATTTAGTAAGTTCTGTTCTCTGTTTTGTGTGCAGCTGTGTTGTGTTCTGTTGTCACTATGGCTGTGGAGGACTTGTTTTTAGATAAACAAAACGAGTTTTCGCTTGAACGCCCCAGTGTCGCGAGGGGACTGCGTGATCTGTTGCTCTCATACCCTATCATGAGATCAACGGTAAGTGAACATTTTCACTACTTAATACATTCGATTTCGGTTTGTTTCTCACCAAATCTTATCGAATACTTTCATAACAATCATGAGTCTCATGGAATAATTTATTAGACTTCTGAATTATACTTTTGTGTTCTTTTGAAGCTTGAAGAGGTGGTAACTATAAACTGCCATTGTATGACATCACCGAGCACAACATTTTTTCACAATTTCTCCTTTTGTGTCAAGAAAATGAAGTAAAGTCATGTAGGGTTATAAAAACACAGGGGTGAGTAAACAATGACTGAAAATATAATTTTTTAATTGATTTTGTTTTTTTAAAATACAATTTGTAACTTTTTATAATAAAGAATCACTGTCTCTAAGAATTCTGTCATTTCCATCATGTCCAACTTTCCAAATGAATATTTGGCTATGAGTGACAGGGCAGTAGAGTGATTGTTTGAAGCTCAGAAATTTTTAATTTAAACCATGATCTGAGAGCAGGTTTATTAGGAGTCATTACCAAATCAGTTTTTGGAGAATTTGAATTCAGAAGCAAGAGTTCTCTCTTCCTCTCAATCCAAATGTAATGGACTGGTTGCTACAGTTGAAGTCAGAAGTTTACATAAACCTTAGCCAAGTACATTTAAACTCAGTTTATCACAATTCCTGACATTTAATCGTAGAAAACATTCCCTGTCTTAGGTCAGTTAGGATCACTATTTTAAGAATGTGAAATGTCAGAATAATGGTAGAGAGAATGATTTATTTCACCTATTATTTCCTTCATCACATTCCCAGTGGGTCAGAAATTTACATACACTTTGTTAGTATTTGGTAGCATTGCCTTTAAATTGTTTAACTTGGGTCAAATGTTTTGGGTAGCCTTCCACAAGCTTCTCACAATAAGCTGCTGGAATTTTGGCCCATTCCTCCAGACAGAGTCAGGTTTATAGGCCTCCTTGCTCACACATGCTTTTTCAGTTATGGCCACAAATTTTCTATCGGATTGAGGTCAGGGCTTTGTGATGACGACTCCAATACCTTGATTTTGTTGTCCTTAAGCCATTTTGTCACAACTTTGGAGCTATGCTTGGGGTCATTGTTCATTTGGAAGACCCATTTGCGACCGAACTTTAACTTCCTGGCTGATGACTTGAGACGTTGCTTCAATATATCCACATCATTTTCCTTCCTCATGATGCCATCTATTTTGTGAAGTGCACCACTTCAAGTGGAAGTGTCCTTCCTGCAGCAAAGCACCACCACAACATGATGCTGCTTCCTGCATGCTTCACGGTTGGGATTGTGTTCTTTGGCTTGCAAGCCTCACCATAATTCCGCCAAACATAACGATGGTCATTATGGCCAAATGGTTAAAAAACAATTATGGCAGTTTTGGAGCAGTGGCTTCTTCCTTGCTGAGCAGCATTTCAAGTTATGTCGATATAGGACTCAATTTACTGTGGATATAGATACTTGTCTACCTGTTTCTCCAGCATCTTCACAAGGTCCTTTGCTGTTGTTCTGGGAATGATTTGCACTTTTCGCACCAAACAACGTTCATCTATAGGAGACAGAATGCGTCTCCTTTCTGAGCAGTATGATGGCTGTGTGGCCCTATGGGGTTTCAACTTGTGTACTATTGTTTGTACAGATGAACGTGGTAACTTCAGACGTTTGGAAATTGCTCCCAAGGATAAGCCAGTCTTGTGGAGGTCCACAATTTCTTTTCTGAGGTCTTGGCTGATTTCTTTTGATTTTCTCATGATGTCAAGCAAAGAGGTACTGAGTTTGAAGGTAGGCCTTAAAATATATCCAGAAGTACACTTCCAATTCAATACACCCCCTATCAGAAGCTAATTGGCTAATTGTCTAAAGGCTTGACATAATTTTCTGGAATTTTCCAAGCTGCTTAAAGGCACAGTTAACTAAAATTCTGAACTACTGGAATTGTGATGTAGCCAAATACAAGTGAAAAAATCTGTCTGTAAACAATTGTTGGAAAAATTACTTGTGTCATGCACAAAGTAGATGTCCTAAACGACTTGCCAAAACTATAGTTTGCTAATATTAAATCTGTGGAGTGGTTAAAAAATGAGTTTTAATGACTTCAACCTAAGTGTATGTAAACTTCTGACTTCAGTTGTAACTAGTTGTGTTAGAAAGTCTAAAGATTCCTCCAAAGAATAGGGATGCTCCGATTGATTGTCAACAGCAGATATTCATGTCCTATGACTCGATCGGTGATCTGTAACTTGGCCAATCGCATAAAAGATGCGCTCTTTCTCCACTTTCCTTTCACCTCTTGCCCTCGAGAGAGCACGTGTTCCCCTCATTAAAGTTCAAGCAGCAACAATGAAAAATTAACTATCAATACAATCGTCCAACTAAATGAAAAGGCAAGGAAGGAATTTATAAATATAAAAATTATTTATACAATATTAAGATACCACAATATACTGTATTAAATATAATGCAAAAAAGAAAAAAATTATAATAATAATTATATGAAATAATGACAATGTATCAATAATCAAAAATGTTTCAAATTAAATTTAACTGCACCCATGGGTTATCATTTTGTCTTCAGTTTGACGCTAAGCTTCATTTTTTTATAGGGCTATCCATCTTAATATAGGAGAATATTTTGTTAGCCTATACTTTTTTAATAAGCCTTTTAAACTTTAAACTTTTTTGGTAAGCAAAAACTAGGCAAAGTGATATTACTGGAAAGAGGAAAATTCAATTAATAGTGACAGTGTGCAGAAAGCTTACATATAGCCAGTTATGACAGAGATCTTGATAAAAGGTGAAATGATCGGTATAAGAATCGGTATCGGCCGATCAAGTGACAAGATGATCGGTGATCAGTATCGGCTGTAAAAATCCTGATCGGTGCATCCCTACCAAAAACTAAAAAACTAAATAAAACTTCACACACAACAACAAAATCTGCATCACGCATTATACCAAATTCCACTTAAAGATTGATCAAAGCCATGATCATATGTTTATTACAGGACATTTGCTAAATCTTTTAACAGAGATGAAAAGAGCTTCATTTTTCAACATGTCATGTAGCCAAAAGTGCCCCTAATTGAAGAATCACTGTTATATGAGACATATTTAGTTGCAGAAAATGCACAGTTACCATACCCTAGACTTTACTTTTTGTCAGTCATTTATTTGTTGGCAAACAAGTTTCACTGGTACAACAAATATTTGTGAGAGATCATTCAGCCACAGGGAAAAATAACAAAAATTATATAAATAAAATCTATAATCATAATGTATGAAATGATAAAAAACTATATGTGCGGCATACATTTTACTTCCAGACATTTTGCAGAATAGCATGTACTTTCATCTTTTTTCTTCAGTGAAATAAATAACCATTCATTCTCCTCTGGAAAAGAAATAAGGCAAAAACAAGGTATTCACTCATTCTAAATGTGGGTGTTTAATAAGTAAAACACTGCAGATAAATTATACAAGTTCCTTGTGTGCATCCCTGCCAGACTCACTCTCTGAACGACAAAGACCTTAGAAAGTGTTTGGCAAATGTTATTTGCTTAAACTATCTCTCCAAAACTGACAATATGTTTTCAATATTGGGCTTCAATTAATATTTTATCTACAAACTTGAATCAATGGGAACACTAAATCAAATACAACAAGGAAAAATAATGATTCTTTTTTTGTCTTTGTCATTTTTGTTACTTGCCATTGTTCATATTGAAATGAAGATGTGAAAGAAAACAATATCTTAAATAATGGACTGAAACCTGTTGCTAAGGACAAGAATGGAAATGATCCAAAATCACCATGGTTACGGAAGCGGAGAGCATAGGAACAGAATAAGGACTATCCTGTGTAACGCTAGTGTCTGTACATTTACATAGAAATATCTTAGAATTCTTCGGTATTAGTTTTCCCCTCATTTTAATATTTGTTATTAATACAGCAAAAAAGAAAGGAGTCTCTAGAGCATGTGTGGTGAAATCGTCCTTCTATAGACTGTTCTAAGTCAGTTTTGCTTCACTTTTGCAGGACTATTGCAACAAAATGTGCTGCTGTTCACCATATCATAAGAAACAAAAATTAAAATGCAAACGTGGATACAGAAGGTATTAAAATAGTTTGAGTCACTCAATCGGTGTTGACTAGCCACACTGTGCTACTATCAATGTTTCTGGTGATTATTCATATTCCTTTGGGGTTGCTGAGAGTCAAAACACATTTTGGATTCTCATACATCCCAGAAGGTCAAACAGTAAATCCATCTTTGGGTCCATTTCCCTGTAAGTAGAAGTGCACAACCAATAAGACCGAAAAGAATGTCAACTCTCAAATTCCTCGAGAGTTACCTATAATCCTCTACCGAAGAGAATACAAAATCACCTCCCAAGGTTGTATTGTTTGTTGCAGTTCATTTCTCTGCAGAAATGTAAAAAACAAAAATTGAACGACAACGGATGACGAACGGTACAGAAACGCAGAAGAGCACTCAAAGGAGGGTGTATGGGTATAGCCAGGAGGATGAATAGAGCTGGGCATAAGCATAATGCATGAGGGTTGGTGTGCATGTTCTATATCATCCTCTATAGGCTGGTGACCAGATGTGAGGGCTCCTGCGGCATCTCTTCGGGCAAAAGTTCATCTTTGGGCAGGACAATAAAGCCATCGCTGCTGCCACGACCAAGCTGGTAGTATGAGTGCAGCTGGTTGCGTGAGCCCAGGTTGGGCATGCTCTTATAGTACACGTCATCAGGCTCCCCGCTCCTTGGGAGAGTGTGCATGTCACCACTGTGAGGCAGCGAATGCATGTCGTTGCGGTCAGGATCAGGCAGCGTGGGCATGCTGGTGTAGAGCGAGTCTCTCTGGGGTGATGAAGTGTCTTCTGTTTGCTCTTCCGTCAATAGAGGGAAGAAACTCTCACTGTTTTCTTGCGGAAGGCGTCGACGGGATGAGGAGGTGGAGCTAAACGACATGGGTTGTGGCTGGGTGTGGTTTACAGGGCGTGGTGGTGGAAGCAAGGGTGCATTAGACTCTTCCCTGATTAGCTCCAGACCAAGGCTATCCTCAGTTGGAAAAGATGGTGAGTCGTCCAGGCCCAACACAAGATTAACGGGCAACATGGTCGAGTCTTTAACCCCGCCACCATTGCTGACTTCGTTAACTAACTTGTTCATCAGGTTGCGTCCATGTTCGGCCGTTCGGTCGTGGTTGTTCTGGTAGGTGGGCAGGTAATTGGAGGTGAGCTCTTTGAGAATTCGCTTCTCCAGTGTAGTCTCTTTGTGTACGTTGTACGTGCGGTCAATGATTTGCACGCAGTCACTCAAGTAGTCGGCACTGGCCAAGCTGTAGCTGTTGCCATGGTTACCATTCAGTGGTAGAGTATCCATGGCACTTGTATCCCGAGCATTGTTCAGGACTCCCTCTGCAAGATGAAGAGTCAGAGTAATTAAAATCACATGCACCTGGTGTATCCATCTGTCCAACATGCAAACATGCTTGTAGAACCACACCAAAAAACCTTGAAACTGCTCATCCCTGTGCAGATATTAACTGGGCTTCCAAACTAATGCTATTGTGGGTACTGATTCAATTTGTCAAGGGTTCAAAGCTGACTTGAGGTTTAGAACTCATTGAAGAATTGAAATGTGCTAGTGAAGCCCTTGAACTTACCTGTCAAGTGCATCTTCATCTATACATTTTGAACATTGAACAGCCTCAAATCAAAGCAAAATCTTTCTTACAACAGACATATTGCATAACACTCATATTACAGACATACTGCAACACTCAGCAAAGCTGCAAGACACAACAAAAACACAATGCACATTCAAAATGCACAAAAATACACAACATCCATGCAATCACTTGCTGTGTAAAAGCAACTAACAAAATCATGCTGGCCTTTATATGACACTCATATATTATTACATAACAGAGAGAGCAGCTTCTCTTCGTCTTTAGAATTTGACATTCTAGAAACTACTAACCACAACATTTGAACTTAATGCTTCCAATGGGCCATGTATGTTTTACTTATCAGTACCTTACAAGTATGCTAATCGTACTTCAGAAAAAAAACTTGGGTTTCAAAACAACAAATTGTCCACTCAGCTTCTATTTTAACAAAAAGCATATATTTGTTTTGACGAAAAAAAAAAAAAAAAGATTGTTATTATAATGAGGTTGAGAGTGCTCTCTGATTAGAATATTGATTTAAACATCTGTTAGCAGAATGGTGTTTGCTATTGTATCAAGAAGGACACTTTAAGGGAAATTACATTTGGTAAGCAATGTTTAGTTTGACTCCCATACTTGTCTCTCTGTAGGGCTCTTAAAGGACAGCATAGAGAGAAAGAAAGAGAGAGAGAGTGTACAGGTAAGCATTCACAGTGACCGCTCAAAGAGAACATGCACACAGTTTAATGAAGCACATATAAATGGTTACGGTCGACCTGCTTGTTTCACCTCAGACACACACCCCCACATCCCCTCGCAATCCCTGGACGCACATGTAAACCACATGAAATTGTACTTTGAGACCCCGGTAAACGTCTGGAGGGCACGGAAATGGGTTTCTGGCTCCATTAGTGGTGCGCTCTGCTCTGCATGCGGTAGCACAGTCAGAATTGTATTCGGTAAGAGAGTTATTGATCGGGCTAAAGAGGAACATTAAAAGTGGCTTGGGATCTATTCGTAATTTCAGGGCTTTTATTGATATTACATTTCAAGGTCGCTACAATGTTGCCAATTCAGATGAAGAGGTGGTTATCCTACGCTCACCCCTCCCCAATCATTTGGTCCGAAATGTGTCTGTAGAGCTTTTCTCCGAATTCTCACAGAATTGTTTATGGGTTCGTGAAGGTGGCACTAACTAAACCAGGACTTGACAGAATAGGAAGCCGATCACCAGCGTAACAGACAGACAAGAGTGAGACAGCTGCGTGCAGAGATGCGTTATTGCTACCTGGAGAAGCCAGGCCTCCAGTTGGCATCTCAGCATGAACACATGGTGGATGCCTGTTCAAAAGGAACTGACTTCATATGCAGCTCCAACATTTATTCTTTTAATCCGTGCTGCAATGTGCCACAATCAAGAATGGTGTTCAGCATCGCTGTCCAAACCCATCTGCGTGAGAATTGCGTGTCTTCAAACCAGTGGACAGTATTGTCCTTTGATTCGGCACTAATGCAAATATTACAGCTGCATACCGTATCTGTCTAGAAGTCGTTGTTTCGCATGTAGCCCTGCAGAAATGCATTCATTCTTTTCAGTTGCATTAGTGCTTCGACAAGTCACAATCAAGACAGACTGACATCTAGTGTCACTGCCCAAATTGATCTGCATGAAATATGCTGCATGTATTAAAAGTAGTGGACAACTTTGACACGTATAACAATTGCACTTGCATTTCCATCTAGATTAGCAAATCATTATCCTGCATTCGCCCTGTGCTGCTAAAGTCATCTAGTAATCTCTCTCTGTCCGTAGAGCATTCTGAATTCTTCTGTATTGATAAAGGTGGTGCTATCTAAAGCATGAGGTGACAGAAGAGGAAGAAGATCACCAGCGCAACAGACAGACAGGGGTCAGAGAGCTGCGTGCAGAGATGCGTTATTGCTAACAAGACAAGTCGGGCCTCCTGTGGGAATCTCGGCGTGAACCCATGGTGGATGCCTGTTCTAAAGGAATGCTCTGGATGTTTGAAGTCTTGCTCTGAAAAACTGAGCATGCAGCCCTGTAAAAGTGCATTCATTCTTTAATCAGTGCCGCAACATGCCACAATCAAGACAGACTTATGTTGAGAGTCGCTGTCCAGATACATCTTCGTGAGACACGTTAAAGCTAAATGTCTTCATAGGAGCTGACAACTTTGTCCTTTGGTTCGGCACTAATGCACATTTAAAGATTGCTGTTGTATTTCTGTCTAGATTAAGTTGTTATCCTATGTGCCCTTTTCTGCTGACATCGTCCAGAAATGCAAGGCCTACTGTGGACATCTCAGCATGAACGCATGGTAGATTCCTGATGTGTTTCTTACTGACTGTTTCGTATGCAGACGTGAAGCAGCGCATTCCTTTTTTGAATCAGTGCTACGCCACACAATCAAGACTGACTGACGTCTAGTGCAACTGTACAAACCCTTTTGCATGAGACATGTTAAATTGGCAATTTTGTTGCATTTGGATATATAATGATTGCAGTGGGATTTATGTCATGTAGCAACACAATTAAGACTGATGACCTGAGTCAATGTTCAAATACATTTGCATGAGACATGTTAGAGATGCTTATGCTCAAAGTGGACTATTTAGTCCTGCAATTCGAAAAACTAATACATGATAAAAATTTATTGCAGTCGCATTTC
This sequence comes from Myxocyprinus asiaticus, assembly GCF_019703515.2. Lineage (NCBI taxonomy): Eukaryota > Metazoa > Chordata > Actinopteri > Cypriniformes > Catostomidae > Myxocyprinus > Myxocyprinus asiaticus. The sequence goes on along the minus strand of NC_059345.1, from coordinate 64,491,890 downwards.
TGTCCCGTAGCAAGACAGCCATCCGTCACTGTGGTTTTTTCATGGAATTAATTATATGTTTGTTTGGACCACAGCGCACCAGACAGAGGACAAAGATGACAGCAAACATGTTCACCTTAAAGCATCATAGCAGGCGCCCTCCCCTCCAAAACACACACACACATACAGTTAGTGGACAGCAAGTTAAAGCAATGGAAGATTGCAGCACACCTTGAGCATTGTACATGCTGAGGGTGGGGTTGTTATAGACAGCAGATTCGCCCAGTAAGGTGTTATAGGGGTTGTTAGAGGCGTGCGTGCGCAGCAGAGAGTTTGGGATGATGTGATTGGCCATGGCACCTGATGCAGCCACACAGATGGAGAGAAAAACAGACAGAGAAGATCAAACAAATGCAGCCACAGTGTTAGCATTATCATACAGACATCCCAGCAGCAGCCACAGAAAAAGCAAGAACATTCAACCAGTGTTAGCATTCTCAAAGCAACACAGAATTGTTCACTGTATCAATTTTACATGGACTCTCATTGGTTAATGGGGGCAGGGTGTGTCGTTCACACAGATAATCAAAATGAACGAGCTAGATCATGAATGGGTTTTCCCAAAAGCATTGTTAGCCAACTGTAGTCGCAATTTTTTTTATTGTTATCCAGTTAGTTCAACAATTTGGTGTTTCCTTAAACCATAGTTTCAAGGAACATTCGCAAACAGCATCGCAAAGTTGTGTGGTTGGAACTACAGCTCTTTACTTGTGGTTAGAAGCATAGTTTCTTATTAGTTTGCTTATGTATGTCAACATCATTTGACCTCCCTGCAGCTTCTATTTCTTTCATTCTATATCTTTTATTCTGTAAAGACTTTTCAGGGCAATTAACAAGCACTTAAGAAACAGTTCATTCCAGGATTTTTGCAGAAAGTGGCGTTCTGAAATGTCAAAATGTAAATGCGAATGCCATTTTCCTTATGCCGTTTAAGGGATTAAGAGAAAGTGGTTGTTCTAGGAACCTTCTCTTTAGGTTCTATTATTATAACCATAAACTAACGGTCCCAGAATGTTGCAAGGAGGTTTTTGTGTGACAAACTAAAAAGGAACTTATACAGAACATTCAAAATTTTCAGTTGAACCGACTAACTGACTGACACTGGTTTATTTATTTTCTCAGTAAATAATTCCTTCTAGATGTAAGATTAAATGAGAAGCAGAGATGTGCACTTCACTGGTAAGAAATTAATCTAATGTAAGCCTAGTTAAGGTTAATTGAATGTTAATTACATTTTTAATCCCTGTCTATAAAATGACGAGGAGGAGGGCGGTGCCGGGGCTGTGACTACGCATGCCCGGCCCCCAATCGGGCTAATCAGCCGAGGAGAGGGATAAGTGCTGTGGAATGCGGCAGTTCGGGAGAGAGCTCTCCCATGCAGCTGCCATGTGTACGTATATGTTTTTGTGTCTTTTTGTTTGAGTTCCTATTAAAATATTACTTTGATTACATTTTCAGCCGGTTCCCGCCGCCTCCATTTTAACCTTGTTACAAACTGTGTTGAAGTCATTGATTATTTGGAATAATTTACTTCAATATCCGCATATTAATGTCTGGTGCTGATCAGGTACAGTATTTTAAGAATAGCTAAATCGAGATTCAGTTTTCACTTTGGTACTGATGTACAGCAGTGTTGCAGAAATTATATATATTATTCTTTCAAAATGTGTTGTGGCTGATTTGAATGATTATATAATCATTATCATTTATTAGAATAAATAATGTATCGATGGGTTCGTCTGTTTATTCAGGTTGCAAGCATAGATGCAGAAAAAAAAATACCTCAAAGCTCTGTTCTGGGAACGTTCTTGAAACCAAAACCTAACGTTCCCGAAACGTTCTGGGAACCAAATATTAGTTGGGTAACACACCTAGGTTTCAGCCAGAGAATGTGGCTTATGTGTCCATATAAATGCTTAAGCGGCATACTTGTAGGTTTTTGCAGACTGCACATGCGAGTATGTGCTGAGGTGCACCGGGGGAACCACAGAGTGTTACATAAGAGGGAAACCCCACTATTGCCACCGCTTACATGATGCACGTAAACGCAAATGCTGCTTTCTTGCAATAAACAGCTTTCTGGTGTCCGTGTAAATGAGCTAAAATAATTTGACACCCATTCGATCTCTGCAGAAGTTAATACTCCACTGTGTAACGTCATTAATGACAGCTCTATATCGTTGAACCGATGTGGTTCAAACGATGGATGTGCAAAAGTGATTACATTTTTTGTAAACAGTTGTGGCTAGCTTGTTAATTTCTCCAACAATGCATCATACTTATGTGTTCAAACAGCGAGTTGCATCATTGTATGGGAAACACACCCCAGGATGGTTGACTAGTCATCCAACAACCACCTAATTGGTTAGTAAGGTCTACCAGTGAGCTTATCCAAAAAACAAAAAAAACAAAAAAATGTGTGCGCGTTACACGTTTTAGTTTATCAGAGGTGTTTAAAAAGGGGGCAAATTTAGAGACGTAAGTACTCAGAGTGGGCTTTAGCGTTCTTTGCTTTAGCTTGCTGAATGTTATAACTCTGCAAGAAGTTGCATGGCCTTTAAAGCACAGCTTTTGTAACACATTTACTGCCTTCAAAAATAACTTTAGACAATTACTGCTGGACTTCAAATCGCCTGCTATGAGCAAAGTCCCTGTTTACGCATAATCCATAGTTGTTGTTTTTTTGCAATAAAAGTAGATTTAGCCTATTTATTTGTTGAATATCTTCCAGGGCTCAGTAACAAATGCATCCAGGGGTTTGGTGGATAGGATTACATGGAATCTGTGTCTGAGGAATTCAATTGCAGAACTGAAACACCTGTCATTCAGAAATTTCTTTGCATCCCCTGCATGTTTGTTTATTTAATATTTTGGCTAATTCGATTATGCTTTCAGCTACCAACAAGAGTGTAGTACTCTCAGCTTTGTTTGATGCATTTTAGCATATTAAAAATCCATTCTGCAGAATTCTCAATATTCTTCCAAAATCAGTGCAGGGGAAAAAAAAAAAAGAAAAAAAAAAAAAAAAGATTCCGCTAGGCCTAGTCATGAACCCGGACCAGCCTATTTACCACACACTAGCTGACTTGTCAGTTTTGAAAATGTGTCTTGGAATTTCTGTTTGATTCTCAAATTAAGATCCATGTACAATGTGTGTTCAGTTATTCAACAGAGGTCTGATTATGCTTAGAGTAGGCGTGTTTATCAGGCTGTCAGCTAATTATACATGTATATCTGAGCTGGGCTGCAGCATTGGCCATGTGACCCCAAAAAGTTTCATTCAGGTTAAAAGTGATTACAAAAATTGTGCGTATTGAGAGTTGAATCTGACAACACCTCCCTTTGGGAAAATGTAGAGATGTCCTAATTTGTATAAACAATATATATATATATATATACAGTATGTGTGTGTGTGGTGTCAGTAAAGTATCTTGACGAGTATCATGATTTCTTTGTAATGTCTTTCACACACTCTTTCTGTCGGAGTACAGCTCTCATCTCAGTTTAATACAACTGTCTGCTTGAAGCACCAAAAGTGATAGAGCATCTCACACACTCTGTTCTGGGTTAAGTGCTGTGTGAGTGCGGGCACACGAGCTGAGAGCCTAATTATTGGCATTGTGACACTTCCTCCCTCTCAAGAGGGTCAATCCATCATCATAACAGAACATTACTGTCTCACTCAATAAATACAGATACAGAGAGAGAGAGAGAGATCAGTGAGTACCTTCAGTCTTTCAACAAACTTTAGTTCAATTTGCCTATTGCTCTTCCTTATTTATATTATTATGTGTTTTTGTCCTTTGTCATTTACATGTTAATTCAACAGAATGAATATTTTTAATTGTAGAAATTCACTGTTAATCCATTAATTGTAATCTATTGTAAAAATATTTTGAATTACTAACTTAAAAAATAATTAATGAAAAAAAAAACATTTTAATAGTGATTGAAAACAACAACAAGACAATATTAAGCTGTGTTCTACATTTTAAGAATGACATTTTTATGTTTATGTAAAGTTTATTGCTGGATTCAGACATCCAGGTTTTGGTAAAAGAGTTGAACAGAAAATAAAGAGTTTAACAAAGTATCAAGCCCTATTTTGTACGCTATTTGTGGAAAATGCCTTATTTTCTTCAAATAAAAGTGGCCTGGTTTCAAGGCATCTGCTGTTCTGTGCTGACCAAGCAGGGCTTTTGCTCAGGGAGTGATTTCATACTGATGGCTCGCCGATTGTATCTGCAGAACATCAATATCATTTCGACAAACTTTGAGAAGATTTCACTTTTAGACAAGCCACCCGCTAAGCTTATTCAATTCTCAGCCACCTGTTTACTTCTCACTTACACAACACACAAAAAGAGTTTGAAAGAACGTAAATGCAATCTAAATGTTAATTAAATTAGCTCAATTAAGGAGCCTATTTTCTCCATTTCACAATGTCATTTACTTTCTAAAAAGTAAATAAGGTTCAATAGTTTCAAAAAGGAAACTATTTCCAAGCCATAAAATAGATACAAGTATTTGCATATTGAGCTTTTCCTGCACCGCTGATACATGGCAAGACAAACTCTCAGATTCTAAATTGGCTCTAAATAAATAGTTTATTAAAGGAACATAACTGCAGTTTTAAGTTGTAAACTCGCATTGAATCTGAGCACAAATGTGTAAAGAAACCTAAGTACTACACTCTTATTGGCAGCTGAAAGCATAATCAAATTTGCCAAAATATTTAATAAACCAACATGCAAGGGCCAGGGAATGTGTTACATTTTGTGAATCCCAGGAATTTTGCAGAATTCCACAGAAAGCTCCATAGATTCAAGTGAGTGTCCCCTCTATGATGTCACATCTGATCAGCACCTGTATAACAGACATTGAGATGAGTGTGTGTATGTGTGTACCTCTGTTGAGTGTAGCCGAGCTGTTGATGTCTCCCGTTATGAATGATGATTCTGTCTGCTTCCTCACCGTGTCGTTCCACATCCGGCGGATTCGGCTCTGTGAGCAATGTCACATCGGAATTTTTAAACACACAACCTACCAGAGACTAACTAACAAACATTCCTGAAACTGCCTGCACTGATAGCACCAGAACCAGCACATAAACTGCAACTAATGATGATAGAATTTTACTAAAACATACTCATATGCTCACGTACAGTGGCCCTTATAAAGTAATTGGATACTTCTGGACACTTTTCTGTCAACATTTACTCAACCTCATGTTGTTCCAAATCCGTACGACTTACTTCTATGGCACACAAGAGGAAATATTTTGAAGAATGTTGTTGCCAGTGTTGGGTAAAATACTCAAAAAGTAATTAGCTACAAATGACTTATTAATCCTAGACAGTTGCAATCAGATTACTGATTACTTCATTGGAAATGTAATCACATGACTAATTACTTTTAAGTTACTTTCACAACAAAGTAGTGCTGGGTAGTAACAGATTACATGTAATCTATATGTAATCAGATTACAAAGTCAAGTACTTGTAATTTTATTAAATTACATATTATAATACTAATAATTAGATTACAGTTACTTTTTGATGGATTATATGAATCATATTAATCTGGCAATGGCAGTAAATTATGCTTAATTTATTTAGTGATCCCCCTAATTCTTCTTTTCTAAAATCTTTTAAAATTTTTATTCTAAATTAGCCTACCACTGATATTCATTAGACTATGCCTTTTCATGACAAATAATTATGCAATTTACTAAACACTGTTGTACATATTGTACAGCTGTGAACATATAATTATAATTATAATTTCCATTGATGATCTTATTGATTGTATGTACAGGTGCATCTCAATAAATTAGAATGTCGTGGAAAAGTTCATTTATTTCAGTAATTCAACTCAAATTGTGAAACTCGTGTATTAAATAAATTCAATGCACACAGACTGAAGTAGTTTAAGTCTTTGGTTCTTTTAATTGTGATGATTTTGGCTCACATTTAACAAAAACCCACCAATTCACTATCTCAAAAAATTAGAATATGGTGACATGCCAATCAGCTAATCAACTCAAAACACCTGCAAAGGTTTCCTGAGCCTTCAAAATGGTCTCTCAGTTTGGTTCACTAGGCTACACAATCATGGGGAAGACTGCTGATCTGACAGTTGTCCAGAAGACAATCATTGACACCCTTCACAAGGAGGGTAAGCCACAAACATTCATTGCCAAAGAAGCTGGCTGTTCACAGAGTGCTGTATCCAAGCATGTTAACAGAAAGTTGAGTGGAAGGAAAAAGTGTGGAAGAAAAAGATGCACAACCAACCGAGAGAACCGCAGCCTTATGAGGATTGTCAAGCAAAATCGATTCAAGAATTTGGGTGAACTTCACAAGGAATGGACTGAGGCTGGGGTCAAGGCATCAAGAGCCACCACACACAGACGTGTCAAGGAATTTGGCTACAGTTGTCGTATACCTCTTGTTAAGCCACTCCTGAACCACAGACAACGTCAGAGGCGTCTTACCTGGGCTAAGGAGAAGAAGAACTGGACTGTTGCCCAGTGGTCCAAAGTCCTCTTTTCAGATGAGAGCAAGTTTTGTATTTCATTTGGAAACCAAGGTCCTAGAGTCTGGAGGAAGGGTGGAGAAGCTCATAGCCCAAGTTGCTTGACGTCCAGTGTTAAGTTTCCACAGTCTGTGATGATTTGGGGTGCAATGTCATCTGCTGGTGTTGGTCCATTGTGTTTTTTGAAAACCAAAGTCACTGCACCCACTGACCAGCTTTTTAAAGATGCTGATTTCATTTTCCAGCAGGATTTGGCACCTGCCCACACTGCCAAAAGCACCAAAAGTTGGTTAAATGACCATGGTGTTGGTGTGCTTGACTGGCCAGCAAACTCACCAGACCTGAACCCCATAGAGAATCTATGGGGTATTGTCAAGAGGAAAATGAGAAACAAGAGACCAAAAAATGCAGATGAGCTGAAGGCCACTGTCAAAGAAACCTGGGCTTCCATACCACCTCAGCAGTGCCACAAACTGATCACCTCCATGCCACGCCGAATTGAGGCAGTAATTAAAGCAAAAGGAACCCCTACCAAGTATTGAGTACATATACAGTAAATGAACATACTTTCCAGAAGGCCAACAATTCACTAAAAATGTTTTTTTTATTGGTCTTATGATGTATTCTAATTTTTTGAGATAGTGAATTGGTGGGTTTTTGTTAAATGTGAGCCAAAATCATCACAATTAAAAGAACCAAAGACTTAAACTACTTCAGTCTGTGTGCATTGAATTTATTTAATACACGAGTTTCACAATTTGAGCTGAATTACTGAAATAAATGAACTTTTCCACGACATTCTAATTTATTGAGATGCACCTGTATGTGTGTGTATATATATATATATATATATATATATATATATATATATATATATATATATATATATATATTTTGCCTAATTGTATATTTTTATATACTTTATTTTCTATTACATTTTTATTCTATTTTTATTTATTTTTATTGTCTTGTTGATGTATTTTATTGTTGTGCACTGGAAGCTCCTGTCACCAAGACAAATCCCTTTTATATAAAAATAGAAGTCCTTCACATAGCACATAAATGGACAAGTTCTATATCAGCTCTCACTCTCAGGAATGTGACTGTATAATTAATGCTGTTGCCCTAATACGACAGTTTGAAATATTTTTAAAAGAATCACAGTGAAATATGATTTCTGTAAGTCATCAAATACAAACGTCTCTTTTATGCTCCAATAACTGCTGCTGTGAGCCCCAAATAGCTAAAAACTTTATATCTGCTTTTACCTTAGGAAGTTTTTAAAAAAATGTGCTATTGTTTGCTTGGCTGAATAATCCAATGTTATATCTTAGATGTCCAAAACAAAATATGCCATCCAGAAGGAAAAGCATGCAAAACAAATGATCAGAAAATATGTTTTCAACTATTGATGATAAAAAGATTTTATATGATCGATTTTATCGCAATGGGGAGGATCTCAGCTTTCTAATGACACTGAGATTGAGCTTCTAGTCCACTCAGAGGCCGAGATATTCAATGAAACAAGAAGGGTGGTGCTTGAACTAAAAATTAGACGATGTTTAAGGGGTTAAAAAACAAATCCTCATCAATAAGAATAATGCACAGTATCTTTTTCTGCCATCGTTGTAAAACACAAAAACAAATCATATCAATTATCATATTTTGATTGATTTAATATTTAAGCACAATATATTTTAAAATATAATAGAATTATCCTACTTAATGCATGTGACATTAAATAAACAAAGATGTAAAAAGTAATTTAAAAGTAATTCAAAAATTATCTGATTAGATTACCTACAAATATAATCCAAGAGATTGTGTTACGGATTGTAATTTTAGTCATGTAATTTGTAATCAGCACCAGATTGCAATTCTGACGTAATCTACCCAGCAGCAAAGGTTGTTTCTATGCTAAACTAATTCAAAATTTACAAGTCTTCAGCTGTCACAGAAACGCAAACAGACATACATATGAACATAATTCATGTTTTAAATTCTACACAAATAATACTAATTTAGAAATGTTTAACCCAATTAATGTACTTAAAAGTAATTAACTTAACTGAAAGACAGTAACTGTAATCTGATTACAAAAAATAAATGTAATTTTGCACTACTTTTTTTTTTTTTACTAAAAAAGTCATTAGATTACAGTAACTAATTACTTTAATCAGATTACACCCAACACTATTTGTTGCTGTTTTTTCCCATTAAATGAAAGTTACTTGGGTCTGAGACTGTCAGTCTCGAACATTCTGCTTAACATCTCCTATTGTGTTCCACGGAAGAAAGTCAAACATGTTTGGAAAAACATGAAGATAAGTAAATTATGACAGACTTTTCCTTTGCGTAAACTTTCTCTTTAATACACTCTTAAAAATGTATTTAATAGCATAGATAAGATATCAAACCAAGTGGCATCCGCAAACAAATGATGCTAGAGATTTTCTCACAACTAACTTCACATTTACTTGAAAACTGTGCTATATTTCTTTCAAATAAATGGCATTTTTAAGTTTGGCTTAAGTATCCAAATATTGAAACAAAAGTAAACACAAGTAAAAGTATCTTGTCGGCATTAAGAGTCGTGCCGTTCAAAGCATATAACTCATCTCTCTGACATTTACACGTGCACACACACAGGTCGCGGGCCAACGCTGCATGTTTCTGGTACATGTCAGAATCCTGTTACACTTGTTTACAGACATCTCAACAGATGATCCCTAAAAGGCTAAAGGTCAAATTGGACACCTTGTCTCCATGTAAGCAGACATACTGTTACCATGGAAATGGGATATTACAGCAGAGATATGCAAAGCCAAAGATTTGTATGAGACAAGGACGACACACATTGAAAATCCTCCCTCCATATCTCTTTTTTAAAGCAAACTACGGTTAAGTCCTTCAAAGGACGGACTTGGAAAGAAACTTGTATTTTTATGAATATTTCTCCATGAATGAATACATTCTTTGTGGAGGATTTGAATTTCCAAAAAAATAAATAAAAAATTGACCACAATTTCCTCAATCTCAGTGTATAACTGCTAAATGTGAATAAAATCAATAAAATGTTGACTCTTACTGAAGTATTGCTTCTTATACAGAATACACTTATGCATATGACAAACATGTCTAGAGTTGCAAAATAAAAGGGATAGTTCACCCAAAAAGGACAGTTCTGTCATAATTTATTCAACAGGAGATGTCCTGGCTGTTTTTTTTTTTTTTTTTATAATGAAAATGAATGAGGACTGGGGCTGTTGAGCTTAAAAAATGCACCCTAACATCATAAAAGTAGTCCATAAGACTTACGACGCTGAAGTCATATGGTACATTCTGACAACCGGCCACAAAACACACACAAAAAATTTGACGTAATTAAAGTCAAACCTCTCCAAAGTTATCGTATGGCTGCAGAAGACTTGGAAAATATCACACAAGTCATATGGACTACTTTCATGGTGTTTGTTTGTCATTTACGGAGCTCAACAGCCCCAGTCCACATTCACTTTCATTGTATGGAAAAGCTAAACATCTCCTTTTGTATTCCTAGGAAAAAATAGAACTTGACGGTGCGTAAATTTGGACAGAATTTACATTTTGGGGTGAACTATCCTTTAGTTATAAAGCAATAGATACATAAGCGTTACTGAGATAATAAATCATGTAATGTATTAAATTATAGATCTGATATTTACTTGTTCATACTGTAACTGTGAGGAGTTTGTCATACAAGGCGGGTGGTGAACCTTGAGATGAAAGAGAAGACAGAAAACAAGATAAAGAAAGAGAGAGAGTGAAAGTGTGAGAAAACACACACACACAAGGACATTTACAATGAAATTAACAGCTGTTGGACACAAAACCTTCTTAACAGAATGGATTTTGTGGTGTGTTTATACGTTTATTTCAGGTGTATGTGTGTCACCCTTCTACCTGTGAGGCTGAAGAATATCGTCCAGGACCGCGGGATGATGAACTTTTCCCTGAACCCATAGAAGAGTCCACACTCTTCCCACTGTAGCAGTGAGTCCGAAGGCACTTCCCATATTCTTTCCGTACCTAAACAGCCACACATACACAATATTAAAATGTATACATGTTTAAATGACATGTATTTGTTGAATTTGCATTGTTGGATTCATCATGTGTGTGTGTTTGATTTTTTCCAAACCTTCTTCTGCAGGACGCAGTGAAATATGAAGATAAACATGCCCTGAAGGGAGTTAAAGATGGTAAAGAGGTACGCCATGATCACGGTGCTCTCGTTTACATACATCAGCCCGAATGCCCAGGTCAGACCCAGTAAACAGAGCAATGCTATGGCTCCAATTACCCACGATCTAAAACAAACACACACCAAATCAGCCTTTAATGTAACGGCAAAATATGCTGTTAAAACAGATTACTCACAACACAAGGAATTTTTGGTACAAGTGGTAGATCAGCTGCTCAAGTGGTAAATTTGTATCCAGGAGACCAATTAAAAAGAACTCCATTTTCTTTCTCATTCAGTGATTTAAGTGAACGTTTTGGGCTTTAAAAAAAGTCAATACCATATTCATTACCACAGAAGAAAATATCGACTTCCCTCAATTTGTAAAAACAAAGAGAAAATGCATGTACTGTAATACACCAATAGACGTCTGTGGGGCAAGGCATTGCACTGGGATAAATATTATGACCACAAGATTTTCACTATACTATACAGTATATTATGCTAACATGAGACTACTATCGCTTGACTGTCCAAAGTTATGTCCAATATTTCATCTCCTGTCATGGCCATTTAAAGTCATAAACACAGTATAAACGCAGTAACTTTGCACAGGGATACCACATGGGGACGTGACAACTATCTGCAACAGTATTGTTTACAAATGAAACAGAGCATTAGAAACATTATTAGAAATTAGAAACTTGTGCTGTTTTTGCAGTCACCTCTCTCACATGTGATATGTCAAGCCAATCGGCGCACATGGTGTAAACTGAAAGGTCCTTTGATGTGTAATCGGGTAGCCAATCAAAATGCGCACTCTCTCTTTGCCTAACTTTTAAATTTGCTCAGTTGCAAGTAAGGTGGTTTCACTGCACCGCGCTGCGTCAGTTTTCTCTGAAAATACTATTTGCTCAGGTGGTTGCTGGGGCTTTTTCTCAGCTTGCACGGTAAGGTCTGCTTTTGGCCATAACACATAGAAGCGCATCTTTTTACAAATTCACACAGTGAACCACAGCCAAATCCAGCTATCTTAGGTCATTGGTTAAAATAAATCCACACATAGCTAGGCTAAGTCACTAGTTAAATAAGCTCTGGGCTTTCTGGGTCCAGGTACACATTATAAGTCAGGTCACTAGCTGTTTAAGCCAATCGGCCAAGCAGGCCCAAGCACACATAGAGATTTAGGATCATTAGCATTATTCCATTCGGCCAAGGCCGTATGTTTGTGAATGTTCTAGCAGTAGCCTAGCAGATCTAGTCTGCCAACACAATATCCTAGCAATATGTCATACCCACATTAAAATGCTAAATCTTACAGAGTTGTAATGACTGAACTTTGTTTCTTTCTGTAAAGTGGTGTTTCACACCAAAACCTACCATATCCCTTCAGAAAGAAGGCATGGATTCTCTCTCATGACAGAATTAAAATTTTTGTGTGAACTATTCCTTTAAGAATTCCTTTAAACTATTCCTTTATTCTTTTCTCTCTTGCTAGAAATATTTGTCTCTCTCTGTGACAGCAGTTAGCACACACATCCCCTTGTTCATTTCAGAAAAAGCTGAACCGATTGTGTCTGTGTTGTGTTCACCTGCAGGGCGACAGATCCACCCAACTGATTACATCCAGCTCAATTTAACAGCAAAATAATATACTATTACATATGCTGCACACCCAATATACCACTAATGGCACAATGCTACACACACACACACAAACACTATACAGAAATGTCATATTGTATCTGAAAGTGTAGTTAAATCAAACAAACCATACTAAATATTAAAAGTTTGTCAAGACAAACTTTGATGTTGGCTTGACAAAGCCTTAACATAAATGACAGACAGACAGATACATAGATAGATTAGATAGAGAGTAGGTGTGTCCCAAATCGCACATTTCTGCACTATTCTACGCCATTTTGTACAGAGAGTAGTTTGTTAACACTGAAAAAGCAACGAAAAAAGTGTACTATGAGTACCTGGATGATGAACGTCTTCAACCAACAAAACACAATGTGGAATGTTGGACAATTAATGGTCTTAACGGCTGTGGCTTGCCCTACATAGCGAAAGATGGAGTCACCTGGCCGCAATGCTGGCTGTGAGTTTAGCTAAACTTCTGTAAAGACAGCACCTTACAAATGTAATTTAAATGCTTTACCATCACCCCACACTGTGTGAATTTGTTAATTATCTTAGATGTAATTGTTATACTGAGGTTGGCTTGTGTGCTAAAGCTAGTGCAAACTCATTGCATGCGCATGTGCCTCACTGTAACCTCGATATTTGCTTTTTTTGGAAATTATTTTTTTGTGGTAATCAACAATATGCCACAAATGCTGCTTACTGAGCATAACTTGTTCAAACTCAGACAATTCCTTTAACCCCTAAATACATGGGTGTTTTCCCAAACATTATTATATACTAGGGTCTGTAGAGACCCGGCACGTATATCTATCACAGATGGATCTACAAAGTGCCCAGATAGTGTCAAAATCCCAAGATATTAGCAGTTACAGAAATACTCAAACCAGCCCATCTGGCACCAACAATCATGCCACAGTCCAAATCACTGAGATCAAATTTATTTCCCATTCTGATGGTTGATGTGAACATTAACTGAAGCTCCTGACCCATATCTGCATGATTTTATGCACTGCAGCCACACGATTGGCTGATTAGATAATTACATGGATGATTGTTGGTGCCAGATGGGCTGGTTTGAGTATTTCTGTAACTGCTGATCTCCTGGGATTTTCACACACAACAGTCTCTAGAATTTACTCAGAATGGTGCCAAAAACAAAACACATCCAGTGAGCGGCAGTTCTGTGGATGGAAATGCCTTGTTGATGTGAGAGGTCAACAGAGAGTGGCCAGACTGATTCGAACTGACAAAGTCTATGGTAACTCAGATAACCGCTCTTTACAATTGTGGTGAGAAGAATATCATCTCAGAATGTTATTCTGAGATGCAGTTTGGCGCTGTTTTGGTGGCACAAGGGGGACCTACACAGTATTAGGTAGGTTGTTTTAACATTGTGGCTGATCGGTGATATATAGATATGAAATATTCCCAAAAATATGATTTATGGAAGCACAAAAAAAGACACTATAACATATCTTGGGTCTTTTGGTTATAAAGTTATAAAAAATATATTTTTTGCACTATTGCCTTAGTACTTGCCTTTTTTTTTTTTTTTTTTTACACTGAGGAAGAAAGGCTGAAGACTACTAAAAGACCAAACACCCAAAAGACACCGCCATCTTGGAATTTTTCACCCGAACAAAGAACAATATCCCATGAATTATTCCATTGGAATACACTTGGAGTATGTCTCTCCTCAAGTCCCCACTCAAGCCTCTCTCCTCTGTTTTCTAAACACGCGTCAAAATGAACATTCTAAATGCTTTATTTGTCTTGTTGGCAGGAGTAGCGCCAGCGCATTCAGCGCAAAATGGCCGTTTACTGTTGGCGTGAAGGGACTTACGCATCCAGTGTGGACAGCATCATTATAATTGGAGGGATTTGCTTTTGTCACGTTGTGCCGCTTGTGTCTGGTGTAGACAGGGTGTAATCAATCAGATGTGAGCTCGAGTAGACTTCAGCAACTGTTAAATGGGTGAATAAGCTGTATCTACTAATGTAATGTTATTGTGGCTAAAACTGCATACACATAAGAACATAAACAAAAGATTATTAAAATTAGCATACCAGAGACGAGAAAGATCACTAACTGGCTTTAATATAACAGTCAGAAGTTATTGAAGTATGAAGTAACGAATACAATTCATGGTGAAAAGACTCACATGTATGATATTTGGCAAGTAAAATAATGTTATTTTAGCTGAATGCCAAAATAAAGCTGCTGAAGTAGCTCTGCAGCACATCAGCAATAGAACGAGACGCAACAAACCCTTCCAGCGTAGATGGCTTCATTCATTTTAATGGGAGTGATTTGCTTTTACTGCCACATGATGCGCCGCTCGCGTCTGTTGTAGACAGAGTATAAGTCTATGTGACATTTGATTATCTGCTGTGCAAAATCCATCATTCCAATCAGTTAGAAAAAGATATAGCACACTTAAGGCCCAGATATACTTCATACGAAATTGAAGAACGAACGGGTATGATGTCATTAAGAACAAAATCCCTGGGGGGCGCCAGCACCTGTACGATCAGCACTGGTGCCCCCCAGGGATGTGTGCTCTACCTACTAATCTTCTTCCTGTAAACCAATGACTGCACTGCCAAGGACCCCTCTGTCAAGCTCCTGTAGATTTGTGTCGTCTGCGAAGTCACTGGCCTCATCCAAGATTACCAAATCTGACATCAGAAGACTACAAAGACAGTTCGGACTGCTGAGCAGATTATTGGTTCTTCCCTTACAAAAATTGAGAATTCTTGGCAAATTTGCCGCAAACTTGCCTCAAATTCCTCACTGATAATTGTCACATGCAAATGAGCTTTGCGGCAAACTTGCAGCAAATTTTTTTGTAAGGGTCCCCTTCCCACCCTCCGAGAACTGTACACATCCAGAGTGAGGAAAAGGGCTGGAAAAATCACCCTGGACCCCACTCACCCAGTCCACTACCTCTTTGAACTGTTGACCTCTGGCCAGCACTACAGAGCATGCAGCACCAGAACAGCCAGGCACGAAAACCGCTTTTTCCCTCAGGCCATCCAACTCGTGAACAGTTAAAACTGCCCTATTGAGCAATAATTATGTGCAATAACAAGCTTAGGCTATTATATTTATTAAACATATCCTACCTCTTCTGCACAAACATTCCCTTGCACTATCTGTACATAACAGATTGTATTTGTATATACGTATATTTTTGTGTCTTGTGTATTTTTATATATACTTTATATTCTATTCACTCATTTTTATTTTTTATTCTATTTTGTATTATTTCTGTCTTGTTGTTGTATTGTCTATGCACTGGAAGCTTCTGTCACCAAGTCAAATTTCTTGTATGTGTAAGCATACTTGGCAATAAAGCTCATTCTGATTCTGAAAATCTGGCCAAAAAGACAGTGTTTTTGTGTTCATTTCAGTGGTTCGTAAGAGCTCGCCTGGGCAAACTTTTAGGAAAACTTCTAAACGGTTGCTAAACACGTTCTTGATGCCATTGGTCCACATCATCGGTAGGTGTGACCTGAAGCTCCACCTACTACTATAAGTTTTTCATTCAGTATTCAACATGAACACACCAGCGTGCAGAGCTATTAGTGTGCAAATGTTCCTACATCAATATGATCGTTCATGTAGAGACATTTTCCAAGAACATGTCATGAGATTTTTATTTATTTTTAATTAGTCTAGGAATAAATCTACTCAAATACTCTCAAGTGCCCATTCACTCATGTGCCGTCTGAAGCGAAAACCATTCACACATCTGTCCAAAGTAAGATACTGTATACCTCCATAACCATTATTTTGTCTGTATTCTCTTATAAACCTATCTTTGCAGTAGTATCAGTGTCTGTAACAAAGTTCGTTGTATGACGGTTAAGGAGGAAGCGGGAGCCGGTTTCAGTCCACGTGAGTCAACATTTAATACTTCTTCAATCGCTTTTCAACAACAGAGGGGCTTTTCAGCACACACACATCAGTATTGGCTTTTCAGTACTCAAACAAATGTATGTATCTCTCTCCCTCTCTTTCTGTGGACTGGCTGTCTTTTATCTCCCCCGACTCTCACTCTGAACATAGAAACAGTAATTAGTCACAATTCATCTCAGGTGGATCATCTGGGCTCCTCAGCTAGCACCCACCGTTGGCAGGCTCACGGAGCTATTGAGCGAAGGCAAACGTGTGGCCGACTTCACTCTGTGCCAGGGATCGGAACAGCTGGTGGTGCTCTTCTCGACTGAGGCCGACCCGCTGCAGGATGGCTTTCTTCAGCTTGGGCTACCTCAGGAGGTTGTCAACCGGGAGCTATTGGGCCGCGAGTTGGGCCTCCTCGGTCAGCAGCGGTAAGAGGTGGACTGCCCATTGCGCCCACGGCCATTCCAGAGCTTGGGCCATGCGCTCGAAGAGCTCCAGAAAGGTCTCCAGATCGTCTTGCGCCCCCATCTTTGCAAGCAACACATGGGGGTTCACTGCTGCTGGGGTTGCAGTGTGCGCCCCCTCCTGAGGCACCAAACTCCGCAACGCCCGTCGGTCCTCCTCTTGGCCTCGAAGAAGCTCCTCAAACCGTCGTTGCTGTTCTGCCCACAGACCCATGAGGGCCTGGTGTTGAGCCTGGTGGATGCTGGTGAGGGATCGGAAGACTTCCTCCAGCAGTGAAGATGACTCCATAGCAGCGTACCTTCCTTCCTGGGTTTCGGCACCAGTGTAACAAAGTTCATTGTATGATGGTTAAGGAGGAAGTGGGAGCCGGTTTCACAGTCCACATGAGTGAAATTTTAATACTTGTCCAATTGCTTCTCAGCTTTACAACAACAGAGGAGATTTTCAGCACGCACACGTCAGTATTGGCTTTTCAGCACTCAAACAAAAACACTCTCTAGAAAACACACAAAGTCTATGGTCTGTATCTCCCTCCCTCTTTCTGTGGACTGGCCGTCTTTTATCTCCCCCGACTCTCACTCTGAACATAGAAATGGTAATAAGTCACAATTCATCTCAGGTGGATGTCCTTACCACTTTCTCTCTCCCCAGACGGGTGCTCAACCACGCCCTCACCTCCACAATGTCATCATAAATTACAATAACAATGTGTAATCAGTGCATATTATGGCCGCTAATAGCGTGTTAGCACATTAGTGTCATAAATTCAGAATCCAAAAAAGACAAATTCAACATTTTTAACGCATACATTAATTTTAAATCATCATCGAGTGGTTAAAAACAGCTTCTTTAACTGACCTCCTGTAAATTCTACTCATAGAATAAGACTAAGAATAAGTCATTGATAACACATTTTAATGTCACATTAGTTTAGGTTTACATGTTGCGTCCTCACATTTAAATGCTCCTCCAAACACCTCCCGCAGCGGTGTGACAGGTGTCAGAATGTTCGCAAACAGTATACTGTTGCTCTGCTGTTTAGAACTTCTTACCCCTGAACGGGGCCTTAAGGCCACTTACACACTGTAACAGTATAAAGAATGAGCAAGGAGGAGGTGGGAACCGGACGAACCATCAAAGTAATATTTAATGAAAACTTAAACAAAAAGACAAACATAAACACACACATGACAGCTGCGTGTGGCTCTCTCTCTCACACTGCTGCATCCAGCTACATTTATCCCTCTCCTCGGCTGATTAGCCTGATTGGGAGCCGGACGTGCATAGTCACAGCCCAGCCCCACCCTCCTCCTCGTCACACACACTATGTTTTAGGTTGAAAACACATTGATTTTGCTATGTTTATGCCTCTCATCCACACTAGAATGCTGCTTTCCTTCACCAAAAATGCAGTGTTTTGAAAACGCTCTCTATTAGCCTTCTAAAATTCTAAATCATTGTTTTCTCTGAATGTATGCACACCAGCATTGCTCAGCTACGACTCCACAGGCTGTTCAAAATTCTGCCATGCCACTGTGCACTACTCACATAGTTTTCCATTAAATTCGACCCAAATCATTATCAAGGGACACAGATTTATTTTATTATTGTTAACTTTAGCTTAGGCTACAAGATAAATTGTGTATATGTATCTTTCATATAGCCAACTCAATCTTTTTCAGTAACAAGCTTGTCTTTTTGTGATTTGACAGCATGCATGAAGCTTATTGTGGGGGTGATGCTTATCTGTTTAAAACTCGCTCCCACAATGATAGCACAATGAGTGTTTTGGGTGGTGGCTTGGGTTTTGCTTTGCGATTAAGGTGTTCTGAGTGGTTATTGGCACGTTGCTATGTGTTTCCTGTGGTGTTTTATGTATTTTTGGATGTTTCTAAAGTGTCCTAAATGGTTTTTAGCACATTGTTATGGGGTTGCTAGGGTGTTGTGAGTGGTTCCCCAATGCCTCTATGATATTCTGGTCTCTAGTTACACCGATGAGCCAAAACATTATGACCACTAACATGTGAAGTGAATAATGTTGATCCTCTCCTAACAAGGCCACATGTCATGGTCTGGGTAGATTAGATGGTATGTGAACAATCAGTTCACATAGTGTTGAATGCAGGAGAAATGGGCAGGACCTGAGCGACTTTGACAAGGGCAACACGGAGATGTTGGCCTCATCTCTGACTGGGTCAGAACATCTCTGAAATGGCAAAGCTTGTGGGGTGCTCCTGGTCAGCAGTGGTGAGTACCTACCGACAGTGGTCCGAGGAGGTACAAACCACAAACCGGTGACAGGGTGTTGGGCACCGAAGGCTCATCGATGCGACATAAGGTCTACTGTGGTACAAGTTACAAAAAATTGTAATGATGGTTATGGAAGGAATGTGTCACAACACACAGTGCATTGCACCCTGCTGCATATGGGGCTATGTAGCCAGTCAGATTGCCCATGATGACCTCTGTCCACCATCAAAAGTGCCTACAATGGGCACGCTAGCGTCAGAACTGGACCTTGGAGCAGTGGAAGAAGGTCACCTGGTCCGATAAGTCTCGCTGTCTTTTATATCACTTGGATGGCTGTGCACGTGTGTTGTGGACCTGGGAAAGTGATGGCGACAGGATGCACTGTGGGAAGACGACAAGCTGGAGTGTGATGCTCTGGGCAATGTTCTGCTTGGAAACCCTGGGTCCGGCCATTCATGTGGATGTCAATTTGACATGTGCCACCTACCTAAACGTTGTTGCAGACCAGGTACACCCCTTCATGGCAATGGTATTCCCTGATGGCAGTGGCCTCTTTCAGCAGGATAATGCACCCTGCCACACTGAACACATTGTTTGGGAATGGTTTGAGGAACATGATGAAGAGTTCAAGGTGTTGCCCAGGTCACCAAATTCCTCAGATCTCAATCCAATTGAGCATCTGTGGGATGTGTTGGAACATGTCCGATCCACGCCGGCTCCACCTCGCAACTTACAGGACTTGAAGGATCTGCTGCTAATGTCTTGGTGCCAGATATCACAGGACACCTTCAGGGGTCTTGTAGAGTCCATGCCTCGGTGAGTTGGCACTGTTTTGGTGGAACGCCGAGGACCAACAGCATATTAGGCAGGTGATCATAATGTTTTGGCTCAGTGTATAGCTTGGGTCCCTATTCATTGTAAATCTTTTTTCTTTTATCGTCCACCAGGTTAAAATATTAAGCAATATTGATTAGAAAAGTTATAGCACACCTTTCATCAACAATTAGTGTAATTTGAGGTATCAGTCATATCCGTAAAGCTTCAAAGCTTAATACTAAGGGTTAGAGTTTGTTCAAATTCCTTATCCAAAGTATGAGCAATAGCATTAAATTAAAAATATTTTTACCAGGAAACCACCCATAACACTGAGAGAATGACATCTTCAAATGTTATTAACGCTAAAATGACCTTGTCCTGAATAACATGTATTTCAGAACCTCCACCTTGACACACCTCAGGACAGCTTAAACAATAAAGAGGGAAAAATTTAAGGGTGCCCAGAAGGTTATGGTGAGGTAGAGACAGAGGGGCACAAAGGCTGTCAGAATGACTGACAGCACTCCGTATTGCACTGTGAATGAGAATGTAAAAACTAGAAGCGAGTGAAGTGGGTTTATTTACTGATTATGAGGTCAATGAATGAGAGAAATATGAGTTGGAGAGACAGAGGGGAAAGATAGAGAGATGCTGGATATACTAAATGCTTACTTGATCTCTGGATCATAATCCTCATAACTGAAGAATGAAATGGAATAAAAGGAAAATCAAAAGAAAATTAGTATAATTAAACAGACATTTCAGAGCAGAACTCATTCATATGAAATGAAAATGAACCTTAGCTTCGATGTATCAGTTAGAGGTAGACCGATATATTGGTTTTACCGATTAATGGGCGCCAATAGTTGCTTTTTGCAACTTTCGGTTATCTGCAAAAATCTATGCTGATAGTTTCCGATATATATATATATATATATATATATATATATATATATATATATATATATATATATATATATATTATTTTATTTTTTGTCCTCCATGATTCTTTGAGGCTGGCGCTTTAGGATTCTACAGTTAGGACTGCTAGATTCTAGTAAATAGTAAATTTGCCATCAAATTCATCCTCAAGGACATGCTTAGTCTCTGATTGGACTAGAAGCTCAATCTAGGTGTCATTAGAAAGCTGAGATCCTTCCCTTTATGATTATATATAACATTTTACCATCAATAGTCAAAAACATATTTTTCTGATGATTTGTTTTGCAAGTCACAAACAAGATTTAACACTTACACACTCAACACAAAACACCACCATATCACACAGAGACACACAGGGGCTATTACAGAGATGCACAGGTGCCAGGGGTAATTACCCCACACACACACACACGCCGAGTTGGGGTCTAATAACCACAACAGGTGCACAGCAAAAATAAATGATTGATGGAATTAAAGTGGAGACTATTAAACATCATTTTGCAGCATCCATCTTAATGACAGGGGCATTTAATCGGGTTGATTGGCCTATAAACACTCGGGGGGGGTGACGGATGGGGTATTTGTGTAGCAGCGAAGAAAGGAAAATCTGAAGAAGTGAAAAACATCAAAAGACTGTTGAAGATGAATTTCAGTAACACTTTATTTGAAGCATATAGGCTAATAAATATACAATGCATTATAAAGACATTCTTAATCCACTTTAAAGGTTTTCATTAAAGCTAATGTGTATAGGGGGCCTGGGTAGCTCAGCAAGTAAAGACGTTGACTGCCACACCTGGAGTCATAAGTTCGAATCCAGGGCGTGCTAAGTGACTCCAGTAAGGCTTCCTAAGCAACCAACTGGCCCGGTTGCTATGCTGTGTAGAGTCACGTTGGGTTAACCTCTTCGTGGTCACTATAATGTGGTTCTCGCTCTCGATGGGGCACGTGGTGAGTTGTGCGTTGATGCCACAGAGAATAGCGTGAGCCTCTACACACGCTAGGTCTCCGCGGTAACGCACTCAACAAGCCACGTGATAAGATGTGCGGATTTATTGTCTCATACGTGGAAGCAACTGAGATTCATCCTCCGCCACCCGGATTGAGGCGAGTCACTATGCCACCACGAGGACTTAGAGTGCATTGGGAATTGGGCATGCCAAATTGGGGAGAAAAAGGGGAGAAAATCCCCCCGCCAAAAAAAAAAAAAAAACTATCTTGGCTAAATATGCAGTCAACTGTAAGTAACCCATTTGTAGGTTGATTTTACCTAAAAGCATGAAAGCATTTTACAACAGCTTCAGAAGGGGCTCATCCAATCAGAAGAGTCTGAACTATTCATTTTATAAAATGTCTTATTGTATACTAGGGCTGGGCGATATATTGAATATTCACGATATAATCGCAGTGATACTGTTGACAATATAAAATTAAGCAATATTGTGAAAATAACGATAACATTAATGCACCTTTTATTTGGCCACTGCATTTCCCGAAGAGCACGTCATTAGACTCATTTCACGATCCTTCAGGGCTGCACAATTAATCACAATGTAGTCATATGTCAATGTTGAACCGCAAAAGGCTAAGTCTGTGCGTGCTTCAGAGGGAATGGGAGACATGCTGATTTGAGTGTGCGTGCCAAGCTAATGATACCAAGGATATCGCATAATACACTGTTTGCAGAGGTCTCAGAGTGGTTCATGTGCATTGTGAAAGCAAAATGCTGCAGGTTCACTCAATCACGCAATTCCAAAATTGCATTCATCGTGGCATTGTTTTGACAACCTTATGCAACGTCACAACATTTATTTCCGTCCAGAGTTGCATCAAATTTTGGCCGAGATCTTGTATTTATGACGGGAGAGTCGAACCACTCTGGAAAGTCTTCTCCAGCACATCCCAAAGACCTTCAATAGGGTTAAGGTCAGGAATCTATGGTGGCCAATTCATGTGTGAAAATGATTCCTCATGCTCCCTGACCACTCTTTCACAATTTGAGCCCAATGAATCTTGGCATTGTCGTCCTGGAATATGCCCAGGGAAGAAAAAATCCATTGATTTTGGTCAACCTGGTCATTGAGTACATTCAGGTAGTCAGCTGACTTCATTTTGTTGCCGAGACTAGACCTGACCAACTGAAGCCACCCCAGATCATAACACTGCCTCCAGAGGCTTGTACAGTGGGCACTATGCATGACGGGTGCATTGCTTCATGAGCTTCCCTTCTTACCCTGACGCGCCCATCGCTTTGGAATAGGGTAAATCTGGAATCAGCAGACCATATGACCTTTTTCCATTGCTCCACAGTCCAATCTTTATGCTCCCTAGCAAACTAACGTTTCTTCCAGATTAGCCTCACAAACAAGTGGCTTTCTTGTGGCCACGCAGCTACTTAGTCCAAATCCTGTAAGTTCTCATCACATTGTGCGTGTGAAAATGCTCTTACTTACACTATTATACATAGCCGTGAGTTCTACTGTCGATTTTTTACGATGTGACTTCAAGCGTTTTGGTAATCTCCAATCACGATTATTCAAGGTTTTCTTTCGACCACATTTCTTCAGCGAAGTTGACGGTTCACCACTATCCTTCCAGGTTTTAATAATGCGTTGGACAGTTCTTAACCCAATTCCAGTGATTTCAGTAATCTCCTTAGTTGCTTTCTTTGCTTGATGCAGGCCAATAATTTGCCCCTATATATATATATATATATATATATATATATAATTTAAATATTGGCTGGAAAACGTTGATATAGTTTTTGTAGCTAAATCGTCCAGCCCTATTGTATAAATTGATATTCAGCTCTATCGATTTTTGTATTGTGTGATATATTTCTTTAATTGGTTGTAAATGTACTTGTGCATCAGGAAACATCTTTGGCCGACTGTTTTGTCTTCTTTTTTCAGCATGTCGGGATACTATTAGCGTCATGTTTTTTAAAGACACCGTCGAGTTTAAAAATCACGTCTTTGACTCCTATAACTGCGTAGTTTCATTCTGATATGCTCCGTCAAACTGTTTTGAATGCAAGAACATCATTTGTGAACAGCTTCACCAGCTTTCTCTTTTTCCAAGCTAAAGACTTGAAAAAACATGAAAATGGTACTTAAGCTTGTTCTGAAAATTCCATATTATGGAATTTTTCATATAGGTCAGGGAGCGTGATTGTGTTAATTTGTCCATATAATTAATTCACCTAAATTGTTAAAATGTGTTAAATTGACAGCCCTAACATAAAAATATTTAAGACACCATTTTTTTTTTTACCCTAGACATGTAAACTAAGGCTAATAGTTACCCTCTATGGGCATCCAGGACCAGAACTATCCATTTTTCAAAACACTGTGATGATCCTATTGGCCGCTACCTGTTTGTGTTTCTTTGTCCCTTCTGCGTGTGCGTCTGTGTTGCAGATGATTGGCTGGCTGATGAGTGATTGGGAACACCGGTGTGCAGGGTTTCCATTCTACTTGTGGTTTCCTTCCTATGATAGAGGTGCTTGATCCTTTCTGGGCTCCATCCAACTCACATCACTCTGTGTCCGTGGTCTGCTTTAGCTCCAATCGAATCATTCCATTTATGACAGCTTTTCCGTAATGTGTGAGGTTTAAATATAGTGTTACTATTTTATTAATTATACTCATCTCCTCCTTTTGTTTGTCGCGATCCCTTGGGATTGTAACAAATGGCAGCTCATCCTAAACTTGGTAATTCGCATTTTTTGAAATTGTTTGGGCATATGACTCACAGACTCATGCAAAGAGTGTTGCAGGTGAGTCATTACTGCATTTGGTAACTTTGGAAAGATCAACATTTACCTGGAGTGGTGCACCAGCTGACATTGATCATTGAATTTGTGTTTGGTAGCTTTTTTTTATTGGAACAGTGTCTATCTAGAGTGGCGTACCAGGTGACATTGATCATAAAATTTGATTTGTGTTTTGGATTCAATGTTTTTGAGTTAACGAGTACGTATGGAGAAAGATGAGGATCAAATTTGTTAATAGTTAACTGAATTTGTGATTCGGTCAGTGTACTTATTATTCCTGTATCATCACAGCTGTATCAGAGGTTTGATGTGGTGGACCCTGTGATTGACTTCTCTGTTAGGAATAAGCAGCATGTCTTTCACTGGGCGTGTCAAGTTTTTTGTTTTAGATTGTTGTTTTTGAGCAGAATCAGTGGTTAGAGCATTGCCTCGGGAACATGCCCGAAGTTTGGAGGAATCGGCAATATAATTTGGTTGTTCTCTTCTGCTTACGGGAGATAGTGCATAAGTACCCACCGCTGTATGCTCGAAGATTAGAGTCTACTTTTTGTGTATTAGAAAGGGTTGGGGAAGTTATAATCTATGGGGCAGTTTTTCCTCTGTGTGCAGCTGTGAAGGTAAGGATTTGTTTCTAAATTAGTGAATTTTTTTTAGTGTGGAATCGTTAATTGAGGTATGTTTAACAAATAATGACTTCTGAAATAGACGAGTTCTTTAAAAACCCCTTCTGATCGTTTGTTAAATGTATTGTCAAGAGATCAATTGTTGGATATTGCGACGCATTATGGCATTGGCCTTACCACAAGTGATAAACGCTTGAGAGTATTCGAACAATTTTGAGATCAGCTCTCGTCCATTCTACTTAAGTCGTTTCCTTCTCATGGTAGAGGTGCTTGATCCTTTCTGGGCTCCATCCAACTTGCATCACTCTGTGTCCGTGGTCTACTTTAGCCTGAACCGAATCATTCCATTTATGACAGCTCTTCCATAATGTGTGAGGTTTAAATAAAGTGTTACTATTTTATTAATTAAGCTCGTCTCCCTTGGGATCGTAATAATACATTATTGCTTAAGATGAATTTGAATCCACAGACCTTTATAAATACAAACGTGTAGGGGCCCACTCTATTCAGACCATTGAGAGCTCTTAATTACCCTGCACTTATATCTAAAACACTTTGCTAGTGTTATCCCCCCATATTTTTCACTCTCTGCTTAAGGGACTGATGTCTCAATGTCTCTCGCACTAATGCTGCAGTAAAGATCTCGTCTCCAGAGACTGTCTTTGAGATATCGCTAAACCACAGCTAATTCACTTTTACTTTCTAATTTCCTAAAGATATGCAGATAATCAGTAAACTCAGTCACACCTTCTCTCTCACACAACCACTAGCACTAAAAAACCCAGAGAGCATTTGAAGTTTAATTGAATTTAATAGTGGCGATTTATTGCATTAAAGACGTCCTGCTGGGAGTTTTACAAACACAAGACGAATGCGTCTCCTTCCTCTGGTACCCTGTTGCAGATCACTGGGGTTAAACATGAAAAATTAACTTGAATTATGATAAAAGATGCCTCAGACTGCTTTTAAACGATTTGAGTGAATTAGCAGTAATTTGTCATATTGTCTGATTCTGTCTCCAAGTGCGAATCTGCATGCCAATGGAAGCCTTAATTGAGTTATTTGGAAGCAGAAAGTCTTCTTGACGGTAACGATATGACATGAATAATGTCCTCAAGGTGCTGAGTTTTTCTCTTTACAGAACCTTGTAGAAAAACTTTGAGTGTTTCTACAAGGCAAGTGCAAGTAAAACAAAGGATCGAATTGTCTCGTCATGCCGCTAACCCTGACCCTAACGTAAATCGCTGGAACAGAAGACACAAGCACCCATTCAACCCCTCTCAACGGAAGACCCCTCCCCCCACACGCACGCACACACACACACACACACACAACACACACACATATACACACACAAACACAGGGGGAAAAGAGAGGACTGGTGCAGGTGGCCTTTGGAGGGAAAAATCGCAGGTAAAGTTTATAAACCATTTGATCTTACCAGTGCCACTCCACTATGACACAACCATCATAATAGCGATAGCTAGACAAATACAACAACAGAAACATGACCAAGAAACACAAAGAGAAAGAGAAAAAAAAAATCATTTGAAATGTGCAATTACAAAAAAAAAAATTCAAAGTAATAACAATGACAGTTAAACAAATAAAATAAACTAAAAAAAGAACTGAAAAAAAAGCAACAGCAACTATACAACTGTTACTAAACTTACAAGCGCAACACTCTTGATACTCAACTTGATAGCGAGAACCCTACCTTTTGAACACAAACCAAACAAATGACTTACCAAAGCCATAATTACCATATACACAGAGGCAAATGAAGGACTATATCTGGATTTGTGGCATGACAAGACTGAAGCAATGAGGTCATGACCTCTAATTGGTTTGAGGTTAATAACTTGGCATTACTAATAGCTTTAAGTCACTGATGTACACATACATACATACATTTTTTTTTTTTTTTTTTATTTCTTAGAGAGCACTGTTATAAATCATATCTTGGTGAACAGTGGAAAAGTCGATGTTCACGCAAACACACTTACAAAGAAAGACATACTCACAAACCTAAACGCACACGTTTTATGAAAAAAAAAAAAAATGGTAAATTCGAAAAACAGACCCACACAGTATATCTAGGTTGGTATGCCGCATATATTGTTTTGTGTTGATAGTGATTTTACAATACGGTTTAAAATGATGGAAGTTCAGGCATGAAACTCTACATGGTGCAAGCTGTTATTCATTAGCCAGTTGGTTTGCTCAAATGTGATATGCTCAAATGGTGTAAGCTGATAGGTCTTTTGACATGTAATCGGGTAGCCAATCAACTTGTGTACTCTCTCTTTGTCATATATTGTTCACTTTTGCAGATAAGCTGGTTTCACAGCAGCACGCTGTAAGTGTTTTTCTCTGAAACCCTCCTCCTCTCCAGTTCCACTGGTCTAGATCCGCTTCATTGGGATTGTATGTATGTCTACTTATGCATCATAATTTCCTACATGCTCATTGTAGCGTGTCTTATGTTGCGGCTAACTGTGCAGCAGCAGCAGCAACATGTCCACATTCTTAACTCAGCATGTCTGTGTATGTTCTAGCAGTAGCAAGTCTTCATACTTGCTCTGCAGCAGCAGCAGCAGCGTAGCAAATCTAGTCCGCCAAGGCCAAAATCCTATCAATATGTAATACCCACATTGCTAAATCTTTGCGCTAGTTGTCATGACTAAACTGCAGAAAATATATTTTGCACAGCTATCGGTGGAAAGGACTGCTGCTTAACAGTTGTGTGTATATCAGCTATTTTACATCATCATCAAATGTGGTTCATACAATACGAATTTTACAAATAAAAAGAGAAAATAATAAAATGAGATGAAGTATCTTTCATTTGTAAAGTATTTAATTTACTCGATTATCCAAAAGTATGCATTTCAACATGGCTATATTGTATATACAGTAAACCATTTTTGTGCTTCCACATTTCAAACTAATACAGCCGAGTATGAAAACAAAGTATGAAAACTATGAACAACAGACTATAATCATCTCATTATTAGCATGAATAGAACATCTGATTACAAGACTGATCCGATTTAATCTGAAACCTCATGGAGGGGGAGAAATCTGAGTGATTTAAGACCCTCGCTTGTGAATTAATCAAACACATCACCTCTGCTGTTGTTGAGAATGCAGTGCTTCGGTTTAGATCAGTCCCTTCAAATTTATGTGAAGTAGTATTTCTAGAATATCCTTAATCAGAGTGCAGCAGTTGAGTTCGGAAGTAAACATCACATTATTTTTATTTAACAGAGATCTAGATTTTTTGTGATAAAGTATACAACCATTGCAGACAGACCTACCATGAGCTCTAGGGTTAAGTAATCATAGATGCTTTGGTAAAAGCCACAAATCAGATGTGATTTTTTTTTTCTTTTGACTTGTTTATAAAAAAAAAAACAACAACAACTTGTGTTTACGAGTCGGATTCACTGTTACCAATAAAAAAGGAATCACAGCAGAAGAGCTCAACATCGAGCATCCACACTCATAAAACACTGCTAATGATGTAATCAAATCAGTCTTTCTACATCATCTATCAACTTACAGTATATATTAGTATGTATTTTAATATATCTTTATATACTTTGAATCTATCTTATTTCACAGCTCTCTGCAATATATGATTCTGACTGATCAATCCCTGCATTCTGCAGTCAAATATTATTCAATAATGACCGCTAAACTGTATCATTGACCATTGTCCAAAACAACCAATTTCCTATTAGGTAAGTAGCTATTTAATTAACGGGATAGTGTGCAGTTAGCCTCTGCTTCACGCTGAGGTCCTGATTACCCTTACAGTGTTTATTTTGTGAAAATGACCAGATGACTAAACATTATCCCTTATGTATTTTATGCTTGTATTCAATGACTTAAAGTGAATAGTTTTATAGTCTTCAAAATTCAAAATACATAATTAACATTGCTTCATGGTATTAGTTAGTTGGCTCTTAAAAGATTTAAGTACACAGTCTTGTACCTACAGGATGTCTTTTTGTAGGGCTGCCAATCGATTCAAAATGTAATTAATTACACAACATGCTGATTAAGTAATCAAATTAATCAATATTAATCACATATATACACACATATATATATATATACATATATATATATATATATACACATACATATACATATATATATATATATATATATATATATACACATATACATATATATATATATATATATATATATATATATACATATATACACACACACACACACACACACACACACACACACACACTGATCAGTCACAACATTAAAACCACCTGCCTAATATTGTGTAGGTCCCCCTCGTGCCACCAAAACAGCGCCAACCCACATCTCAGAATAACATTCTGAGATTCTATTCTTCTCAACTGTACAGTGTTATCTGAGTTACCGTAGACTTTGTCAGTTCGAACCAGTCTGGCCATTCTCTGTTTACCTCTCTCATCAACAAGGCATTCCCATCCAACTGCCACTCACTGGAGGTTTTTTGTTTTTGGCACCATTCGGAGTAAATCCTGGAGACTGTTGTGTGTGAAAATCCCAGGAGATCAGCAGTTACAGAAATACTCAAACCAGCCCGTCTGGCACCAACAATCAGCCAATCGTGTGGCAGCAGTGCAGTGCATAAAATCATGCAGATACGGGTTAGGAGCTACAGTTAATGTTCACATCAACCATCAGAATGGGGAAAAAAATGAGATCTCAGTGATTTGGACCGTGGCATGATTGTTGGTGCCAGATGAGCTGGTTAGTATTTCTGTAACTGCTGATCTCCTGGGATTTCCACACACAACAGTCTCTAGAATTTACTCCGAATGATGCCAAAAACAAAAAACATCCTGTGATCGGCAGTTCTGTAGACGGAAATGCCTTGTTGATGAGAGAGGTCAACAGAAAATGGCCAGACTGGTTCGAACTGACAAAGTCTACAGTAACTCAGATAACCACTCTGTACAATTATGGTGAGAAGAATAGCATCTCAGGTGCTGTTCTGAGATGCCAGCTGGTGCTGTTTTGGCAGTACGAGGGGGATCTCTACACAATATTAGGCAGGAGGTTTTAATGTTGTGTCTGATCGGTGTGTGTATATATATATATATATATATATACACACACACACACACACACACACACACACACACACACACACACACACACACAGTTGAACTCAGAAGTTTACATACACTTAGGTTGAAGTCATTAAAACTCCACTCCACAGACTTAATATTAGCAAACTATAGTTTTGGCAAGTCACTTAGGACATCTACAGTCATTTATCTAACAATTGTTTACAGACAGATTGTTTCACTCTTAACTGACTAGATCACAATTCCAGTGGGTCAGAAGTTTACATACACTAAGTTAACTGTGCCTTTAAGCAGCTTGGAAAATTCCAGAAAATGATGTCAAGCCTTTAGACAAATAGCTGATTAGCTTCTGATAGGAGGTGTACTGATTTGGAGGTGTACCTGTGGATGTATTTTAAGGCCTACCTTCAAACTCAGTGCCTCTTTGTTTGACATCATGGGAAAATCAAAAGAAATCAGCCAAGACCTCAGAAAAAACATTGTATGCAAGTATAAACACCATGGGACCACACAGCCATCATACCTCTCAGGAAGTAGACGCATTATGTCTCCTAGAGATGAATGTAGTTTGGTGCGAAAAGTGCAAATCAATCCCAGAACAACAGCAAAGGAAGATGCTGGAGGAAAGATGCTGGAGGAAACAGATAGCCAAGTATCTATATCCACAGTAAAACGAGTCATATATCAACATAACCTGAAAGGCTGCTCAGCAAGGAAGATGCTACTGCTCCAAAACCACCATAAAATGCCAGACTACAGTTTACAAGTGCACATGGGGACAAAGATCTTACTTTTTGGAGAAATGTACTCTGGTCTGATGAAACAAAATCTGAATTGTTTGGCCATAATGACCATCGTTATGTTTGGAGGAAAAAGGGTGAGGCTTGCAAGCCAAAGAACACCATCCCAACCGTGAAGCATGCGGGTGGCAGCATCATGTTGTGGGGGTGCTTTGCTGCAGGAGGGACTGGTGCACTTTACAAAATAGATGGCATCATGAGGAATGAAAATTATGTGGATATATTAAAGCAACATCTCAAGATATCAGCCAGGAAGTTAAAACTGGTCACAAATGGGTCTTCCAAACAGACAATGACCCCAAGCATACCTCCAAAGTCATGGCAAAATGGCTTAAGGACAACAAAGTCAAGGTATTGGAGTGGCCATCACAAAGCCCTGACCTCAATCCGATAGAAAATTTGTGGGCAGAACTGAAAAAAGCATGTGTGAGCATGGAGGCTTACAAACCTGTTCTGTCTGGAGGAATTGGCCAAAATTCCAGTAACTTATTGAGAGAAGCTTGTGGAAGGCTACCCAAAATGTTTGACCCAAGTTAAACAATTTAAAGGTAATGCTACCAAATACTAACAAAGTGCATGTAAACTTCTGACCCACTGGGAATGTGATGAAAGAAATAAAAGCAGAATTTTTTTTTTTTTTTTTATCTCTATACTATTATTCTGACATTTCACATTCTTAAAATAAAGTAGTGATCCTAACTGACCTAAGACAGAGAATGTTTTCTACGATTAAATGTCAGGAATTGTGAAAAACTGAATTTAAATGTATTTGGCTAAGGTGTATGTAAACTTTTGACTTCAACTGTATGTGTATATATATATATATATATATATATATATATATATATATATATATATATATATATATATATATATATATATACTATACACACACACACAACCGGTCAAAAGTTTTGAAACACTCATGTTTTGAAACTTTTTTTTTTTTTTTTTTCACATTTTAGGATAATAATAAAGTCATCAAAACATAAATGGAACTATGGGAATTATGTTGTGACTAAACAAAATCCAAAATAAATCCAACTGTTATATTTTAGCATCTTCAGAGCAGTCACCCTTTGCCTAGAAATTGCAGACATGTACTCTTGACATTTTCTCAAACAACTTCTTGAGGTATCACCCTGGAAAGCTTTTTAAACAGTATTGAATGAGTTCCCATCTATGTTGGGCACTTATTGGCTGCTTTTCTTTATTATTTGGTCCAAGTCATCAATTTCAAAAAAAAATTTTTTTTTTTTTTAATTAAATGTTAGTTTTATAATGAAATGTATGTGTGTGTATATATATATATATATATATATATATATATGTGTGTGTGTGTGTGTGTGTGTATATATATGTATATATATGCTGAAAAAAGGCTCCCAAATAAAGATGTAACTCATAATAATTGTATATATATGCATAATATTTCATATATTCAAAGACATTATTTTAGCAGATGAATAAAGAACTGATTAGACAATACAACAAGTAACGCATTCTTGTGTTCTGTCTGCGCTATTTTCATTGGGCTGTGTTCAAATGCGTCATACGCATGCTTCTGGAGCATTTCACTGGTTTGATCTCATTGGTTTATACAGATGTCCATCAGAAAGCTGAGGGTTTTTATTTGGTCGCTACTACTGTGAAACACACACACACAGGCATTGGTGATAAATTGCTCTATCAATGGCACCGATTCTACAAGATCATTGTTGCAAAAGGTCTTATCATGAATCTCTCTCACACACATATAAGCACACGTATGCACATATGAACACACCCACACATCAGCTCACTGTCCTGCACACTGTGTTGGATCTAAATGGACAGTCATGTATTTGCATATTTATAGCTATTTTAGCCTCTGCTTTCCTGAGTGGCTGGTGTGTGATTAATATTCATGTCCATGCAGAAGTTAATTTGTGCAGAATGTCTGCTGCTCTTTCCTGTGAAATAACACAGATCGTCAGGTAACAACATCCTCCCCATAGAATACACACGCATACACTGGGATTCCTGTGCCAGTTTTACTTTCACCTCAACCTACTACAGTAATATGAAAAATGAGCGATTTGAGCTGATCAGTTGGGCCACATACACACACATATACACTGTCCTTAAAGCTGGAGTTTAAGTCTATGCCACAAGCGGCACCAAACCTAATTGCAACAATAATGACTGTTTCCAAACAGGTTGCCTATACATACCCCCTATCTGCCAGTGTTCAACAAACAGGTAGCTCACCCTTACAGATTTCACCCATAAAAGACTACACCCATCACTGTTAGGCTTACTTGATGTTGTCAAGGCAACCGGAGTCTGGCTTCAGGATAGCGGTGTGGTGAAACATCTTGTAGAGAGCGATTCCCAGGAAGATCACATTCAGCTGGGAAATACAGGAGCACAGGACTGGTTTAGGAATCAAACATGCTGATTACAACCATTAGCCAGAGGGTTGAGGGTTTTGGGCTACAGGATGTTGGATTTTGGTTGAAGAGCGTATTATATTATAGGGTGTATAAGGTGTAGGTTTTATGGTATAAGCTGTTGGATATAGGGAAATGGTGCAAGGTATATATGGTGTTTAGGGTATAGGATTTAGAGTGTAATGTGTAGTGTTTAGGGTAAGTGATCTAGGATAAGGTGTGGGGTTTAGGGTGTAGACTATATTGGATCCAAGATGTATGGTATAAGGTGTAGGGTTTATAGCATAATGTGTTATGTTTAGGATTTAGGGTATAATGTGTAGGGTATAAGATGTAATGGTTTAAGATGTAGGGCAGAATGTATTAGGTCTAGGGTGTAGGGTATAAATGAAGGTATAAGATGTAAGGTTTAGGGTGTAGGGTATAAATTGTAGGGTTCAGGGTGAAATTTAGAGAATAGGGTATAAGGTATAGCGACTAGGGTTTATGCTGTAGGGTCTAGGGTGCAGGGTATAAGTTGTAGGGTATAACATGCAGGGTTTCAGGGTGGGGTTAAGAGAATAGGTTTTAGGGTATAATGTATTTAAGATGTACAATATAAGTTGTAGGGTTTAGCCTGTAGGGTGAAATATATAGGATACACTGTAGGGTTTAGGGTTTTAGGTCTAAGGTGAGGGTTTAAGTTGTAAGTTATAAGGTGTAGATTTAGAGTATATAGGGTATAAAAAAGTAGGATTCAGGTGGGGTTTGTCTAGGGTTTAAGCTGTAGGGTATACGCTGTAAAGTATTAGATGTAGGGTTTTGGATACAATGTATGTAAGACAAACCGTATACGTTTTAGGGTTTAGCGTTTAGGGTGTAAGATATAGGATAAGGTTTGGGGTTAAGGGTGTACAGATTAAGGTCTAGGGTGTAATGCACAAGTTGTAACGTTTAAGATTTAGTGTCTAGGGTTTTTTCATTCATCAGGACTAGTTACCATGATGATGAGTGTGGCAGGACCTATAAAACTCCAGATGAAATAAGTGTCCAACCGCAACCAGCACCTGAAAAAAAGAAGAGAGACATATCACTCAAGTCACTTAATTGTGAGAGCTCACACACACACACAGGAGATTATACTGCAGGTTGACTTGTGTCTTCTGGCTGATAAATGAGATTTCCTTCAATTATTCAAACTTCAATTTCCGCAAAAGTAGACCATAACCCTGCTTCAACCACACACACAAGCACTTGTGTAGATCCCAGTGGGGCTGTGTTCTGTATATGCATGTGTGTCTTACACACTGTCAGTTCCATAGCTGCGGTAATCTACTGCAGCAGAAACGGCCACTATGAGTGCAGGAATGCCGTATCCGGCCAGATAGAAGTATCTGCGGCGCGAGTGTTCACTCTCAAACACCTCCACCAGCATGATATACAGCTGCACGCCTTCCAGAAACATCCACGTGAATGCAGACAGGAAGAAGAAATGCAGGAGTGCCGCAAACACAGCGCAGGCAATCTGAAACACACACACATCACTTATACAAACTGTGACAGTCATCATCTCATAAATCACCCTTTCTTAATGGTGAAGTGTGTAATTTTTTTCATGTTAAAAAACTTTCATCTATCCCAGCTATATTTGTAGACACAAACAAAGTAAGCTACACATAGGCTGATTTCCATAAAATGTGTAAACACTGTGATGCTTTCAAAACAGTAATAACTAATAAATCTGAAGCCATTTTATCTGTAGTAGTGTTGTAGTAGTTACTGCGTTTTGCCTTTGTATGACATAATGGATAAAGATGCTTTTTGTATCCAGAGGGTGGATTTGCGGCATCTACCAGTAAGGTCTAACCAGACCATGCTAACCAGCCAAACCTTGACTTCTTGGGCCCAACATA
Source organism: Myxocyprinus asiaticus (assembly GCF_019703515.2). NCBI lineage: Eukaryota > Metazoa > Chordata > Actinopteri > Cypriniformes > Catostomidae > Myxocyprinus > Myxocyprinus asiaticus. Next base: position 64,456,432 of record NC_059345.1, on the reverse strand, counting down.
ACAATATAATCTCAACCAATGCTGTCAGTTTGAGGTATGTCCGTCTGGTTCTGCGACCAGATTGCAGATTGGGGAGTGTTCGGGAAAGTGGTTTAAAAACAGTCATTATGTTGGCTTGACAACTAGACTGTTCTGACTCAGTGTGCTATATCTTTTCTAACTGATCGGACTTGATTGTTTTCGCACAGAGGACGATCAGAAATGGGAAAAATCCCATACACCCAGTCTACACCAGATGGCGCAGCAAATCATTCCTATTATAATAAATGACACTGGATGCGTCCCCGACAGTAACGGATGACCTGTTCTTTTTTGCGCTGCACACGCAGGTGCTACTCTTGCAACATCGCTCGTGTCCGGTGTAGACATGGTGTTAGGCTGACACCTCGTCTAGACCAGATGGCGCAGCACAATGCGACTAAAACAAATCACTCCTATTATAATCAATGATGCTGTCTACACTGGACACGCGCGTCGACAGTAAACGGATGCGCTGGCGCTATTCCTGCCAACAAGACAAAATAAACGGTTTAGATTGTTCGCTTCAGCGCATCCAGCGTAGGCAGCCTCAAGTTGATGCGTAGCATCAATGGACGCGCCCGATGTAGACAGGGTGTTACATGGACGGAATATTCAAACAGGCCAAGACTATTCAAACTCCAACTGTCAAAAATGTAAAAGTAAACAAACCCTCACAAGACCTTTGATCTGCTTTAAATCTATCTGTCTGTTGGTCTGTCTATTTTAAACTTTCAGGCCAGGCTTTGTCAAGCTAACATCAAAGTTTGTCTTGACGAACTTTACCAATCTAGATAATTTTACAATGTCATTTAGTGAAGCTAGTGTCGGAGAAATTATACACTTCACCTTTAAAAATGTGACTGCACACACACACACACACACACAGTCTTTCTCTTGAGGTGGTGTGTTATGTGGACATTGATGGATGCTGTTCAGTGACCACGAGCACCTGCTCAGATCATTTAAAAATATTAAATAATAGAGTTTAAATATTATCAGTCATGTATGATGTTCCTGCATTGGTCACAAACACTGAATACTCCCACATTAAACTTTACGACACACACAAACACACACACACAATTTCACTCGAAATAAGAAAAACATGCAGTCAGCCATTTAAAACATCATCTCTCTTCAGTGCTGCTGAACTGATGCATTGGTGTACAAGAAAGACAATTTTTCCTGTACCGAACTGATCTGAGAAAGAGTTTTTCAGCAGTGACAGGTTTAGGGTCTTGGCTACAGGATGTTTATGGTGTAAAGTGTAGGGATTAGGGCAGTAGTGGGTCACAGGTCTGTTCTGACAGGACCGTGTACAGCAGGAAACAATGCTCAGTGTAAGTTATAAAATGCAACAAGCCACATAATCATGCATAGATTGGATAACAAAATAAATAGGCTTTTAAATGAATGGTTGTACGGCCAATCAAACTTTGCATTATTTAGCCACAAAATTAACTGTAACTTGGTAGAAGCAAGCCAAATTTGGTAGATACTAACATGGACAGGTTGTGTGACATGCCCTTGTCTATGAAAACCACTAACAAAACCATGCAAGGTAAATAAGATATAATCGAGACATTAAATACGGGTTCACTTGCAATGAGGATAACTTTTTTTTTGTGGTGACCACAAATTGCTTTTTGTTTCAAAAGTTTGTTAGATACCAAAATGGTCCATTTTCCACTTCAGTCTATGTTGTGTTAATGGTTCCTGGTGTATTGTTAATACATTTCATAATTTGATTATAAGATTGTAAGGTAGGGTATGAGTTAGGTAGGGTTTCAGGTGTAGGGGTAGATGAAGGGTATAAGGAGTAATTTCTAGGGTCATGGGTGTGGGGTGTTTACAGTGTTCAGGGTGTGTGGGGGGGGGGGGGGATTTTATCTCATACAGGCTGGTCTGCGCGGTTGATGCCGGTGAGGAAGAGGGTTTCAGCGATGAAGAGCGAGATGCAGAGGTTCTTGTGGATGGTGTTCCTGTCACTCTGGAGGCCGCGGAAGAAACAGAAGGTGAAGATACAGACGAGCAGGCACACCAAGGAGAGCAAGATGCCCACCCATGTGATGACATCCAATAACAGATCATGAACAGGGTCTGCCGTCTACAGAAAGAGAGAGAGATCATAACATGTTCAAAGGATTCTCATTTTTTGTCGTGACTGATTTCCTAATTTTTTGGAGTCTAAGATGGTGCAGCAACAGTCTATTCACTGACTGTCTGATGCATATTGCACCAAAATATGGCAATTGCTGACTGAAATCACAAGCTACTATCTGGATGGCTGGCTTTGTGCAACTTAAAGGAGTCAGGGTGCACAGGTGTGAAATCACCAGAGACAAATTAGCCAGAGACAGAGCACTTGTAATACAATTAATAGGAGATTGGAACACCCAATATGGTGGATGTAGAAAAGGAACCTTTCACCTTTCAGATACAGACATTGCCTGTTAGTCAACTTGATAAAGTACATGTGCATTAGCTGAACAAGCCTGAAAAAATAGTGTTTTTTTTAGCATGATCTGAGCTAAAGAAGCACAATTTATGAGACCATTGTTGTCAGATTTTACTGCTGATTTGAAATGTTCTTTGATTGTTATCTTGACCAACAGTTTCAGTCTTTCCCGTTAAAAACAGATAGGAGCTATACTTTTATGCAGCTTGTATCCATAGAAACAGCTGTCTGGGAGCATTCACAATATGGCCGCCTAGTGAACGGACTTGCATTGAAAGGTACTTTGAAAAAAGTTGTGTTTACAAAGTACCAGGATTATGCTGTACAATGAACACTTTAAACGAAGAATCAGTTGCTAGATTTTGACAACGTTTGTGAGGTTCATGATATCAGATCTTTGAGGGATACTCAGTTTTGTTAGAAATTGTAAGCAGCAAGTAAACTATATGTTCATAAGGACAACTGAATATTTGTCTATGAAATAATTCGTACTTTTAGGCAGACGGGAAATCTGGCTGATTAGAGACAACTTACAAAAAAGAATAATGATCTTATCTGAAGTACATTGGAGTACCATGTTAATACCATGGTCAATGAAGATGATAATCACTCACTATTAAAGTTTTACTAAGGCTGGTTGTGTTGATACAGATTTCTCGATTCGATTCCAATTCACAAGCTCTCAATTTGATTTGATTCTGATTAAATTGGGTTTATTTCAGTTATAATGTCCATTTTGCTTACATAAGAAAGCAATCTGACGAATCTCAATACCAATTTTGCAAAATCTTAACTAATTTAAACAAGCATTGTTTCAAGTTATCAAATAATTAATCAAGTAAACAGTCAGTCAGTAATAAAGAACAAAGAAACTAACTGCAAGCAAAAGAACAAAGAAAAACAAAAAGATACAAATGAAGAAACCAGCTGCAGCAATGAAAAAAGTAATGAAATGTAACATAAAACTACTTCAATTACTGGTTTTCACTGCATGATCATTAATACTTTTTTTTTTTTTTTTTTAAAGCTAATAAAGTTATCCAACCAAAAGCAGTGAGTGCTTTAAAAATTTTCTTGTTATTGTTGTTACAATAATATTAATTACATATTGGACAGGCTGCATTTACACCTAAAGTCCGTCATTTTTCACAAATCTGTTTTTTATATCGCTATTTATGTTCACTGAGACATAACTGACTGTGTTTACATTAATACTCACTGAATATTTAAGTGTACAGTGCATTCAGAAAGTATTCACCCCCTCATTTTTTCACATTTTGTTATGTTGCAGTCTTACGCTAAAATGCTTTATAAAAAAAACTTTAATTTACACTCCATACCCCATAATGACAAAGCAAAAAACAGATTTTTGATAACTTTGCAAATTTATTAAAAAGAAAAAAGCTGAAATATCACATTGACTTACGTATTCAGACCCTTTGCTATGACATTTGAAATTTAGCTCAGGTGCATCCCATTTCTCTGGATTATCTTTGAGATGTTTCTAAACTTTGATTGGAGTCCACCTGTGGCAGATTCATTTGATTGGACATGATTTGGAAAGGTACAAACCTGTCTATATAAGATCTCATAGCTGAAAATGCATATCAGAGCAAAAACCAAGCCATGAGGTCAAAGAAACTGCCTGCAGAGCTCAGAGACAGGATTGTGTCGAAGCACAGATCTGGGTTTTTGGCTGCATTGATGGTTCCCAAGAGCACAATGGCCTTCATCATTCTTAAATGGAAGAAGTTTGAAACAACCAGTACTCTTCCTAGAGCTGGCCACCTAGCCAATCTGAGCAATCGAGAGAGAAGGGTCTTGGTAAGAGAGGTGACCAAGAACTCACTCTGGTTGAGCTCAAGAGATCATGTGTGGAGATGGGAAAAACTTGCAGAAGGACAACCATCACTGCAACACTCCACCGATCTGGGCTTTATGGCAGACTTTCCTTTGTGTCAGACACATGAAAGCCCGCCTGGAATCTGCAAAAAAGCACCTAAAGGACTCTCAGACTGTGAGAAACAAGATTCTCTGGTCTGATGAAATGGAGATTGAACTGTTTGGCCTCAATTCAGATTGGTGGAGTGTTGCAGTGATGGTTGTCCTTCTGCAAGTTTCTCTCATCTCCACACATGATCTCTGGAGCTCAACCAGAGTGACCATCGGGTTCTTGGTCACCTCTCTTACCAAAGCACTTCTCCCCCGATTGCTCAGTTTTGCTGGGCAACCAGCTCTAGGAAGATTCCTGGTTGTTCCAAAATTCTTCCATTTAAGAATTATGGAGGCCACTGTGCTCTTGGGAACCTTCAATGCAGCTGACATTTTTTTGTAGCCTTCCCCAGAATCCTGTCTCTGAGCTCTGCAGGCAGTTCCTTTGACCTCATGGCTTGGTTTTTGCTCTGATATGCATCTTCAGCTGTGAGACCTTAAATCAATATAATAATTAATCAATTGAATTTGCCACAGGTGGACTCCAATCAAAGTGTAGAAACATCTCAAAGATCATCCAGAGAAATGGGATGCACCTGAGCTAAATTTCAAGTGTCATAGCAAAGGGTCTGAATGCTTATGTCAATGTGATATTTCAGTTTTTTCTTTTTAATAAATTTGCAAAGTTATCAAAAATCTGGTTTTTGCTTTGTCATTATGGGGTATTGAGTGAAGATTGATGCGAGAAAAATAAATACATTAAAGCATTTTAGCTGCAACTTATTAACAAAATGTGAAAAAATTAAGGTGTCTGAATACTTTCTGAATGCACTGTATGTTACCGTTTTATCTGCACTACCGCAACTTCGAAAAAAGGAAATAAAAAGTGATCTTTAAGATTCTCGTTATTTGTGCAGTTTTCCTAACCAGTGTTTGTCTTACAATGGACTGCATGGTCAATCGCAATCAATGTAACGAGCACCCCTGGCATAGAGTAAAATATTGATCTTGTGTTTGTCAAATCGATAACGGGATAATTTAAATTACGTTTTTACCAAGCCCTAAGTATTACCATCTGGTATATATTAAGTACTTTTAAACAGAAGTAATGTAAAACTTTTCATGACATTTGAACCATATTATAAGACCATAATCAGCTCTAAGTGATGAAAAAAATCAACCTATTATGCACATTTTTAAATGCACCACAGAATATGATTCTACTAATAATACAAACAGTACTTCACACACAAATGAAAAATATGGACAGAATTCAGGTAAACTGGGCCAATTCAGGTAAACTGAAAATTTTAAATATCGTCACCTAATTTACCTGAATGCACCATACTCTCTATTTTGTTTCCATCTGTCATGTTTTTCTAATGCACAGTTACAGTTTGTAACCATGAGTATGATTTATTAGGATGGTGTGTTTTAAGCTCTCAGATCTTCACAGCCTGGGCAGCAGTGTTTGATTTCCCGCTGGACTCCCTCTGTAGGGTCCCTACGGAGGGCACACAGCCAGGGGAAAAGAGCATAGCTGATATGGGACACATCTCAGAAGACCTTAAGTCTGGAAGACCGGATCTCAGCACTTCTGAAGAAAACAGCTCATGAATATTAATGAGTGTGTGTGTGCCCTAGAGGGCTGTTGAGCACATAACACATCACTCTTCCTGAAGCCCACTCACCCTTGAGCACTATATCTCCTCTACATTCAACACACAGCGAGTGTGTGTGTGTGTGTGTGTGTGTGTGTGTGTGTGTTGAACATCCCAGTGCTATAAGTAAATCAACTCGAAACGCCTGCTCAGCAGAATCCACAGTAAGGCCTCAGTTTATAGAGTCATACGCTGAGCTCAAGTAAATCTATGTGTCTATAAACACACACACACACTACACTTAAACACTCATATACACCTTGAGAGTAGCAAAAATTATATCTTTATATTCAGTCTTTTGATATTCATACAGTTTTGTGAGAAAAACAAAAACAAACTTAAGTTGCTATTACCAGTTCACTGATAATTTTTTTCACCGAAGCTCTAAAAAATTCAAAAAAGCAAAAAACAAACCAAAAATGACAAACAACATTAACAGCAAAGCCAACTGATTCTTGAATGCAATGTAAACGAATGTGCCAGGTCGAAAATATGGAAAACTAAAATGGTCTGGCAAACTAGCGGCGAATTTGCAGCAAGTTTATGAAGCTGAGATCAAGTTAGTGGAACCTTTAAATAGGACATCTCACAGATGTAACATTTAAACTTTTAATATAAAGTGTTTTACATTCCAATATTTCATCAAAGGATGGCACCATGTATGCACATATGCAGAAGTCTAGGCTAATGCTGCCTTTACGTGTTATCGGAATTATCGTAAATACGATTTTCCCACTTGGAAGTCGCACATGAATGTCCCCTCAAGTCGTAATAACTACTCGGAAACTCTGAGATCATTTTGATAACCGAGTTTCTGAGTTGGGAGGAGACGTAAATATTCAACATTGAGAAGGAGAGTACAGTTTCAAAAGTGAATGATGGTTTTATTATTTTTCCTAAATGCAGCTACCATATTATTGTTTGCTATTTCAGTCATTACATTTACATATATCATGAACTATTTGATGCTTATTGTACATTTTTACACAACGTTTTTGTCAAATACATACTATTATTTCTATCATTGTCAGCCACTTGACTAGCATGTAGTTCCCCAAGAAATATGCATGAACAAACCTGGTGTCCTCCATGTTTCTGACAACAAAGCACGACTTCAGAAGAAGTAGGATAATTCTGATAGTACGTGAAGGCAGCATAAGCCCCAAAAATCCTCCGTCACATCCACTGCAGTACTGATTACTGATCTCATGGGACTTCATTCAAAACACCTGTTGCTTATTCACTAATCAATCTGCATGTGAAGTATTGTTTCTACACTGTAATTTCTGAGTGTTTTCCCTGTTATTCTAGACTTTGGTATTTTTGGATTGATTTTGCCTGCTTCCCTTTTTTTATCTTGTCTCTTGATTTGGATTTGTTTGCCCTTCAATTGGACTGGTGCCTGGTTTTTTAATCTTTTGCTCTGTTTTTAGATTACGTCTCTGTCACTGGCTTAACTGTTTGTTCATAAAATGCTCCGCACATGGATCCAACTCCTTAATTTTCTGATTTACAGAGTGTTTCGCCCACCACATCCTGTGAAGACTTATAATATGTGTCATCAAATTTGTCCAATACACCTCGCATCCAGCATCTGCAGCAGCTGCCCCTGCCACTGCCATCCCACCAGCAGATTGGTCACTTGTGCTCTTACCATCCTCAGGTAACACTCACATGGCACTGCCAGATAAATTTAATGGTTCTTCTGATCAAATCAGCTTTCCCTACTGATGAATCCAAAGTGTCGTTCACCACTTCTCTATTGACTGGCAAAGCGCTAGAGAATAACTCGCTGGAACTTTTCACATCTCGCTTTAAATCTTTATTTGACCATCCCGCAGGAGGAAAGGAGGCGGGAGAGCACTTACTAAACTTTAAGCAGGGTCGAGACTTTTTGCACACTTGCTTGTCAGAGCGGGTGGGAAGATGAAACACTAAAGGTCTTCTATCATAATGGACTCAATAGAGCCTTGTAGTCTGAGTTTGCCTGCCCGAGATGAAAATCTTGACTTGGTCCAATATATCAAACTTTCAATTAAGATTGAAAATCTTCTCAGAGCATGCAGACCCACTTACAACCACAGCATATCCCTTGAATCTCACCAAGTGACCTCTCAAATCAAGCCAATGGAAGTGGAAAAAGCTTGTCTATATGTTGAGAAACAACGGCATCAGTGTCAGGGCTTGTGCTTGTACTGCGGAGAATCTGGTCACTTCCTTGCATCATGCCCTCATCCACCTAATACTCCCAACAAACCCATAGCGATGAGTACCCAGTCTGACAACTCACTAGAAAATAGACATTTGTCTGTTCTGCCACTATTCAATGGAGAAGTAAAACAATAACAATTTCTAAACTAATTCATTCTGGATCAGCTAGAAATGTAATTGACTAAGAACTAGAACAACAGCTTACTCTACCTAACATTCCATGTGTGCCTCCTGTTTGTGTTTCAGTGCTAGATGGTAGACCTCTGGGCTCCGGTTTAATCTGCCATTCCACTGCCCCTTTCCTCAACAAATCAGAGCTCTCCACTTTAAGGACATTCAACTTCTGGTCACTCACTCTTCCGAGTATCCACTTGTTTTAGGTTTCCCCTGGGCCTCCAAGTACAACCCAAAAATATCTTTGAGTGAGGGGCAAATTCAGAAGTGGGGACTCCATTGTCATCAGTCATATTTACAGTATGACATGAGGTATCTGCACCCTGCCACTCTGTTTGCATTACAAATTCAGTGGATGGATGCAAGATTAACTTACCTTCTAAATACTCAGATTTTATTGAAGACTTCAGTAAGTCCAACCAAAGGTACTACCCCCTCACCTAACCCATGACTGTTCCATTAAACTCTTGTCAGGTACTGTTCTCCCAGAAGTAAAGTCTATACCTTATCAGCCCCAGGAACTCAGGCTATGGAGGCTTTAGAGTCATTTTTTACTCACCCATCTCCTTCTCTTGCCTCTGCTGTTTTTTATTTTATTTGTATTATTATTATTATTATCATTATTATTATTGAGAAGAAAGATGGGGGCCTAAGACCATGCATACATGTAGATTACCGGCATCTTAGTGCAATTACCATCAAGCTCCCAAACCCACGGTCCCTAGTCCCACCAGCTCTTGAGCAGTCACGTGATGCCAAGGTATTCACCAAACCAGATGTCTATAATCTGATCAGGATTCGTGAGGGTGATGAATGGTAGACAGTGTTTTCCACCAGTAGGGGGCACTACAAATACCAGGTAATGCCCTTTGGGCTTGTCAACTCACCTTCACCCTAAATTGCATCTTCAAGTACATGATTAATAGATAGGTAAATATATATATTGCTGATATACTGATCTATTCAGAATCTATTCACTCAAGTCTCATACCCAACACACACAGCAGGTACTTCAGCAGCTTATCGACAATCGGTTGTTTGCCAGTGCAGAGAAGTGTGAATTTCACCAAGATATATTTTTTATAGGGTACATTCTAACCCCACAAGTAGAAACCACGTACAAGCAGTACAGAACTGGCCCTAACCCAAGTCTACTAAAGAGCTGCAAGGCTTCTTTGGCTTTACACATTTTTACAAACGTTTTATCTGCAATTTCAGCTCTGTTGCAGCACCACAAATCATGGCCATTTCAAGAAGTTAAGGTGGTCAGAAACTGCCACCCAAGCCTACAAAAACCTGAAAATGTGCTTCACAAGCGCTCCCATTCTAAAACCCCTGACCCCACGTTACCCTTTGTTGTCAAAGTAGATGATTCCGAATATAGCATTGGGGCAGTACTTCCCCAGAGAAAATTATCTCACCCAACCTATACCCCTGCACTTCTTTTCCTCCACAAACTTTCATTTGCAGAGCAGAATTACAATATGGGAAATTGTGAACTTCTGGCTATGAAATCTGAATTAGAGGAATGACAGCACTGGATGGAAGGAGCTCAACATCCCTTCTAAGTGTTGACGGATCACAAGAATTTAGCATATATTAAGAGGGTAAAGCGACTAAATTCTAGGGAAGCACATTGGGCTTTGTTCTTTATCCAGCATTCTTTAACTTCACAGACTCATACACACCAAGGTCCAAAAATGTATAGGCTAATTTATTTACATCTACTGACCCTAGAACTGCCACTGATGGTCAGTATAAACTGTCATGATATGGAAAGGAGCTGTATGAAGAATCTTCAAAAATGCTATATTTGTGTTCTAAAGAAAATAACAGCAGTCATGTTTTGGAACTGGCACTGCCTGGATCAAATAAGAAGCACGCTAAAATTATAGCGAAATTATTAATAATTTTAAAAACTTAATATAGTCATCAAAATAGTACCAAATATATCACAAATATTATAGAGAGAACCTTAGTAAAGACACAAATGCAAGAAGGAAACAGTCTTCTGTATAACACACAAACAGCAGTGATGGAGCTGGTGTGTGATTAATAGATCTCTGCTCTGCTCTCCATCAAACACACTGAAAGCGTACAATAGATAAATGTGTGTGTGTGTGTGTGTGTGTGTGTGTGCAGTTCCAGATTGAAGATTCAAGAGATTTATCACCCGTCTGTTTGGCAGCACAGGGCGCATGGATGACGTCTCACACACTCAAGGAGTCATGCTTGTACTCTGATATCCCACCAATTTAATAGTGCAAATATTCACCAGAGGGGCATGGGCCCCACAGGTGCTTTGCACAGGGGACAGTAAGATCTAAGTTACGCCACTGACTTGACATGTAAATCATTTACAGAGAAATGTATTTTATGTTCATGCTTCATGAATGAGACCCAGTAAATGTCAACAAATGTCTTTCTATCTTGTTCTTGAACAATATGAGGGTAGCCATGGGTAATGGGTGGATGTGGGTAAGTCAGATGTAGGTGTGTCTACGTCTGCAGTGAGAGTGGCTAAGTCTGATGTGGGTGTGTCCATGTCTGCAGTGGGTGTGGTTACATCTGCTGTGGGTGTCTCTCTATCTGCAGTGGTTCTGGGCAAGTCAGATCTGGGAGTGTCCATGCCTGCAGTGGGTGTGGTTAAGTTATATGTGGGTGTGTCCATGGCTGCAGTGTGTGTGGCTAAATCTGATGTGGGTGTCTCTCTGTCTGCAGTGAGTGTGGTTAAGTCGGACGTAGGTGAATCCATGTCTGCTGTGGGTGTGAGCAAGTCAGATGTGGGCGTGTCCATGTCTGCTGTGAGCGTGGCTAAAGCTTAGCTCACACCACATGACTCAAGCTTGTCTCCTTTGACGTTTTGAGTCAGCGACTGGTCTGTGACTTGAAATCTCAGATTGTACAACAATTGGTTGTGTAGTGTGCGCACTCCTACGACTCTCCTGCAGCTATGACAGATTTCAAATTTGCTTGAAATCTGGCCAAGTCTCAGGTTTGCACACCGTCCTGAGGACTGAGAGACCGGCAGTGAGCAGAGGGAGAGTGCAAGCGGAGAGTAAGGCATTGGGAAGCAGGAGCCAAAAGCTTAATTAAAAAATAAAATAAAACATCTCCCACTTTTTTTTTTTATTCCTGTTCTGTGCAAATCAGTGCAATAACAGGCACAAGCCCTCCTTTCATGTTGTTTCTTGATATGTTATCACTAATATACTCTCCCATTGCTATTTGTTTTAGTTTGTGAATTCATTTTGTGATCTTATATTCAATCGGGGACAAATGGTCATGTAGTTGATACACCCAGTCTGCGATCACACATGTAGTGTGTGCGCAAACACGACAGAAAACAAAAGACTGCAGTGGGATGAAGCGAAGTCTGTTGAGTGTGTATCCATGTCTGCAGTGGGCGTGGTTAAGTCAGATGTGGGTGTGTCCATGTCTGCAGTAGGTGTGGGCAAGTCAGATGTGGGTTCGTCCATGTCTGCAGTGGGTGTGGCTAAAGCCGATGTGGGTGTGTCCATGTCTGCAGTGGGTGTGGCCACATCTACAGTGGGTGTGGCTAAATACAATAAGGGTGTGTCCATGTCTGCAGTAGGTGTGGGCAAGTCAGATGTGGGTTTGTCCATGTCTGCAGTGGGTGTGGCTGAATCTGATGTGTGTTTGTGTCTGTTGGTCTGTCTACAGTGGGAGTTGTTAAAACTGATATGGGTATGTTAATGTCTGCAGTGAATTTTGCAGTGTCCATGTATGGGTAATGCCCAATGTGAATGCCTGGACAGTGATTGAGTCTCAGCACAATGTGGGTGTTCCATGTCTGATGTAAATGTGGCTAGGCCTGGTTGGGTCTGTTTATGCATGCTGTGGGTGTGTCACAGTGTGCTGTGGATGTTGCCAAGCCTGATGTGGTAGTTTCCTGGGTCTCCATCTACATTAGGTGTGATGGGTGATAGGTCAGCTACCCTATTTGACTTTAACTATGTTAATAAAATGTCACATACCTGAAGGAGACCTGCCGTTCTCCCTCTCACTTGCTATTCAAAAGGCCCCTCACCGATCCACTCTCTCTTGTTTTCTCTCTCTTTCCCTGGAGAGTCATAGTTGTGTCGAAGCCGCTCCGCAGGGCCACTTGACACAGACTGAGGCCATTCTTTCATCCATCAAAATTTCCATTTTTTTCTCCCCCTATTTTTCCACTCTTTTCTATTCTGTCTTTTACACCTGTCAATCGTTCTTCTGAGCCTTTTTGTTTCTCCCCAGGTAAAACTGAACTTAACCTCTGAATGTAAAATGTAAATGAGGCTTTTAGACTAGATGCACCTGGCTGAGAGGCCATTTTTAGTCCCACGCCTGCCATGGAAAAACAATCCCACGGCCGATTGTTCGCTCGACCACGCTGTCTGTCAGACACAAACACTAGACTGCAAATAGAGAAACAGAAAAATAAAGAAACAATCTTCACTAAAAGGTTATCAGTTTAAAAAGAATGCATTTCAACTATTTATAAAAACACGAGACGTCATGTCGTGTCAGACGTATCATTTTGGCCTTTGCTCAAAAAAAACGTATGCAAAAAGAACAAAAAGCAACAGTAACAATGAAGTCTTGTAAATATGCCTGTGAATAAGTGTGTTTGTGTGTGTGGAGCGTGTATTAACTCGCTCTGCAGGGAATCAGCATTGATCATGGATCATATGGAAAGATAAAGATCACCCACCTGCTGATCTCCCATAATTCCCCTCTCAGCCTGGAGTCATCAACAAACAAAAAATATGCGGTCTCCATAGAGATCTGCTCCATATCCACCTTTCTCAAAACAAACCTTGCATCTTTCTTAACACTGAGCTTTCTTCAGAAGTCTTTACAGACTATTCTACAGACTACTACAGTCTCTCAAGTCCAGAGACTTTAATGACAAATGTATAAAATTGATAGCTCTGACCCTGAATTCTGATTGGATGAGCTGCATTCAAAGCCGTTGTATAATGACTACAAACACACACCTGGAATAGCACATTCTGTATTAATGCACCAAGTTCCAATGTTGCTTAGCAACCGCAAACAGCCTACAGTTAGGACAATTAACCATTACTTGGCGGAAGACTTGTTTATTCAGATTATTATTAATAATACATTGAACTGCTTATTCAAAATTGGTGTCTTTCATCATCATGCTGTTGCCGCTGTTTTATAAAAACAATAAGCCACAGTCTCTGTGCTGTCACGCCTAAGAACGCCCCTTACCCATGGCAAAATTACTGTAACCCATGGCCTCTCATGGCTTATTGCTTTAATTTACTTTGGCTAACCCCCAAAGTTTGTTTATTCCACATTTACAATGTGTTTTACTGTCAAATTAGAACCAACTAACCAACTATCCATCCATCATCCATCAAAGCCAAAAACTGCTTACTGCCTACTGTATTTTTTATGAACAGAATGAGCTTAGAACTGTTACAGAGTTTTTTTTTGTTTGTTTGTTTTTTTCAGAAGCTTTGATGTTTATATCTAAGACAGGTGTGTGTAAAGTGCTTGTACCTTCACGTCCACATGTGCCATGAGCACAGCGAAGTTTGTCAGGTGTGTGCATGAGCAGGTGGTATGAGTCCGGTTGGTTCCAAGCAGTCTGCAGTCCTGTGTGGACCAGAAACCCATCATACTGCGCTTCGAGTAACTCCAGAACGAACAATTGGGGTTGAAATTCTCTTCAGACTGCTGGATAAAGAAGAATATGAAACATCATCAGGAATGAGCAGAAAAGACATCCCAGACTCTACCAGGAGTTACATTCGGGCTCAAAAATGAACTTGCCAAAGGTGGGGGAATAAAAAAATAATATATACACTGGTGGCCAAAAGTTTGGAATAATGTACAGATTTTGCTGTTTTGGAAGGAAATTGGTACTTTAATTCACCAAAGTGGCATTCAACTGATCACAAAGTATAGTCAGGACATTACTGATGTAAAAAAACAGCACCATCACTATTTGAAAAAAGTCATTTTTGATCAAATCTAGACAGACCCCATTTCCAGCAGCCATCACTCCAACACCTTATCCTTGAGTAATCATGCTAAATTACTAATTTGGTGCTAGAAAATCACTTGCCATTATATCAAACACAGTTGAAAGCTCAACATTGTGTCTGTTATTGAGTTGCCACAGTATGCAATAGACTGGCATGTCTTAAGGTCATTATTAGGTCAAAAATGGCAAAAAAGAAACAGCTTTCTCTAGAAACTCGTCAGTCAATCATTGTTTTGAGGAATGAAGGCTATACAATGCTTGAAATTGCCAAAAAACTGAAGATTTTATACAAAGGTGTACACTACAGTCTTCAAAGACAAAGGACAACTGGCTCTAACAAGGACAGAAAGAGATGTGGAAGGCCAGATGTACAACTAAACAAGAGGATAAGTACATCAGAGTCTCTAGTTTGAGAAATAGACACCTCACATGTTCTCAGCTGACAGCTTCATTGAATTCTACCCGCTCAACACCAGTTTCATGTACAACAGTAAAGAGAAGACTCAGGGGTGCAGGCCTTATGGGAAGAATTGCAAAGAAAAAGCCACTTTTGAAACAGAAAAACAAAAAGAAAAGGTTAGAGTGGGCAAAGAAACACAGACATTGGACAACAGATAATTGGAAAAGAGTGTTATGGATCTTAACCCCATTGAGCTTTTGTGGGATCAGCTAGACTGTAAGATGTGTGAGAAGAGCCCGACAAGACAGCCACATCTATGGCAAGTGCTACAGGAAGTGTGGGGTGAAATGTCACCTGAGTATCTGGACAAACAGACAGCTAGAATGTCAAGGATCTGCAAAGCTGTCATTGCTGCACGTGGAGGATTTTTTGATGAGAACGCTTTGAAGTAGTTTAAGAAGTTCTGAACAATTTTTTTCAAATTGTAATAGTAATTTTTCATGTTATTAATGTCCTGACTATACATTGTGTTCAGCTGAATGCCACTTTGGTGAATAAAAGTTCCATAAGAGCAAAATCTGTACATTATTCCAAACTTTTGGCCACCAGTATGTGTATATATATATATATATATATATATATATATATATATATATATATATATATATATATACATACATACATACATACATACATACATATACATACACACACACACACACACACACAGTACTGTGCAAAAGTTTTAGGCACTTGTGAAAAACTTTCAAAGTGAGGATTTCTTAAAATAATGACAAATAGTTTTCATTAATCAATTAACGTCATACAAAGTCCAGTAAACATAAAGCTAAATCAATATTCAGTGTGACCACCTTTGCCTTTAAAACAGCACCAATTCTCCTAAGTACACCCGGACACAGTTTTTCTTGGTTGTTCGCAGATAGGATGTTCCAAACTTCTTGGAGAATTCGCCACAGTTCTTTTATTTATTTCGGCTGTCTCAATTACTTCTGTCTCTTCATGTAATCCCAGACTGACTCAATATTCAGCGGGGGGCTCTGTGGGGACCATGACATCTGTTCTTCTGTTCTAATCTTTTCTATTTGCAAAAGTAATGTTTGGGAGTCTAACTCTATTGACACACTAAAGCTGAAGATATAAATAACCATCTTAAGACAAATTCTTTTGTGAAGCATCTTATGTGCCTAAGACTTTTGCATAGTACTGTATGTGTATATATATATATATATCTGTCTTTCCCTTGCATATTTGTGGCAAACAGCCGAGGTCATTGTGAGAAATCTTTTAAAAATCGAATTTAAAACACGTGTCAAGTTTGTAGAAATGTAATCTTTGTGTCCATTATGGTTTTACACATCTGAAAAACATTTATAGCATTTTATAAAAAAAAAAAAAAAAAACATTGATTTAAAGACTTAATGTCATGTGATGTAATCAAGTGAAAGGTAATAAAATAATGTAATAGCATTTAGATTACATACTGTATGAGTGTACGCAACTTAATCATTAATTTATAAAAAGTTTAAAGCATTTTTCAAGGAAAAAATAAACATATTTTTTACTACCATACATTTTTGAGTCGGACATAAAGACGTTTTCTCACGGTTACTCCATATGACCTGAACAAAATGTGTCAAAGTACTGATATTTAATGATATGGCAAAATAATGATGATTTTATTAACACACAGTCTTAAGAGTTCCTCTCTGTTTTATGCATTTGTTTTGTCACATGATTACAAAATGACTACTGCATATTGATCATGCCACCGCATTATGCAGAACGCGCCACAAAATGGCGCTGCGATATGCGGAAGGGTTCAGCGATATGAACTAATAAAATCTTTAATCTTTAATAAAATAAAATACATATTTTAATTTGTATTAAGTTAATTTCAATTTGCTGGAATTTTGTTATGAAACTGAAATGATTAAATCTTAAAAATGTGATTTTTTTTTTTTTTTTTTTTAAGAAATAATAGAAAGTTTATTTTAGCAAGAATTTTAGCTTTTAATAAGTATTTAATTTTTTTTTAATTTTTATGTCTAATAAAAACACAACATGACATTTTTTTTTATTTAGAACCTAGAAAAAAATATATATACATCAAAATAACTTTGAACTCAGTAACTGACAACATGTTCATCACAGAAGAGGTGTATTAAAGTAATGGGTGAATTGTATTTTTTAATGAATTTTTGAATAATTTAATAGACAAAAAAAAAAAAAAAAAAAAAATAAGCAGCACATCACTAAACACTATGTCAAAAAAAAAAAAAAAAAAAAAGATTATCATTGTTACTTTGCAAATTAATTGCACATTTTTGGATTTCCTAAAAAAAATAAATAAAAAAATAAATAAAAAAAAAAACAAAAAACAGCCAATATCTGTATTACTAAAGCCATTATTTACTTGCATATATATATATATATATATATATATATATATATATATATATATATATATATATATATATATATTTATTATTATATTTTTTTATTATTATTACTTCAATATATATTTTTTTTTCTTGTATATTTTTATTTTTGTATATTTTTTACTTGCATATGGCGCTTGGCAAGCATTCATTTTGTACCCTACTTACACATCTAAAAAAAGTAATGTCGCCATGGTACCAGATCGTTAAACCCATGAGAAAAAATACTGTCCTCTCATCTTATTCTGGTCAGATATGCAAATGATTAAAAACTTAAATTGCTTCCTTTGAGCATTTTCCCAGACATACTGTACTTCACACCAGCAGCTCTGGGTAAACAGGATGTTTACTCATTGAGGAAACAAGAAACAATTATAACACTAATACAGACAATAGGCCACCAGGGGCCCAGTGGAAGAAGACTTTAATATAAAGAAGCCATTTACACACACTTCAGGTGTGAACTCATTAAACAAAAACCAGATCACAAGTAGCGGTTCACGGATCTGTTTCTTCAGTTTTTTTCTTTGAAATAATATGTACTGTTGAATCTTGCAGAATAAGACCAGTTTTGAATGTAAAGAAAGTAAATATGGTCAATTATATGTGTGTGCTGACTTTAACGTCAGCAAATGAGATGTACATAAACACTTACACTTTGCAGAAACACCATTTTTACCCTTTGCAGTGTTGCCATGTCCGTTCACACTGTAAATGACTTTAGGCTTATTTTTTTTATTTTTTCATTAAATGAGTGAATTTCAGCTGTCAAACACAGAAAACACCTTTTCTGCCTGCCATGTTTCACTGAAATAACTGCTCTGAAATATCACACCTGTATCTGACAGCCCGAGTCTCTGTAAAAACACCTGAGAGAGAGAGACAGAAAGAGAAACAATGGACACGGGCGTACCTGAATGTGTCGTACGGTGAATATGACAGGGTCCGACAGATAAACTTTGTTGCTGTCTTTGTTGATTGCCGCCGTTATAATGGCTGAATTGACGATGACCGAGTAGTTCGTGTTTAACGTCTCGGTGCTGAACTTCATGCTGGCATTTTCTGTTGTCAGGTATGAACCCAGATGCTTATACAGGACAAACGCCATCCGAATCTCACCTGAAACGAGATATAGAGCACACACTAAATTACAGTAAGTACACCTAATAAAACTAGAAAACATTCTAATTTAAAGGTAAACTCAGTAACACAATATCGATGCCATTGTACAAATTCACAATTCTCAGTCAACCATCATTAATTTAATCAATGAGTGAAAGTGTCAAATAACAGGGTGGTTACTGAGATTAAGAGTAGTACTTGGCTGGTCATGTGATTTTAACATGGCCGCCCCCATGTGCAGACCCTCAACAGCTTTTATAAGGTTACTGATATGACTGGTGTCTTCATTTTAACGTGAGTGCTCATGATATTACACATATGTTTCAAAATTACAATTAGTTTCTTTAGAAGTAAAATACTGAGTGCACCTTTAACTCAGTCAAAAACAGTCACGAACAGCAGCATTTCAAATCAACACAAAACAACCCATTTTACTTCTGTTCTATGCTATTTCCCAGTGAAACAGTATATTCAACAAGAAAAAAGTGTGGGGCGAGACATGATTTTATCAATCAGGAATTGACTGGATTGTGAAAGGTGGGCATTGAATGGGGAACTGTTGAAAAATAAGAGGTTTTGGTGCCACCAGTCGACCAGGAAAGTCATTGCTGAGCAAGTGTTACACATTTTGATTAAAGATTTCTTGGAATAGTGTGCACTGATGAATCTTTCACAATTAGAAGAGGAATGTGGATTAGGAAAGTAAATAAGGTCAATTTTGATCTCATGTTGACGAATAAAATATTTCACTACAATTTTCTTTTTTTTTCTTTTTTTTAATTTGCTTTGACTTGAGGGGTTTTACATGAGGGTGGATCGTTTTTTTTACCTACTTCATCAGTTTGTTTAATCTGAATGAACTGATTCACTAATTTAATTTGATTTCCCATCACTACATATGAGAGACAATCTACAGCACGTTTAATTATAGCTGTACAACCTCTACGGACACCTTGGAGAATTAATCGCCATTGGCTAGTAAATTTGAGTTTGTAACATGTAAGCATAATGCAACTGACAACTAAAAAAAGATATCAAGAAAACCAAGAAGGGGTCATCACACACACACACACACACATATATATATATATATATATATATATATATATATATATATATATATATATATATATATATATATATATATGATTTCACCCAATATAGTATTCAAGATTGTACATTTTATTTTCATATTTCGATTTTGATCCTTTTAATCACATTTCTATCAATTTATATGATGTCACAAAAATTGCATTTTTAATAATGATACAAGCTGTTGTCACTGTTTGAAATTCCGTAAAAAATTTTTACAAAATATTCACAATGTTGGAACCTAATGAAAATAGAATTAATAGTTATATTATAAAAATAATTAAGTGCTACTATATGAAAAAAATAAAATAAATAAAAACAAATTCCAAACCCTTGCATGGATTTGTATTTGTTAAATTCTTTCATATTTACAGTGTTTTCCGACGCTAAAATTTTTCACAATGTATGATTGTGCCTTTTAAATATTTATATATTTACACATTTATTATACTTACTACATTTTGTAACATGTTTGTTTATATGCACCTGAGCGATTTACATTAAGTTTACATTGATATGTATAACAAGCGCTAAATTGGTACTGTCTCTTTAAGAGAATGGCTGTTCAGTGAGTCAGGCCCGGTTCCAGATCAAAATCACTGAGGGTGCTTCTGAAAATACTGGGGATTCTCTGTATAAAGTGGAGATGTATTGTAATTACACATTTTTAAAATATATTAAATCACGTTTAAATGCTACTAAAACAACGTAAATAACAGTTTTTATGTACAAAACATTTATTGCTTCGTTTTTTTTTTACATGATCTGTCGCTGAAAATGACTAAAATGCTGCACGTGCAGATCAGGACATACTGATTTGCACAATCATACATTATCAACCTGTTTACACGCTCATGGGTCATGATGGGAGTCTCGTCAATGGTTTGTTTGGCATCCCATTCAGCACACCACTGAATAAAACAGGCTGCATGACACTGATAAATGATTACTGCCAGAGTAACATTCGCATACAGGTGTGAGGGACTTCAGCATTTTACAATTAACACAAAGAACAAACATTATCCTCTCTAACTTGGTTTATAAATCTCTGATTGGGGTGATCTATTATCTGGCAACCCTGAGCATATTAAAAGCTTATGGATGCGTGATAGGTCCCAAAGCCAGATAAATGAAAGATCTAATAAAAAAACGTTCATGATAAATCGACCCGCGGGCAGCAGTTTGCCCTGGTCTGCAATTGAGGGTGCTCTAAGGTTCGTTTGAGGGTGCTTAGCACTCTCAATCACCCCCGTAGAACCCGGCCTGGAATGAGTGCAGCACAAATTACCAAGAGAGAAGTTGCACGGTGGTTTTTCCCTCACCCATGCAATGTTTGATTAGAAATAATGTTTCTTTTTATCTTTTTGATCACCAACTGACTGTAAATAGCACAAAAGTGTTTAAATAAAAATGGGGTGCCTGGGTCTCATCTTTGGATACAAAACACTATATTCAAATTCAAATCTACAACCTCTCGAGTTTTGCAACGCATTTACCTTCTAACAGATGTCCAACAGGCGCGTTACTGGTTAACAGACGTCGTTAAATGCAATGTCAATGCCATTTCATGGCTGAACTAAAGTGATGATGACAGCGTGATCAGAACAGATCCTGACCCACTGCAGCCAAATAAGGTACATTTCCTTCAGGCCGTGCGGTCACGAGACAACACGCTGAAAATGACGAGGCTGAATCCAGTTTCTTAATCGCCAGCTTCTAACTCAGTAAAAGGATTGTGGCGCTCAAGTTCTTCTTCACCACTACACAACTCAATCTCTGGCGAGTAAAATCTGAATATTTACTCACCAGTGGCTAATAAAAATACATATCTTAGTCACATAGCGTGAAATTTGGTCGCATATGCGAGTGATTCACTCGCTATTTAGAGGGCTGCTTTAGTTCGCTTGGGTGTAAAGCTGTGCACTCAATGTGACATAAAAATAGCAATGTAGCAATCTGTCCTGCTACACCACTACTCATTGGGAAAATTAGCTTGTTGCTGGTAAAGCTACAGTATTTTGATAACAGCTGAATTACTAAAAGAGCTGGGATTAGCCTAAGGTGGTTAGGCTGATCTGTTTGGAAGGCTTTAGAGGGGTTTGGGGCACTTGTCAGCTGGTCAGGCTGAGAGACCAGCTAGATGAGTTTAAACCAGCTAGACCAGCAAACCACCATAGTCTGGTTTAAGCTGTTTTATTTCAGTAGTGATGTGGCTAAACCCTTTGAAATGCCAAAGTGATTTGTTGTTGTAATCAAAGCCCATATATGGGCTTTTCACAATTGAAATTGTTAACCCTGAGTAAATGAAATCCTTGGTTATCTTGCATCATGTTTCACACTGTTAAATACTTTACCGTGGGTTAATAGCTATTTCTGGGTATTCATGTTCCAATATTTCACACTGCACATTCGTAAACCGATTTACCCATTATTAGTTGTTTTTTGAAACTATCGGTTATCTGCAAAAATATATGCAGATAGTTACCGATAATTTGTTTAGTTTATTTATTTTTTTAAATTTATTCCTTTGTGTTATTTTTATTTTCATATTCGGTCTGCGATGGAGGATTCTGCAGTTAGAACCCCTTAGTTGTCCAGTATTATAGTGGCCTCTAGAGGTGAAATAAAAAGTTAAAAAAAAAACAAGGGGATTTGGTGTATCTAAATCTATCATTATTTAAAATTTTCATCCATATTTTTACCCTCACTTCAATGCACATGTTGTTATTTGGATTATATAATCAAGTGTTCTAAATTGAAGCTAGGGCATACAAAAGAAAACTGCAACTATATGGAAACAAGCCCTGTCAGCACATACATTGTGTCTCCAATTACATGTCTTGTGAATAATAACAAGCCTTATTCCTCATTAAACTTATATCCTCCAGTGCCGTCCGAATAAAAAAAAATATATAAAAAAAACTAATCAGCAACTGTTGGCATATTTTTTTTTCTGATATCCAATAGTTCCAAAAAGCAGCTATCAGCATATATTTTTGCTGATTGCGATAGTTCCAAAAAGCCAGTATCTGCATGCATTTTTGGCGATAACCGATAGTTCCAAAAAGCAACATGAATACCCAGGATAACCTATATATATAAGATATAACAAGCTTAATTTGGTAAATACTTAAATATAGAGCACTGACACAGAGCCAGGTCTCAGTCATTTCAAAATAAGAGTCCCTTGTGTGTTTTGGGCTTGTTTAGAGTTAAATGTCCCACGTTATGCTCTGAATCTTTTTTTTCCTTTTCTTTTTTTTTCTGGTTATTATTGGGATTTTGGTTGAACAACAAACTGCATCTGGGACTTTCAGTAATTAATTTTGGACCTTTGCCTCTATGTCTGTGCTATCGGGCAATTAATCGGTCATATGCCTTTTCCACCACCTTACCAAAGCACTCGGTATCGGCAAAATCAACTTTCGGTGAGCCACTAATTTGCAGTGTTAATAACAATGACTGGACGAATATTACACGCGACAGACACGCAACCTGTCAATGAAACTGCTCTTCTGTGACAATCTCGCCAAGCAAATCAGCTCTGTTTGCCTTTCGTCTTCTGAAACATGACACAAAAACACACTCAAAAGGAATACTGGGAATAAAGGGTTACATAACCAAGGGTTAAAAGCGGTGCTAACCCCCTTTCAAAATTACAACTGTGAAACATGCTTTACCAAGGTTAAAAGCAGGGTATAAAAAGATGATAAACCAGGGTTAAGTGCAATTGGAAAAGCCCTATAGAGTGTACTGGAGTTCTGCCATTCATTTTTGTGTTTATTAAATAAAGGCTTCTTCATCTTCACGTGTGTTCATGGTATCTCATACAGAGCATTCCAAAACTGTCATGGCGCGATCAAAATCCTGTTTTAGTCGTTATATGAGATGAAAGGGGCAATGAAGTGAAATTATTTGAGCTTTGATTATATGGGACTCACTAGATCATGTTATGAATACATAACACCCATAATGCTTTGTTCCACTTGGCAGCATTTACTGAAAGCCACAAAGGTTTCGAGAGAGTGAGAAAAAGGGTGGAAAAAAAAAATCTAACGACAAAGTCAGTTTGATTCGCCTTCATTGAAATGTCATTAGCGCTGTTGACAAAAGCTGTAGTTCTGCTCGTTATTTTTGCGTCCCTCACTCACTCGCTTTTTTCACAAAAAGAAATGAAAGAACGTTCCACTCCACCTCCCCGCAGAGTCTGGGATCACTGACTCACATGAAAAGAAAACTATTTTTTTGCGATCACTGTTGATGGGCCTGTCGGTAACAAGCATTTGGCTTGTAGGGAAGGAAACCTTTGAGGATGGAAAGCAGTTGGATGTCGACTTGTTTATGAAACAAGAATAAGTGTGGAAGATCTGCGCTCTGTTTGCAAGGCACGGATAATTAAGTCAGCGGAAAAGAGCGAAGAGATTTTGTGGACAGGCAGGGCAATGTGTAACTGGGGAGGGGGGAGGGGGAGGGGAAGTAACACGAGCACAAAAGGAATGATGAAACTGAATAAATTTAAAATATAGCCAAACATGGCCAAAATTATTAAATTGGACACAACAGATCCTGTGGATGCTTTTGTTTAAAATTTCTTCTAAAAGACACAAATGCAAAATTAGAATGGTATTATAATGACAACATAATGACAATAGAAGAAGAGAATTTGGATTGTTGGACAACAGTAAATTACAAGAGCAAAATGCTAAGTCAAAGAGGATTTTCATGGATTTTTAGTCTTGGCGCTTCATCTAGTGGGCAAAATCAATAATACATTCTTAATTTACTATGCTTAAATTAGATTTTGGATTGCAAAATTTTTGAGCAAATGGGACAAACAGCCAAGGAGGAGTTCGCAAAAGTACGTTTTTTCAGAAAATCCAAAATGGTGGAACATTTTATAAATAAAACTGGAGATATGCGTTTTGTTCATCTTGACTCAAGGAATCAGAGGAAATATGGTTGCGAAGATATGAGCCAAAACACTAAGTGCTTATTATAGCACCACCTAAAGTCGGATGGGGGTGTGTGTATGTGCCCGAGTAGTGGGGGGATTTGGGACCATCTTGCCAAGTTTGGTGTCTCTAGGACTTACAATTTTTGCTGCCCATATGCTTTTTGGGCAGAAAAAGTATAATAAGAAGAAGAAAATCAGTACAGATACAATAGTGTTCCAGAACTTTAAGTGCTTGGACCCCTAAATACAGCCACAAGTGACAATTATCGGAGGCCAAGCAAACATATTCACAGTAGTACCATTTTTGGTTTTTGAAAAGATGAAAATGAGAGTGTGAGGGACAAACTTACACTTTCTTCAATGGGTTATACTGTTGTTTAAAGCATTTTGGATCATTATGCAGACAAAACATAAAAAAAAAAAAATACTAGACAAGAAACTCTACAAAGAACAAGTTGTGAATATTAGATTTGACCTAAAACCTTTAAATGGCTTCAAACAGCGCATGCAGTCAATATCTCAGCCTCATTTTCATTCCCATTAAAAATCGAATATACCTCTACTGTGAATAAGGTCTATGGCTTATACAGGCTATTAGGTCATCAGAATGCTGTGCTTTCGACTACTGGAGTACATCTGTCAAATTAAATGAATATAGCAGTACATTATTTTGACTGATTTTTCTGATTTACTATGACTGTCTGCGGCTAGATGTCATTTCTGTTATCATGTATGCACACATTGACACATGCACAGCAGAGTAAAGGGAACTCTTTGACGGGTTTCAAGACTCTCAAGGATTACCCGTCTTGTTTCTCGACAAAATCGGAACTACACTACACCTTTCCTTCAGTGTTGAATTACTTTAACATTTAATTACTAAGTTTCCTTATGAAAATGAAAATCCATGTGACCATTTCATTATGGGGCACTGTAGGATTCAGAAAAACTACAACATTTTATTCTAACCTGTACGGCTCCAGTGTTATTCGAAAAAAGGTGAATTAGCTTCTCACAACATTTTATACACAGCTTCATGTATAGACCCTTCTTGCGTATAATGAAGTTCATGACCATCGGCCATTCACAATTCAAGTTATTAGGTGCTGAAATTTTATTGGAAGCTGGTGGCCATTTTTGTTGATTTGTTGAATCAGTATGTTAACGATATGTTAGCACTTGAACCAAAGAAGGTGTACATCTAATTTAAACTTTGTCGATCAAACGACTGCGGAGTTATTACATATTAGTATCTGCCTATGGGCAGAATTTAATGGAAATTTGCGTGCATCCTCAACATGGCCTGTTGACTGTGTACCGGGTTTTGTTAAGTTTTGCCTTTGCATTGAGTAGATATTGATCAATGAATCAAAGTGCATTCTACCGAAATATTTATATCGGTAATATCTTTATCTAATAATTTGCCGTATCAAAATTATTTTGATAACTTTTGTCAGGAGTGTCTGTAGATGATGTACACCAATTTTTGTGCAAATCAAATGGCCTAGGAGTTCAAAAAAGTAGGTTTTTCAGAAAATATAAAATAGTGGAAAAACTTTATAGACAGAAATGAAATCGGAGACATACGGAAATTGATTAAATTTTGCACATGTCCTCAGACCATCCTGGAGTCTATATGTTTTAAGTTTTGTCTTATTTGGACCTTGTGCACATAAATAAAGGCATAATAGTAATTACAGTTCAAACCCAAATAATTCATTGGCTTATATCTTTTAAACGATCTGACAAATCAAAAATCCAAAGAAAAAAATTTGTCAGGACGATCCCTAGATGATACGTGCAAATTTTTAAGCAAATCAGACAAACAGCCTAGGAAGAGTTTGCAAAGGTAGGTTTTTCGGAAAATCCAAAATGGTGGAACATTTTTATGAGCAGAAATAAAATCGGATATATAAGTTTTGTTCATCTTGACTCAAGGAATCAGAGGAAATAATAAGAATTTTGATTCTATGTCTTAGAGTTTTTGCTGCCCAGACACTTTTAGGGCAGAAAAATAATAATAATAAATATAGCTGCAATGAACCCAGCAGCGATGACGGGCCCAAGCACTATGGGTCCATTTCCACCCAGTAGCTTTCAGAAAACAATGCAAGGTTGACATGCATTTGGCATTTGACATTCTAAACAATTCTGAAGCAATTTGGGTAAATATAAGAGGACTATTTTAAAGTCTGTTGTCAGAGCCACACTTCCTGCTGCTGGGTGGTGGCGCTATGACCGTGACCTAAAATAGTCACATCCATGTGATTTGCCCCCAAGACTAAACATCTACCTTAATTTTGATCTAAATCACATATTGCAAACAGAAGATATGAGACACTTCCTATTTTTCACAATTAATTTAATGCCTAGTCATGGCAACACTGTTCGATATATCAAAAACCTGTTCCCAATTTATTATCTTTAATGTCTTGACAATATTGTTGTGGTGAGCAGGGCATGGACGAGCGGCATCTTGGCAGAGTGAGGCTGGGGAGATAAGTGGTGAACGAGTTCCACCTGTGCACCACACCGATCTTGTGTTCCAGTGAGGAGCAACGGGAGTAATTAAGGAGAGGAGACAGCGATGGACGGGAGAGAGAGACACACAAAGCTGTGTAACTGTGTGTGTGTGTTTAAGAGACTGCTGAAAAGCAGACTGATTGTGTGATCAGTGAGCTGAAAAGCCACTAGGGTGGGTGATGCTAAAAGCCATGTGTGAATGTGATGGCACTGAAATGTGTACAAGAAGAGTGCTAATTAAAGTATTACATTGGATTTTTCACCCGGCTCCCGTTTCCTCCTTCCCAACCGAGCAAGAAAGTCAGAGATTTGTCACAAATGTGGTGACAGCCTCATGAATCCCCTAGGAGAAGTATTTAAAAGTTCAGAGACTGCAATATTAAACAATCCAAAATGGCTGACTTCCTGTTGGGCGGAGCTAATAACTATAATTATGAAAGTTGTCCAGCTTGATAAGAACTATATATGTACCAATTTTGGTGACTGTAGGTGAAAATGGGGGTAATACAGAGGCCATCTTACACACCCATTTTAAAGGGGGCGCTACAATCTTAAGCTCAATCTTAAGCGTCTTCGCTAGTGCAATAATTCTAAGAGCAATTTTTGAGCCAGCACAAAGCACAAGTGGCTGTTGGTGGGAGTTCCGCAAAGCGCAAACTGGTATTTTCCGGAGAAATAGGCATGTGATAAGATGTTAAAGAAGCATGTCTAATCTCGGCGCCAAGTCAAAAATCAGTTCCTGTATTTTCAGTTTGGGGATTCCACCAACAGATGTTATTGAAGAGCTATTGATCACTTTTAATACTAGCCATGATTTGTGTCAGTAAACAAATAATAATAATAATAATACAATTATTTTTTATAACACCTTTCCAAAGTTCAAGGACACTGTACAGAAAAATAATGAATTTAAATAAACGTACACTCATTGGCCACTTTATTAGGTACACCTCTACATCTTATTCATGCGATTATCTAATCAGTCAATCGTGTGGCAGCAGTGTACTGTATAAAATCATGCAGATATTGGTCAGGAGCTTCAGTTAATGTTCACATCAACCATCAGAATGGGGAAAAATGTGATCTCAGCGATTTAGACCGTGGCATAATTGTTGGTGACAGACGGGCTGGTTTGAGTATTTCTGTAGCTGCTGATCTCCTAGGATTTTCACGCGCAACAGTCTCTAGAGTGTATAGAGAATGGTGCGAACAACAAAAATATCTGTGATTTTATACATTATACCGCTGCCACACAATTGGCTGATAAGATAATCACAATAAGTAGATGTACCTAATAAAGTGGCCGGTGAGTGTATAAAAAATTTTAAATGACAAAACAATGAACAGTGGGAAAGAAGCAAAGTATATTTCAAGGAGGTAAGGTACGGGTGAGCAGGACGAGAGCCAACAGTGCCAGACAGAGAAAGTACAACACATACACTGCAGTCAGCAGCACAGTCAGCATAAAGATCAGGGGACGCATTGCATACAGCGCACTTACACTCCCAAATTCTTATGAATGGGCTGTCTTCATTTATATCGACATTAATTTACAGGAAGTAAAATATATATAAAAGGATGAAGACAGTGCAATAACCGGAGAAGGACCTCAGAATTTAATTTCACTTGACCCAGCCCATAAGCGCTTTGTGCACACAGTTTCCCCAATCCACTTGCACCTAGACTTAGTGCATGCTGGCACGGAAATATAAATTCATGGCCATGCCTACTGATTTGCGCGTATGACATATCACATGTATTTTGATGCCCAGCCTTATTTTTTTTTTTAACGGAGTACTCTGAAATCAAACAGAAAAATAGAGAAGGCTACAGGCAGCCACAGTGTCCTAAACTGACAGCAAATGACATGCGATAAAAGGTATATTTTCTATGGTAATCAGAGTTTTTGTCCTAACCAGCACTGACGAGCGATGGTACATTGTCACTCGCTTGTTTTCTATTTTCGCCATAACGCAGGTAACTCCGCCCGCTATGAACTGGCACCAGTCCAAAAATTAAATATAAGGCTGTGCATAAAAATGTATAAATTCTTTGACTACAAACTCTTCAGACATGTTTAGTAAGTTCTGTTCTCTGTTTTGTGTGCAGTTGTGTTGTGCTCTGTTGTCGCTATCGCTGTTGAGGACCTGTTTTTCACGGAATAATTATATTTCATTATTTTCATTTATACAGTGTGCACCAATACACAAAAATACATAATACAATGTTATAAAAATACATAAAATCATTATTTACCTACAAATATCTTTAATATAACTTTTTTATGAATTGACAGGGTGTGCAAAAACTAAAACTTCACTCACTTTCTTAAACCTAGTTGAAAATTATAATACTGATTATTATTGTGGGACCCAGTCAAGTTTATTATTATAATATTATACCAAGTTATTATTATTTTGAGGACTAGACTTGTTTTATACAATAGTAATGCATTCAATGCCTTCATCTGAAGCATTTACTTTGAGAAAAACCCCAATTGCAACCTTTTCTGTTTTAATAATCACATAAAACCATATCACAATTCAGGTGTATTTTGATTAATTGTGTGACCCTGAAGAATCGTGAACGACTCGCTCTTTAGGAAACGCAGTGGCCATATAAAAATTGCCAGCAAAATCATTGCAATTATATCGTGAATATTCAATATATCGCCCAGCACTACCTGAAAAACCAAGTTTCATGACCATCAATTATCATTCATCTAATTTATATTTTAATATTTTTTTTTTGTTGGGTACTGATCCAATCTTTCAATGTCATAAAGTTATTCGCCAAAAATGTACTCCACTGTAGGGTTAGGGTTAGGTTAGGTTTGGGTTAGAGAGAAGACTTGGAATATAACGCACATAAGTCATATGGACTAAAATGTTTAATGTGTGGATTGTAGTGACGTTGATGGTACCATTTCTCCCATGCTGTTTGAGGGTGTTTGCTGACAGGTGAATGGAGTTGCCTTGGCCTCCAGTCTGAGGAAACCTCAGATCGGGAAGATTTCCGTCTGTGCTCATCCTCGCCACCTCCAGCTCTGAAAACACACAAACAGTTAGACAGCTTATTAAAAATTAGAGACTCTCTGCACGTTCAAGTGGAGAAAGAAAACATGAAAACTATTGCTGTGCTGTTTACACAAATCAAAATGCCTTCTTGTGCTCTGAGATTTTAGCCATTTATTTACCGCAGGCCTCTAGCGTCGCTTCAGAGTGCCTGACGACTGCGGGCCGCTTTTGCTGCTGTAGTTTTGGCCTTTCACAAACATTCTCACAACACCTTCAAAGAAATTGGCTACAAAAATCTCCCGACACACTAAAAACCAAAAATGTACAATAAACACCTCAATGTGGATTTCCATTCAGTGCTGGAAGCACCAGTGGAGTGGAACGGGTGGCTTTTCACCACATCAAATTCACACGGGGTAGATAAATAGTGATGGGCAGAACAAAAAGAGAGGATTCTAGCTCGCAGGAAATACTTTTTTCACTCTTCTGTTATTGCTGTGGGAGGCTTAAGACTGGCAAACAGTGGCGCTGAGATGTTGTGCCTCGAGATAAATCAAAAGCCGATTTAAATAACACTTTAATCGTTCAAAATCTGCTCACCAGATTATGAGGACAGACACTCAAACAAATAAACACACGAACACACGCTCCATCAAAAGGGGAAAATCTAAATAGAATGGCACACCGTTTTTGAGGCATATTATATTAAACCCATGTAGGAGGATAACAACCGCTTCAGGGTTGGTTGGCAAAAGATGCACATCCCTTCACAAACACACACAAACAAACACCCAGGCTTTTATTTCCCCAAACAACTGTCCTGAGCGCTATCATCAGATGGCAACGCCACTAATCTTCTCTTGATTCTCCACATGGTGCTCTGAGTCATCTTAAAGCAATATAGTTCTCCGAAAAGCTTAAATTTTGTCATAATTTACTCACCCAATTTTACACAAAATTGAATTGAAATACAAATGGCTATTAAATTTCCAAGACGATAACTGGACACCACTCACAGGCAATGTAAAGAGGTCATGAGACAAAAAAGTACTGTTTCACTTTCTTTATTTCAAAGCAGGAAGTATACAGCATATACTGCAAGGTATTCACTAAGTAGTAAGCTAGTATTCCATTCCGAACATTTTCATTGCCAGTAAATGCCAGAATTTTCATTTTTAGGTGAACTATTGCTTTAACTGAAGGCTTTTTTTCAGCTTGACTGTGCCAGTGTGGAACTCAGCCGCCCCACGGGCCAAACAAACCTTATAATGCTGCAAACTAGCTCCATCAAACTGGGCCTGGAGGCCTGCTAAAGGTGTCAAAGCCTTCAGATTAATCTCAGCACTCTGCAAAGGATATAAAATAATGCACATAAAAAGTTTGTCAGGAGAGAGAGTCTCTCCCTCTCAAACAGCAAGCTCTGGATCCCTTAATATCGGTATAACTCGGATGCCAGACATGATAAATTCTGCTTTATTAATTCCCAAAATGGCAGCCAGAGATTCCATGGCAGCCAGACCTCCCTAAATCCCTGTCTTTAGAAAGAGGATATATACCATCCAGACTTACACACACCTAACTGTTGGTCTCACTTTCCGAAAATAGTTTGCTCTTTGCACTTTGCTCTCGTTTTTTCCTTACCCAAAAGCATTAGTGGTACAAACCCCATGTTTATTTGTCAATCATCTAAAATGTCATAATTTAACATAAAATGTTGAATTACAATTCAGTTAATTGTAGAATAAATTACTTTTAATATTAAACTAATTTACTAATATACTAATATTTTGCTGTGTCCCACATTTTGCATGCAACTCTGATAATGCATGATTTTTTTCAACATTACAAAAAATGTAACATTCCTTTAAATTGTGACACCAAAGCAGCAACATCATTTGGACCCTTGACTGCGGGAAGTAAAAAATATAATACCATTTTCTAAATTTTTAAACAAATTGTAGTGTTGACTATTTCTGTTAAATGTAAGTTTATCAATAACTTCATACCAACGAAACATTAGGTCCCAAATTAGCTACCCCCTACTGAGTGATTGCTTAATTTAGGGTAAATGTTTAACCTTGTTACTTCAACCCTGTTACCCATTCTAGGGATTTTTAATGGGGTCATGTCATGAGGAATACAATTTTCCAAGATATTTTGACATATAAGAGGTCATTCTACTATAAAAACATACTGTAAATTTCAGAACTCAAAATTGACTGTTTGATAGTACAGTTTATGGTGCTGACAATAAGGTTACACCGGGTGCATCCGTTAACGCTACGTGACGCAACGGCTTTAGGATGTCTACACCAGGTGCGTTGACACAAAATTTCTAAACCGTTTATTTGTGTTGTTGGCAGTAGAAGTGCCAGCAGGTGTTGCGCAAAATGGAACAGGACATCTGTTTATTGTCGGTGCAACGCGATGCACCGCAACGGACTCTTCCATGGTAGACAGCATAATTGATTATAATGGGTTCTATTGATTTTAACGCAACGCGACTCTCGTGTCCGGTGTAGACAGAGTGCGAGTGTTAACAGTTGTGCTTGAGATGAACAGTTTAATATATTCAGATGCAATGTGTTGGATTTGCATAGTGTAACCCCTGAAATTTAGTTTTATAATGTTGTGGAGCTTGTTTATTTTCTTCAGATTGAGTATCAAAAATGGATGAATTTGAGGGGCTGCATAATGTTAGCCAATCAGAACAGTTTACGTTGAAGTTTTAAGAAGGCACTTATGCCAAAACTTTTTTTTCAGACAGAGACAGCGTCGAAAATTAGCATATATTACTAAATAAAAAAACAAAAAACAAAATGATACTAACATTATCAGTGGACCTCAGGGAAGATAATAAAACTATTAAAAAAAAAAAAAAGAGCATTTCATGACCCCTTTAATATATATATATATTTTTGTCTATTACATTTTGATGTTTATTTAATGTTTACTGTGAGAAAAAAAATAATAATAATTGGGATTTTAAACTCTTCAAAAATTTGGTAACATGGATGCCAAAATTGCAAACTACATATAAAATAAATACAAATAAAAACATTTCATATAATATTGAGTTTGACAACCAACATTTTTTTGTAGTTAAAGTACATCTTTTCATTGACCATTTGCTGAAAATTTGCTGACCATTTGCTGAAAAAAAAAAAAAAAAAAAAAAAGAAAGAGTTTTAGGCCCTATTTTGTACCCTTTTCACCATAGTGTCTGTCATCGCAACCCCCAAAGGAAAACACAAACACTCTGACAACAGTCTGACACTGGGAATGCTGACATTTACTGTACACTCCTATGTTCACAAACAGATGCAAGCATTTCAGAAACACATGGGCATCCTCAAAACGCCTTATCCGTCTCTTCCCCAAGCTGAGACACTTTGTAAAGGACACTAACTTACCATTAGCAGCATGCTAACTCAGCCTTCCATTTAAAAAAAAAATGCTTATCAAGCAGGCTTGTGACATATAAGGAGGTCTATGATACCTGGAGAGAGCTATCTGTTGGCATTCCCATTCATCTCAAGGGCAGTTGACAATGACGCGCTGCCATTGTTGCTGATTGGCATTCATTTTGAGCCGTAAATGTCATGTGAATGATCACTCTGGAGATTATTCACATGGAAAATAACGTCCTGACAATGCTGATTGGCTGATGTCACCACAAAAACGTGCACAGTCCCAAGCC
This sequence comes from Myxocyprinus asiaticus, assembly GCF_019703515.2. Taxonomy (NCBI): domain Eukaryota; kingdom Metazoa; phylum Chordata; class Actinopteri; order Cypriniformes; family Catostomidae; genus Myxocyprinus; species Myxocyprinus asiaticus. Next base: position 64,422,686 of record NC_059345.1, on the reverse strand, counting down.
CTTCAGTATAGTGATTTTCATGAGCCTGAAGTCCATTTCATGCTTTTAAGAGCTCTCCAAAATATTAGTCATTGGTTAAACATCTACTAAAATATAATAATTATTTGCGTTTAACTGTAGATATTGATTGCAAAAATGTTCGTCAGAACACATGCCTACTTCCAAATGGGCTTCAATGCAGAAAAATGCTAACCAGCAGGGGCTAACTGGACCGTGCTAACCAGCCAAACCTTGACCCCTTGGAAATTTCACAGAATGGCATTAAGAGGATCAGACCCTTATATATTTGCATCCCAAATCTTCCAGTGAGGAAATTAATAAAGGCTGTTGCAAAAGTAGGCAACATTATTATAGCTTATTACAAGGCTCTCTGGAAAACTCTATTCTGATTGGTCAATGGCGCCATCATCGTCTCACTCTGTGTTCTCTACAAGTAATCTAATTAAATAAAACTTCAACTCATATCAACGTTTCATGTCCAGTTATTTATTTATTTGGCAAGTCTTGTAATAAGCTGGATAATGAGCAGTCAGACAGTCATTTCGCAAAATAAACCCCAACAAAACTCAGAACAAAACTGCAAATCAGCTGTTCAGGGATTTCTTTCTTCTCACATAATAACAATTTCAATGCAAATCAATATTTCATGTCCATTTATTTATTATTTGGTTAATAGTCATGTAAGAAATGAAATAATGTACAGTGAGCCAGTTATCATCACAAAATAAACCCCTAAAGATTGAGGACCCAGTGCCTTACTTGGCAACATGTTACCGTCAAACTTTATTGGAATCCAATGAGCCTCCCATACGTTTCATGTGAGGAGTGCTTTTTGTGCGATGAACGAGAGATCTGTGATTGTGGTAGTCTTAGAGATAAAGTTCAGCTGAACAATGACTTACGTATATTTTCTGTGTTTTCTTGTACAACATCGGTTTTGAGCAGGTTGTCGGCAAGAACAAAGGCACCCTGCTCTACGGTGTCCAGCAGCATAGTGGCAGCCCGGAGTTGATCGCTCATCGAGAGATCCATCCATGCTGTCCGTGCCTGCGGCTGCAGCAGGTTATTCATCGTCTCCACCATTGCCTACAGGAGCAAGACAAAATAAGTGTTTAGATGCAGTTAGCACATTGCTAAACCTGAGACCACATCCTGAGAAAAACAACTGGCAAAGGTATATATGAGTTGCAGGTTCTTGAAGTTTACTGGCTAAAGGGGAAAGTATTCACTGCTGTGCTGCTGTAGTTAATTGCAGCCTTCAGAATATAAGAAGAGCATTTTACATGAGCAGTTAAGGTCTGGAGGTCTGGACCAGAGCTAAGTGCAATTCATGAAGGCACATGTAGGTTAACGCAGCTGAGGCTAGAGAAAAGTCATGGTTAAAATGATGAGTGATGTTACATTAACATAAAATAACCAATATTGTACCATCCCTGCTGATAATGTGACTTGCCAGTTTAAGCTGGTTTAAGCTGGTTTAGCTCTCTGGTCAGTGGGTCTCCCAGCCTGACCAGCTGAGAAGTGCCCAAAACATTCAAAAATAGACTACGCTTGCCAGTTCGCTAAACTGCTCATGAAATTATACAAATAAATAACCATTAACCAATCTAACACTTCCAAATTGCCACCTGTTAGTTTCAAGAAGTGTCTTTCTATAAAAACACTGTGCTAAAAGCTGCCTAGATAGCTGCATCTACATTTAGATGTGAGTCGCATGGATGAGCAGTACAGCTGCAACAGATCAATAAACCTTTTAACAATGTTTAACCTCCATTCTCAAAAGCTCATCACTCCAAACTCTGCCCAACACCACTACCGCCAATTAAACATTTAATATGCTACAGGCGAGACTTGCGATCCAAATGCTAATAAGCTGAAGCTTAAACATGTGCAGCGCAACTTCTAATAAACACAAGGAAGTTTCAGTTTGCCTGAAAGCCATTTGGACTTAAATGTGCCCCTTAAAGGGAAGAGAGAGAAGATGAAAAAGAAGCTGAGGTTTAAGAAACCGACAGCTCTCACTCGTGTCTTCACAGTGAACTTTCAAGAGATGTTCTAATTTGTGCTCACTTCAAAGAGGCTTTGAGGCCAAGGCTAAAAGTTTACAGCCGTAGAATTTTCTGAGATGCGAGCGAAAGCTTCACTTTCAGTGCACAGCATTAAGCGTTTCAGAGCATATTCAACACAGCACTTTTTGCGGGAGGAGAGGTCCCATATAATGCGGTAAACCGTACAAGGACAGCGTGCATCCCGTGGCTCTGAGGGCTTTTGATAAATTATGAAAGAGAATTCTGATTTAAAGATGATAAACATGTAGGCAGAACAGAGCATATCTGTCTCTCTCAAAAGATAAATTATAGGTATTGTACTAGGGTTGAATGTGTATGTTTATATAATACTTGTTTATCTCATGACATTAAGGAAAACATATCACACATACAATTCACGGTTCCCACACCTTCGACCAATGAATGTCCATGGCTTATCAAGTCGTTCATAGTAACAGAGTAAGGATTTTTGTACAAATTATTTATTGAGATTTCTGGGTCAGATTACCATTTGTATTTTATTTACCTTTCAATTCATTTACCTTTTATTAATCTATTTAAACAATTATGCTTATTAGAGAATATCTCCAACTAGACAAATAAGATAAATACAATTTTTTTTTTTTTTTTTTTTGTTAGATGTTGCATTGGTTGGTTGGTTGGTTAGTTTGTTGGGTAGCTAGCTAGTCATTAGCTAGTGGTTGGATAGCTGGTTAATTAGTGGTTGGTTGGTTGGTTGATCAGTTGTTATTTGATTAGTTAGCAGTTGGTTAGTTGGCTGATTAGTGGCTGGTTGGTTGGCTAATTATTTAGATAGTAGTTGTTAGCTAGTGGTTGAATGGTTGGCAGGTTTTTAGTTGGTTGGTTGGTTGGTTGATTAGTTAGTAGCTGTTTAACTAGTTACTAGTTGTTTGGTTGTTTAGGTAGCAGGTTTTTGGATAGATGGTTGGTTGGTGGGTTATTTGTTAGTTGGTTGTTTTTTTTGTTTTGTTTTTTTTTGGGGGGGGGGTGTTGTTGATTAGTTAGTTTGTTAGTTAGTAGTTGATTTGCTAGTTACTGGTTGGTTAGCTGGTTAGTTAGTGATTGGTTAGTTGATTAGCTAGTAGTTGGTTCACTATTTATTAGTTGATTGGTTAAGCCCAAAGAATATGTTTGGTTAGACACAAACACTGAGCGTCCACTTACAGGAGGTGTGACGCAAATCTTGTCATCAGCAGGTTGCTTGAAGACTGAACGCCCGCAGCCCGATTTTTTTAACCGCGCGTCTTTGAATGTGCAGAATGCGCATGCACCTGGAATTATTTGAACTAATTAGTGGGTCCACATGGTGGCAACACTCACTTTTGAGCCACTGTTGTCACATAGATGCACACAAAGAAAATTTAATTGCTACTAAACACCAGGAAATGAAGGGAAATACAACAACAGTGGATTTGCAAGCCAAGAGCACGTGTGAGGAGGTCTGGAGATACCTGCATACTCCTGATGAGAAATAGTTCCGTGTCTTATAGCAGTCGTAGCATGAATGCGCCAACCGCCATCATATGGAGTACACTTTGACGCTGAGTGTTCGTGTCAAAATTGAAGTATTCTTTGGGCTTTAGCTGGTTAGTTGGTGGTTGGTTAGGGGTTATGGTTAAGATTGTTGGTTGAATGAATGACTTAAAATGCCATGGATATTCACTGCTCAAAGGTGTGGGAACCCTGGATTATATGTATGTGATATTTTCTCCTTGATGTCATGAGATAAACAATGATTACATAAACATACATATTCAACTACAGTACAATACCCACAATTCATCTTTGAAGAGAGACAGATATGCTCTGTTCTGCCTGTTCATGTATTGTCTTTAAATCAGAATATTCTCTTTCATGCTTGGGGAGAATTATCTGCGAATAACGACTTAATTTTAGTTTGTTCCACCCAAAAACTTTGAAATAGCTTAGGAACTACTTCCCATGGCACTTGGTTAAGACAGTGTAAATAAGCAAGAGTTTGTTTCAGTAGCATGCTGGAGTTAAAGCCATACACAGATCTGATTTACCACCACTCTAATCTACTCTTGCTTTCTGGGTCTAAACTCAAATATTCTGTCGCATGGACCAGCGCTAAGCACTGTAATCCACTGCAGAGCTGAACCGGATCAGGCGGTGAGATTGGGCCAAGCTGAACTGGTTGGATCCAGTCTATATCCTGACTTACACAGGATCCGATCCTTCCAGCACCGCAGCCAATGCAAGAAGCTTAGTGCCTGACCCCAGATCATTCTCAAACCCCCGTGGAGAACACAAGCAGATTACACACTGATCCCAGGTCAGTCTAAGCTCCCAGGAAAACATCTCTGGTCCAAAAATTTAACACGCCAAACACTCTCTAATGCATTCCAGTTTATGAATCATCATGAATCACGTCACGAACAACACAACATAAATATTCATATAGGAAAACTTCGACACAGATTGTCAGTTTAAAATTAAATTTAACTTCTCAATTTCGAGTGATGTATACAAATGAGATTGAGAGATAGATATTTAAAAATGCAGATGAGCCTTTTAAAGGATTTTGGGATGTAAATGTATTAACAGGACATTAAAAGAAAATGGCCCCAAACATGACACAAATTAGCTTATTTGAATAGAAAGGCCATTTCTATGCGCAACCATCAATAAAAAAAAAAAAAAAAAACCAACATTAACAAAGATAGAATACAAATGAGCAGATAAACTTTCCTCTCATGTTTGCAGTTCAGCAACACACAGAGGTTGAAGAGCTGCAGAGAGACATACAGTACTCTGCTTTCACAAAGCAGCAGATAAAAGTTGTCTGTCATGTCATTGAACACGTTCACAATGTGAAAGGTCATGTAAACGCCTTAAAAGAACTATATTCTTTTATTGGGGTAAGGTCATAAATGGTGTAAGTATAAACCAGTTGGTACACAATCAGCATTCTTAACCTCCTGAGACCTGAGCGTGACTGCTGTGTGCATTTTTCATTTCCCTTTTTGATTTGTAACTAGTAGCACATTCTAAACATGCAAAAAAATTAAGCAAATAGTGTTTCTAAAAATGGATATCCACATATGTGGACAGCGGGACTAAGTTGTGAAATTTAAAATAATACTAAGCTATAGAAAGTCTGGTATATTTTTTTTAAAAACAAATTGTTTATTATGTCTCCAGGAGTGTTTGTTATTCATGTTTTAGAGGCGTTACAGACATTACAGCTGATTTTCTGTAAAGCTGCTTTGGAACAATGTGTATTGGAAAAAGCACAAATTAAAAAAAAAAAAAAAAAAAAAAACTATACAAATAAAAATGATGTGACTTGATTTGCACTGTCAAACAAACAAGTGATAACCAGTGCTGAAGCATTTTACCAATCAGAAATGAGCATAATTAATTCTTAGGCAAGTAATGTCCAGCATCATCCAATCACTGCCAACCATGTTAAAATAAAAGTATACATTATAAATTCTGAATCTATGTACTGATTACCATTGTACCATGTCTGCCAAATGTGTTGAGTGGTTCAAACATCATCTACAGCCTGAAACTGAACTTTTGATAGGAAGTGTGGATTGTATGCAGTTCGCTTCATAGGAAAGCTATAGGATACTCCCTTGCTCCCTGTTTAGTGAATGACTTAACCTCCGGTGTGCTGTCTGTGTGCACTGGTCTCAAAACAGTTCAAAATGCACCTTATTTTCTTCCTAACTCCAAATAAAGCATCTGAAATCCAAAAAAAGTTCTAGGTGAAAATGCACAATAAATATAGGATTTCTAATGAAAACCTAGTGCTATTGTACACTATAGTGGACATTGTGTTTAGCAGCGTAGCGTTTCGCAATATATTGCTAAAATTTGAAAAATGGCATATCAGATAAAACCAGAGACTCTAATCTTTTGACTCAAACAGATTTCAATGTAAAAACTTTATTAGGTTTCTTACCAGATTTAATTTTGTCGTCATTTTTCCCCAAACACAAACTCCGCTGTGATCGTTGCCATGTTGTTTTGTCACATGACTCACATGAAGTTTAACCCTTTACTGACTGCCCAGAGTCTCCTGAACTAAGATCAGTCAGTTTAAATGAAATTAAATTGTGTTGCGTATAACGAAGCCAAAATATAACTTCCACGCTTGTGGACACTGTGTTCAGCAGCATGTCATTTCGCGATAAATCACTCCAAAAAAAAAAAAAAAAGAAAAAAAAGGCATATCGGATGAAACTAGAGACTCTAATCTTTTGACTCAAACAGGTTTCAATGTAAAAACTTTATTAGGTTTCTTACCAGATGTAGTTTTGTCGCCATTTCTCCCAAAGACAAACTCTGTTGTGATTGGCGTCATCTTGTTTTATCACGACTCACATGAAGTTTAACCTTTTACTGACAGCCCAGAGTCTCCTGAACTGAGATCAGTCAGTTTAAATGAAAATAAATTATGCGATGCACATAGTGAAGCCAAAATACAACGTCCACGTATGTGGGCATTGTGTTTAGCAGCTTGGCGTTTTGCGATAAATCGCTCAAATTTTTTTATCGGACGAAACTAGAGTCTCTAATCTTTTGACTCAAACAGATTTCAATGTATAAATTAGGTTTCTTGCCAGATGTAGTTTTGTTGGTGTTTCTCCCAAAAACAAACTGTGCTTTGATCGGTGCCATGTTGTTTTTTCACATGACTCACATGAAGTTTAACTCTTTACTGACAGCCCAGGTTCTCCTGAACTGAGATCTGTCGGTTTAAATGAAATTAAATTATGCGTTGTGTATAGTGAAGCCAAAATACAACATCCACGCACGTAGACCCAGTTCGCATGAGGTTAGGTTTATCAAATGTGCACAATTGTTGTGCGCAAGCATGTTTACGTTTTGACAACAAAAACAGAGAATAATCTGATGATTTCAAGTCTCATATAAATGCACTTTTCTTGCATTGTCGGTTTTCCGGAATAAGATGATTTTTTAATAAAGTAGTTTTCAGCCAATTTGAGAGCACATTGCATGCTCATTGACATACAGTACATACGGCATGAGGCGTACACTTTGCAGGTTATTATTGCTGTCAATCTCTAATTTTAACTATTTAGTTAACATTATCACTAATCTAAACTACTCTCAGGTTATGAAAAATAGCGATATGTTTGACTGGAGAGCAACACAAAACTCATGTTATGTGTTTAAGCGAAGGAGAAAAAAAATCTAGATGGAATAGTGGAGAGTTTTGACCTCATATCTAAGGGCCCTTTTCACAGATTGCGATGACACATTTCTGCTTTATGTAGCAGCGCAAGTAAACTTTTTTATTTTTAACATTTCCAAACTATTTAGTATAAATGTATAATATTATACTGTACCTTGTATTATATAACCCTGATATTAATTACAAAATTGAGGGAGTGACAGTAAATTTGGCACCTTTTTCTGCTGTTTGTTTTTAAAACATCCACACTTTTACAAGTACGCAGGTCATATACTGCAGCAGAATGCACCATTCTAAAAAAATTACAATATACAATTAAAATGTACATTTTGTGAACTGTCAACATTTATTGCCATATATAGAAAGATATGATCTGTTCTGTTGTCACTGTCAAAGATTTTCATTACACACTGGCTAACTAGTGAAGACATGCACGTGCACACGCGCACACACACACACACACACACACTCACACCAGTGATACAGTACCCTCAAAACAATACAGAAATATTTAACACTAGCTCAAAAAGAGCTTAAATGAGAAATCTTTACCATCTATGATTACCCTCCTTTTAGAGTTATTTTTTTTATGTTAGTAAGGCAAATCACTAATACCTAAGCCTTTGGGAGAAGGTGTCCCAACTCCTTTTTCCCTGTTATTACTGTTTGTGACGAGCATACACTGGCGGCCAAAAGTTTGGAATAATGTACAGATTTTGCTCTTATTGAAAAATATATATAGCCGAGACATTAATAACATGAAAAATTACTATTACAGTTTGAAAAAAAAAAAAAAAACTACTTCAGAGAGTTCTCATCAAAAAATCCTCCACGTGCAGCAATGACAGCTTTGCAGATCCTTGACATTCCAGCTGTCAGTTTGTCCAGATACTCAGGTGACATTTCACCTCACACTTCCTGTAGCACTTGCCATAGATGTGGCTGTCTTGTCGGGCTCTTCTCACACACCTTGCAGTCTAGCTGATCCCACAAAAGCTCAATGGGGTTAAGATCCATAACACTCTTTTCCAATTATCTGTTGTCCAATGTCTGTGTTTCTTTGCCCACTCTAACCTTTTCTTTTTGTTTTTCTGTTTCAAAAGTGGCTTTTTCTTTGCAATTCTTCCCATAAGGCCTGCACCCCTGAGTCTTCTCTTTACTGTTGTACATGAAACTGGTGTTGAGCGGGTAGAATTCAATGAAGCTGTCAGCTGAGGACATGTGAGGCATCTATTTCTCAAACTAGAGACTCTGATGTACTTATCCGCTTGTTTAGTTGTACATCTGGCCTTCCACATCTCTTGTCCTTGTTCATCAGTTTAATGCCACTTTGGTGAAAGTACCAATTTCCTTCCAAAATGGCAAAATCTGTACATTATTCCAGACGTTTGGACGGCAGTGTTTATATCTGTTGAGGTCTTTCAAAGAGAAAATAAGGCAACAAAAAGATGATTAGGCCTGTGGGCCACCTGCTGATTACCACGGCTTTAGCTGTTTGAACAAATAGGCCTGTGGTCTCCTGTTAACCGCTATAGAAGTTTACCCTGCAATAGTTTACTTCTGTATTCCAAACTAGGAAATTTTAAAATGGTCCATTAGGATGAAAACAGTGGAAGTTGTCCAAAATAGCTTAAAATAAAATTGAAATATTCTACAGAGTCTTGACATTTACTATTAATATCTCTCACTGTGGTTACAAGCATTAGTCAAGAGCCAGGGAAGGGAACTGACTTTGGCCCATTTCAGTTCACTGCAGATAACAAATAATAACAAATTAGAACGTTGTTTTCTCTTGAAAGTTCACTGTTAAGATGTGCGTGAGAGCTGTCAGTTTCTTAAACCTCAGCATCTTTTTTTATTTTCTCTCTCTTTAGTTTAAATAGGGGCGCATTTCCATGCAAATGGCATGCTGGCAAACTGGAACTTTCCAGCATTTATTATAAGTTGCATTGCATGTTTAAGCTTTGGTTTATTTGCATCAAAAAGCAATATTTGAAAGCAATATCTCACAAGAGCAGAGACGAAGAGACTCACCAAAACACTACCAAGCATTCTGATAGATGTGAGTTTGCAGTGGGTTGTGGAGGGCTAATCCTGGCTTGAAAAATCAGCAGCACCCACTTTTGAGGAGGTTTTTGACTGTAATGTGGAGGTTAAAGGTCATATCCGCCCTTAAAAACACACCTCTATGCATCCCAATGCTAATGTTATTTGTATGAATGATACCTCAAATCATGCAAATTGGTGAGGAGAGGTGTACTATTATTTTTCTAAGCAATAAAACTTACAATTGTTGCCTAGCAAGTGATAAAATAGGCATATTGCCCTGAAATCCACTCAGAACACCCTTGGCAACACCCTAGAAACCACATAGCAACCCAGGGATGTGCCCAAAGCAGAATATCTTATTCGGAAAGGCACAGACACTCACATCGATGCACACCACTAATAGCAACCCACTGAAACACACACAAAATACCTTAGCAAAAATAATACCCAATTGCAGACAGTAGCGACGTCAGTAGTTGTGGTACAAAAACACAGAAAATGCAGGGCAAAAAGTACAGCACAAAAACGGCCCAGAAACAGCACAACGCTGCTGGAAAATAAACAACTCATGAGGGGGTAAAACAGGAACTAGAACAAAAACACAACAGTAGAACTGAACAATACTTGGAGAAAAGAAAAAAACAAAACAAAACCAACCAATCGATAGTGGAGTGCAAGACACTATAACAGAACAAAGAAGAATCCGGGGTAGAATAAAGGAATGAACCAGCACAGAACACATGAGGGGAATATAAAGGGAAGGAAATGATGAGGGTAGGTGGAAATGAACTAATAACAAGGTAAACGAGGGGGGTGGGGTCAAGACAGAGCAAATGGTGACAAGACACAAACAGAAACACAAAACCAGATAAACAGGTGACAGGATCCTGACACAAAAAGAAAACCAGACATGAGTGTAGGGATCCTAACACAAGCCCTTTAGACATTTAATCACCTGCAGGATATGAATAATAGATATCAACAACTCAATTTTCACTAGTTAAAAGGCAAATTGTTGAGATCAGGAACTACATCTACCAATAGAAAATGCATTGATTCTTGATATCAAAAAGTACATCATTACTCATGGAAATACCTATTCTTGATATCAAAAATGGAATTTCAACTAGTAAAAAACAATTGATATCTGTAATAAAAAAATTTACTAATAGTATTTCACAATAATCAGTCATTTACTTCTATTGAAAAATTCAAAATTAAAGATATCAATAAATAATTTCTTATTAGTAGACTCATGAACAGAGATGTTAACCAGTTCCAGTTATTCCTTCCAGTCTTTAGCTGTCACTCTTGGTTTCTTTTTTTCTTTTTGCATTCTGTGGTGTGCCCTTTGAGTCATCTTGGCTGGACGGCCACTTCTGTGGAGAGTAGCCACAGTACTAAATCTTCCTCATTTTCCTAGTAGTGTTGTGGTAATTTTCCCAGTAGCGTTGTGGAGTGTCAAGGTGGTCTTTGGCAAACTTCAGGTGCGCAGCAATGATTTTGGTGGAAAGCAGCGGCTTCCTTCATGGTGTCCTGCCATGGAAACCATGCCTGTTTAATGTTTTCTGTATAGTAGACTCATAAACAGAGCTGTTAACCATTGCCAATGATTCCTTCAAATTCTTTAGCTGTCTCTCTAGGGTTCTTTTTTACTTCACTGAGCATTCTGTGATGTGCCCTTTGAGTCTTCTTGGCTAGAAAGCCACTACTAGTGAGAGTAGCCACAGTACTAAATCATCTCCATTTATAGACAGAATATCTAATATCTAAGATATCGAGATAACTGTGTAACCCTTTCCAGTTGTATGCAAATTAACAACTCTTGATCGTAGGTCCTCCGAGATCTCTTTATTTGCGAGGTATGGTCCACGTCAGTAGATGCTTCTTGTGAATAGCAAACTCAAATTGTTTGAGTGCTTTTTAGAAGTCAAAGTAGCTCTAACCCACACCTCCAATCTCATTTCATTAACTGGATGCCAGGTTTGCCAACTCCTGACTCTAATTAGCTTTTGTTGACGTCATTAGCCTAGGGGTTCACATACTTACACTGTGAATGTTTGAATTATATATTCAATATGTACAAGAACAATACGATAATTTGTGTGTTATTAGTTAAAACAGATTGTGTTTGTTTGTTCATTATTGTAACTTAGATGAAGTTCAAACCAGATTTTAAGGCAAATTTATACAAATGCAGGTAATTCCAAAGGGTTCACATATTTTTTCTTGTCAATGTATCTGTACAAGTAACTATGTATTTATTGATGTAAAACATTATCTTATTTACTAGTATGAAGTACATAGCTGATATGTGTCATATATTTGGAATTCCAACAAGTATGACATTAATTATGGATATCTGACAGATAATTGTGAAATGTTTCTAATGAAAATGCAGTAACAGATATTAAAAAATAAGGCTTTTACTAGTTGAAATTAATCTTCTAATATCAAGAAAAGGTAATCCCTGCGAGTAATGATTTTTTTTTATTTATTTTTTATCAAGCATTACTGTAACATTTTACCAGATCAAATATAATTATACTTTCTCAAGTAATTACATTCATAATATCAATAATTTGCATATTAGCTAGTGACAACTGAATTGTGATATCTATAATTCATATCCTGCAAGTCAACACGGCTTGCCATACCAGTACACTCTAGAAACTACATAGAACCACCATGGCAACCACCCACAGCACCCTAGAACTGTGGCAGTGATTTTTACACAGGCAAGAAACACTCACATTTTCCTAATAATATGTAAAAATAAATTCTCTTTTTATCTTCGTATGATGTATTTTTGATGCTGTTTCTTCAAAACAGTCTAGACTGACATTCACTCTCATATCCAAAAAGGTAAGAAATACTTTATTATCGCCAGCAGTTTACTCTGCCACCTGCACTGACACTATCATTTCCAAATATATACACCGATCAGCCACAACATTAAAACCACCTGCCTAATATTGTGTAGGTCCCCCTCGTGCCGTTAAAACAGTGCCAACCCGCATCTCAGAATAGCATACTGAGATGATATTCTTCTCACCACAATTGTACAGAGCGGTTATCTTAGTTACCGTAGACTTTGTCAGTTTGAACCAGTCTGGCCATTCTCTGTTGATCTCTCTCATCAACAAGGTGTTTCCATCCGCAGAACTGCCACTCACTGGATGTGTTTTGTTTTTTGTTTTTGGTACCATTCAGAGTAAATTCTAGGGACTGTTGTGCGTGAAAATCCCAGGAGATCAGCAGTTACAGAAATACTCTAACCAGCCCATCTGGCACCAACAATCATGCCACAGTCGAAATCACTGAGATCACATTTATCCCCATTCTAATGGTTGATGTACTGCTGCCACATAACTGGCTGATTAGATAATCACATGGATGATTGTTGGTGCCAGATGGGCTGGTTTAAGTGTTTCTGTAACTGCTGATCTCCTGGGATTTTCACATTCATGTTCAAAAATAATTTTACTGGTACATAATTTGCCAATGCAAGTCAAAATATAAACACTGATTTGTTCAAGAACAACCTTTCTAAAATGGAAGTTTGTTAGGTTTAAAGACAATGATAAAACAATAGATATAATGTTGAACAAGCATTTAGAGACTTTGTGGTTGTCAAAAAATATATACAGTAATAATAATTTTGAGGGCTACAGTATGTGGACATTTACACTCACAGATACATAGAATAAACACTAATAAAATCTAAACAGGATTCATCTAGTGGGGCCAGAGCCTTCCAAGATCCCACCAAACAAAAGAAAGTTTTTCTTTCAAAACAACAACTGATGCCCATGAAAGGGCATCAATAGTTAAAACATCAAACCCGTTTCCCCTCAGAAACACACACTCTGGACCCCTGAAGCACACTCAGTTAAGGGCTTTTGTTTCTGAACAAGGCGAAAAATAAATCTATTCTTAATGTCGGATCAGGTCAGGTATTGATCCGTCACAGTTATTAATAAGTCTAGCACTGCACTGGTGCATGAAACAAAAATAATAAAGCATCTCGGCACTGTTCAGCTCTCAGTGGATAAATACAAGTCTTCTTATTGAATATGACTGTATTTTCTCTACTGCACACATCAACTACTGAACAGTGACAGCAAATCCATTGATTTACTGTATACTGCTAAAGTTACTCACTGAATTCCTTGCTTATCATCTTGAATAATAAATAAGCCTTTTTCATGCTCTTTTTAATTTTGGTAAGTGCAGAGCATGAACAATCCACAGACCTGTTGCTAATGTGCTAATATGGTAACAATTTACATTAAGATTCACTTTGTTAAGGGTTTATAAAGTGGTTCATTAATGACTAAGTAATTTACAAATACATTATAAATCATTCATATGCAATTATAACAACACGAATGAAAAAAGGGCAATTTTTATGCAAAACGTGGCAAATAGTGAGCATTTTAACTTGTATGTTATAAATACTTAATAAATACTTATTCATATTTGTATTAATCAAAAACATAAAAAGCCCTAATTCATGATTTCTCAATGCAGTAAAATAATTATAGTGAGCTTAAAAGAAGGATTGTCATTTTGCTATGTAATTAATGTCTTGACACTTGTTTTGACACTTCACGTTAATATCAAAAGAATGGTGCTACTCATTGTCGTGTCCCCACTTACCTAGTCCTAATTACCTAAAGTCTTCTGCAAAAAAAACAATTTCAGGTCTTTATTCACAGCATATATTATATAATAAAGCCTGATGACCATTAAACAATACTAATGCTAAATAAGTGTTATTAAGCATTTATAATGTGAATTAAAATATCTCACCTTTTGGTAAATATTGCACTAAAGCCCTATGCATGTTATTATAACTGCATATAAATGATTTAATGCATTTGTAAATTAGTTATTAGTCATTAATAACCCCTTTATAAACCCTTAACAAAGGGAACATTCATGTAAAGTGTTTCCATTAAGTTATCTAGAGGCTTTGTATTCCTACTGATATGTTTCTTTTGTATGCTTGAGATAAATCAATGACACTAGATAATGCAGCCTATTCAGCTGAAATGCTGATCATTCGTTTGTTTTAATCCACACCTTTTTGAGTTTTCTTCTGCACAGATTTTGTTTTTTTGACTCACTTGTGTTGTCACTTTTCACGTTAATATCAGTAAGAATGATGCTACTCCGAGTTGTGTCCCCACTTACCTAGTCACCTAAAGTCCTCTGCAAAAACACTTCAGGTCTTCATTCACAGCATATCATAGAATAAAGCCTGATGACCATTAAACCATACTGAACTTTATGTACCTGGGTTAGTGATGCTGAATAAGTGTTAAGAATTTATAATGAGAATTAAAAAATAACACTATTTGGCAAGAATTGCACGAAAGTCCTCTTTATGCATGTTGTTATAACTGCATATAAATGATTCATAATGCATTTATAAATGAATTAGTCATTTACAAACCCCTTTTTAAACCCTTAACAATGAGAACATTCATGTAAAGTGTTTCCATTAAGTTATCTAGAGGCTTTGTATTCCTACTGATGTTTCTTGTTTTGTTTGCTCGAGATAAATCAATGACACTAGATAATGCAGCCTATTCAGCTGAAATGCTGAGCATTCATTCATTTTAATCTACACTGAGTTTTCTTCTGCACATATTTTATTTGACTCGTTTGTGTTGATGCTTGTCACATTAATGTCAAAGAATGATGCTACTCTGAGTCATGTCCCAACTTACCTAGTACTAGTTACCCAAAGTCCTTTGCAAAAACACTTTTCAGGTCTTTAGTCACAGCATATATTATATAATAAAGCCTGATGACCATTGAACAATACTAATGCTGAATAAGTGTTAAGCATTTATAATATGAATTAAAAAGTCTCACCATTTGGCAAATATTGCACAAAAGTCCTTTTTATGCATGTTGTTATAACTGCATATAAATGATTTATAATGCATTTGTAAAGGAGTTATGAGTCATTAATAAACCCCTTTACAAACCCTTAACAGAGAGAACATGAATGTAAAGTGTTTCCTTTAAGTTATCTAGAGGCTTTGTATTCCTACTGACATGTTTCTTTTGTTTGCTCAAGATAAATCAATGACACTAGATAAAGCAGCCTATTCAGCTGAAATTGAGCATTCATTCATTTTAATGTACACATTTAAGTTTTCTTCTGCACAGATTGTTTTAGTTTTTTTTTGTATTATTTATTTATTTTTTGGTCTGTATAAGAGCTATAACAGAGCTGAGCGTGCGTACAGCTTACAGAGTCCATAAGTCAGATTTGTGATACTCTCTTAAGGACAAACCATGTATAAAGCATTCAGAACAAGGTTGAATCATATTCATGTCAAAATGAGGGATTTTGTTATCAGTGTGTTCAGTAGTAGTCCTGACCCCACATGCAAGATGAGATCAGATTAAAATATTCAGCGCCCACGCTCTGATCCGACTGACTGACCTCGAGTCTCGCTCATCACAGTCAGGGCATATTCCATAAAGACATTTATGTTCATATGTCCATATGAAATGTGATCCTTGACTGGTCGTGATAGATGTTGTTCACCAATAATCATCATGCCGATTCTTTTGTTTTGCACGGAAGGCTTTGTGTGACATCCAACGCATGCGGGAAAGGGGGAGCATTACATAATGGGGGTGCGTGCAGAGCTCAAGCAAAAAGCTGCAGATGATTGTTGATTTGAGACCAGCTCTGCTTTCAAAAGACGTAATTGCTGAAAAAACAATGAAGTTCTAACCTAACAATTCTAATGTATTGTACAACAATTTAATTAATATTAAAAATAATTAAAAAAATATATAAAAAAGTGGACCTGCTTTAATGGATAGTTCCTTTAAAGAAAGAAATGCATGTCATAAAAAATATATATAGTGTCATTATATACTATATTTACACTGTTCAGTCTATATGACAGAATTTCACTTTCAGGTGAGCTAACCATTTTAAATATCGAAAGACAATACGCTAAGCTGGTCTCATACAAGCCGCATATGCAAAAATCACAGAATTATGGGTAATACTGAGGCCATGAACAAAAGCAGCTCTTCCTCTTCAACAGAAACAACTGCCAATCTAATCACCATAGACACCGAGGAAGACACGTCCCAGTAAATATTTAAAATAGGATTCGATTGAAATGAGTTTCTCAATGGACTATTTCTGAAAACCTACTTTTTTTAAACCTAAAAAGTGTAATAATTCAAGAAATGTATTGAGCTTTTATCAAATGCGTCATTTGACTGTAAATATTGCCAGTTCAGATTGGAGGCAGCGTCTACTTGTGTCTAGACGACTAGGGGTAATTTGCAAAAGTGGTGGTTACGGCTTCAAATGACAACAACATGACCTTAAAAAAACATGATCAACACACAAATGAGGAGAATGCACAAACTCACACAAACAGTTCCATGAAAACCCCAGCAGAAATGAGGATGAGAGGGGTATAAATATAGAGAGAAAAATACCTGGACAAAATATCGACATGATCGCTCCCTTTTCTGCAGCTGAAAACCAAAATAAAATGAGTCACTTTAGTAACAAGCATAACATTTGACACTTTTAGAAACACATTAGATACATTAAAGCATCATAAATTACATCCTATTTAAACTATTGAGAATGATCAACTGCTATGTGGAAAATAGCACATTAGAGCACCATAAGTTTTCCATTCTGGTCCAGACTGGCTTATGTTGGTTTGGTGCATCATGGAACAGAAAAGACTTAGCTGGTGAAGCTGGTTGACCATGGCAGTCTTGAATCCAAATTTCCATTCTATCCCAGAATGAAGCCAAAACTGAACGTGAGCATAGCCATGTCTAAGGGTGGGCTAGGAGGGGCTATCCCCCCTAGATTTTCCTTAAGTACCCCTGGCACTTCTGATGCCTCCGCCCTGACTGACAGCGAAATGATCAAGGGGCACTCTGACCCCCGGATTGACGGCGAAACGATCAATGTTGCAGCAAACTCCCAAAGGCTAAAGATTGAGTTCACTTTCCTGAGCATCTCCACATATCCCAATAGTAACGCTTCTTTTTCGATTCTTCAAATCTATTGTTATGTGCTTTTATTGCGAGCTATTGGTTAACATGAACCAATGTTAACGTTATGTTCCTAAACCAGGACTAGGAAAGCCTACTAGTAACCAACCAATTCAATGACTGGCAAGGTTTTGGAATTGTGAGGTGTCTGTTTTCATTAGATTTACGCTAGTTCTCTACATTGCTGAATCACTTTAGAGAGGGAATTCAACTGCAAGAGGATGTTATATAAATAAATAAATAAAAACAACAAATAATATCTAAGCATATGTTTTGAGAGCGGTGGTTGGTCTGCTTGTGCGTTCATACACAGTACATGTGCGCTCACGCGGTCTGTCAATCAAACGTGCGCTAACAATCTCACTTGAGTTAATTAACACGGCGCGAGTCTGTCCATTCTCTTGAATAGCTCATTAGAGATTAATACTTGTCATGACAACAGTATTTACAGGAAAAAATAACAGTTTTTCCTGCAGTGACGGCTGTTGAGATGCCTTCATTTGTCTTCAGCAGAAGAAAGTTATTCACATCTGTGATGGCATGAAGGTGAGAAAATGAGAGAATTTCCATTTTTAGATGAACTATCCTGCAACTAACATTCCAACATTCTTCCTATAAAAATGTTAACCTATAATTTTATATACAGTTGTGCTCAAATGTTTGCATACCCTGGCTGAAATTGTGAAATTTTGGCATTGAAATTTTGGCATCCGTTTATTTAAGGATAGTGATCATATGAAGCCATTTATTATCACATAGTTGTTTGGCTCCTTTTTAAATCATAATAACAAAAATCACCCAAATGGCCCTGATCAAAAGTTTAGATACCTTTGAATGTTTGGCCTTGTTACAGACACACGAGGTGACACACACAAGTTTAAATGGCAATTAAAGTTTAATTTCCCACACCTGTGGCTTTTTAAATTGCAATTAGTGTCTGTGTATAAATATTCAATGAGTTTGTTAGCTCTCACATGGATGCACTGAGCAGGCTAGATACTGAGCCATGGGGAGCAGAAAAGAACTGTCAAAAGACCTGCGTAACAAGGTAATGGAACTTTATAAAGATGGAAAAGGATATAAAAAGATATCCAAAGCCTTGAAAATGCCAGTCAGTACTGTTCAATCACTTATTAAGAAGTGGAAAATTCAGGGATCTCTTGATACCAAGCCAAGGTCAGGTAGACCAAGAAAGATTTTAGCCACAACTGCCAGAAGAATTGTTTGGGATACAAAGAAAAACCCAAAGGTAACCTCAGGAGAAATACAGGCTGCTCTGGAAAAAGACGGTGTGGTTGTTTCAAGGAGCGAAATTTCACAATTTCTGCCAAGGGTATGCAAACTTTTGAGCACAACTGTGTATACACACATACACACTTTCAAACGATTTAAATATTTAATTGCGATTAATTGCATATTTTTTGTAGTTAGACGTGATTAATCGCAATATCTTTATAAACATGAGTGGACAAAATATGCTTTATCCAGATGTATTTTTCAGTCATTCACACAAAACCTACCCCACCAACAGAGTTGAACAACAGAAAAGGAACAACTCTATTCAAATTATCCCTTTCGCACGTATATCTCTTCATATTATTTAACTGATCCCCCCAGTGTGATTTTATTTTCGACGGTTATTACATAATGCATCAAATTTTAAACTCCAGTGTGACGCATCAAGCTTGCCACGTGACACTGGGCAGTCACATGCCTGTTCACAGCTGACTCGTCTCGCTTGGAGCTGGAGGACAGAGTGTAGGTAAACGATGCAACCTAACTGGTTTAAAACATGTATAAACTATAATAAATGTTTTAACCAATGGTTTATAATGACATTAATTTCTTTTATTTCTGGGGCTTTGAATTTCGCTCCCACATGCAACTTTTCCACCAACTGGTGAGTACATTTTAAGTCTTTTTCGATTGAGAAGCTCCCAAAATTGTTTGCAAACACGTGTAGACCATGATAAACGCATGAATAATAGGTTTACGATCTGTATTTATCGTAGTTTACGTAATGGCTCGTGCTGTTCACTGCTTGTGTAATGTGGGCATATTGCACATACGTGATCTAATGTTTTATCATTTTCACTTTGATCAAATGCTGTTGTGTAAGGTATAGTCTATATTCTAATGCTAATATTAGGAATGGGTTGCAACTGAAAGTAGAATGATATGCAATTCATCAGCAATATACTCTAATGCGAAGGCAAAATGCTGTAAATACACATTTTACAAAACTGAGTCATGACTGAAATCGGGTCTCTTGGATTATGATCTGTCTCATGTCAGATGGGTTTGGCTCAACTATGCTCATATTCCAACAAACAGTGTGTGAAAATTGGCTGGACAATTTAAAAAAGTTTGAAGCCATTTTTGTTTTTGTTTCTGTGTTGGCATAGTTACTATGTTTGACATTTGTAATGCAGTATAGTCACACCGTTTCCTTCCATCACCATTAGATGCTCAAATGTGTTAGTATATAGGGAATATAGAGAAATAGCCACATGATGTCAAAAAAAGCATGTATCTTTGCTCTGTGAGAGACAAGAGATAAGTTCAGTATAAGCATTATCCTTAAAATGTGATTTTATCTAATTTCATCTCTTGATCTATGATATTTATATGCATTTGTTTATAGATGAAACTTTTTTTTTAAAATAAATATCAATATAATGAATAACAAATATTGTAATAAATACAAGCAACATAACCATAAAAGCTACTAAATAGCATTCATAACATTCAATGACATTGCATTTGTGGTAAACAAAAGCCCACAATGCACACATTTCATAGATAATAAACCAATTACAAGGAAAAATACACAATTTACAATAAATAACAATGGAAATATAACAATAACTAATACAAATGTCATAATAACAAATATTAATTAAACATTTGCTTATTTTATTTCACAGTTCTCAGTAATGCTCCAGTGTGTGGTACTCCTCAAAACATGGGCTAACACACAAGGGAGTGTTGCATGGCACACACATGAATTTGGGGAGGTGCCTCTGCTTTGTCCAGCGAGTGCTGGATAGGTAGACCTTCCAATGCCGCCTGGTCCTACTGCCCTGGGAAGCTGTCTGACGGACTTCGGAGGGGAAATGCCTAGCTGTCAGATGCAGTGGAGTGTCCAAGGCAGAGCGGCCCACTTTGGATGGACACCGAGGTGTTAAGAAGGTGAACATCCCTCTTGTCATGCCATTTCACTGCCAGTTGTGTTCCATTTTCTTTACATTCAACCTGGCCCTTTGTTATTTTGCAGGTGAATGTTGGCATTCCCTTCCTGTTGGCTCGTACAGTCCCACAAGCTTCTGTGTCCAGGGACAGGTGGTGCTGGAACAGTGTGGGACTACTGTACCATTTGTCCACGAACACGATGTGACCCTTTTTCAAGTATGGGGCCAGTAATATCATGACAACAGACCCAGAGATTCCAAGGCCTTCATAGTGCTGGATGTCGGTGGTGGATCCTGTGTATATGATCATGTCCTGCATGTAACCGGTGAGCACATCACATAACACAAAAAAAATTGACCCCAAATCCATGGTGTTTAGTTGGTATGAACTGCCGAATTGCCAGCCTACCCTTGAATTTCACCAGCGACTCATCGACACACAGATCCTTGTAGGGCACAAAGATGTGACAAAAGGATGAAGTGAAAGCAGTGAATATGTGTCTGATTTTTTGCAGGGGGTCATTGATGTTTGCCATTGCATTGTTGGAGAAGTGTAGGCAGTGGAGGAGCAGAAGGAAGCAGTCCAGAGAAAACAAAGACCCGAAAGATGGTGTCAAGAGCATGGGGTCTGTACTCCAATTTCCATTAGGAGCACTGCCACCAGGAATGTGAACATTTCATGAGCATTTGTTGGAACTCACTTTGCAATCTTTGGTGTTTTCTCCTGCTGCTCTGAGGCATAGCGGATTGTTTCCTCAACAATTTCCTCAATTACTTCCTCAGCAAGGAACATCTGAAAACATCGGACTTCACTGGGGAATTCTGGAGGGTTTTGCACGCCGCACGTCCGGTCATCAAAAGCAACCCAAGGTCCAGGAGGGTTAAAATTGCTGGTAGCACACCAGCAGGAAGAGCTTACCTCCTCCACCTCCCTTGGTGTTGTGTGTGCAGGCGTAGGAGCAGTGGCTGAGGCATCTTCATCCTCAGCGTCAAGGGCTTGGAGGTTGGGGGGCATCTCCTCATCTGTGTCACTTCTCTCATTGTCAAAATCTCCCTCCTATTTCTCTGATCTCCTCATCCGTAAATTGTTTTCTTTTTAAAGCAGACATCTTTTTCTGTGGCAATTGTGTAAATAAAACTGTAAATAAATCAAATTAACTCAAGTTGTGTGTGTAAAATAGATGATGAGCTCCAATGCGAGTCTAAGGTAAAAGTGACGTGCCGTGATGTCAGTTGTCACCGGGGGAAAGGGAAGACTAGTGATAGGCTATGGCCATATTTTTTTTTAAACTTTTTTTAACTGTAGTGCAGGCCTGTCTGATAATATGTATACAGATTCACAAATAAAAATAATTAACAACATAATGTTTCATGTGAATATAATGTAACATTGTTTTTCTCGCTGTTGTCATAGACACGAGTGTGTAGATATGCCTGAAATAATAGCATATCATGAACATACTGAAGTATTCGCTACTTTTTAGAAGTTACTACACTGTGAATTCCTCATGTTTAGACAGTTTAGGATATTGCATTACATGTAGATCTTTTTTATGGAAACACAAGGTACGCATTCTGATTAGCGCGTAACTTAGTTCAAGTTCACTTGTCCATTCACTTTTTTGTCAGTGCAGATGTCAGTTATAGTATGCCAAAGAATATATCTAAGAAATCTCACATATGTGTGGTGAACCATTGGACCAGATGACATTCCATGAGCTAGTTTATGGCAGAGCCCCTCTCTAACTGTCAAGGTAAAGAAGAGTGTCTCCATTTTGTTTGGATCATGGCAGGACCAACACAAACAAATGCCAAGCAAAACCATCAGATAAACTGCTTGGACAACTACCAGATACTTCAGAAGGTAAGGCCCCAGACCTTCCAACATGTTGGAAAAGACTTCTCACTGGTCCATGAGTGGTTTCTTAGCAACATCTTAAACCCCCATCCTAAGGTCTGACCTATGTCCAGAGTTGAGATAAAGACCATAAATATCTTCAAGACCTCTCGAAGCAGCATTAACTTTCCATGTGGCATAAGTTGAAACAAAGAATCCACAAAGACAAATCTTTACACACAAACTTTTAATCCTAACATGGACACCAACTGCAGCACACCCACTCCATGTTTATTCACAGAAATGTTTATGTAAATTGCAGTTGTCCAATTAGCACAATAGTTCACACAAACTGAACTATGGTGGTATAAATTAATGCATACATAATATTTAATCTTTCAATATCATGTTTGGTCTTTATATCTTCAGAAAAATGGCAAGAGTATTTTTGAACAGGCTTCGAAAAGGAACAATGCATAGATGAGACATTAAAACATTGTTCTAACTATGTACTTTAAAATATGCAAACATTCCAAACAGAGAAGGGAGGGTGAACCACACTGTGTGGGCCCCCTCCAATCTCAGCAGCCAATCATAACCCTGAAACAAGAAGTGCCAAACTGAAATCTCCTCATCAGGAAGGTATAAAACTATCCTCCAGATGACCACACCTTTGTTCCGAGTTCCCGGCTGTTCAAGTTTGGGAGCAATAACAGAATAATAATCAAAGTCCCGAGTCCTTGTCCAGAGGGTCATTAACAGGATACACTTCTAAAACACGTCTTCATTCTGTGTTCTCAGCTGTTTGAGTTCGGGAGCAATAACAGAATAATAATGAACATTCTGAATCTCTGGTCTGCATGGTAGGAGATGTAACAGAATACAAACCATCCAACATGCTAAGTCTCACTCCATGAGAGAGAGGATAACAGATCATCCAACATTCTTAGTCTCCATCCGAGAGACAGCAGAAGATCGACCAAGTACCAAGTCTCACTTTAAGAGACTATTGCAACGCCAAGTTCGGAATCCCTATACCAGGGAGATAACTACAGCAATAGCTCTGGTCAGCAAACCTTCTCTTCAAGTTTCGTGCATCTGTGTATTCCAGATGAAAAAAACTGCACCGACCTAAGGGCTGTATATCTGCGTGTTCCAGATTGCAAGAACCCCCTTGGTGCTTCCAGGAGATCGGCATTCCTCAGCTCCATCGTGTCCAAGGCTGTTGAAACGGAATCCAGCTCCTTCCCCACTGTAACATGTCCCTGAGTCCCAGTGGAAGACATCGCTATCACCGAGCTCATCGATCGATCAAGGAGAATTTAAATATCACTACTAAACCTCTTTCCAGAGACCTTGGCATTAGTGTATACTATCAGTTTATGCTTTTCTAATGTTTTTAGATTGCATAAACTGCGTATCAAATGTCTAGCAAATAAATGTTATTTGTTTAAATACAAATAAGGTTTTCATCTTATTAATTAACAGAGAAACAGCAATTTATCTTTCCATAAGATAACAGTCATACTTTGCCATTGCTACATCCAATCCAAACACTTACATCTTTCCATCCTATGCTAATTATTTACCTATTCATTTATGTTTTCTTTTAGCATATTAGTATCGTTTTGTTAGTTATTCTTGTTTATCTTTTTGAAAATAAAACTCACTTTATTAAATGTGTGTTCCTTGTGTTGATGATACAGAAGAGCTCTAAATTTTAGGCCAAATTGTATGAATCCTTCAGATTAACATATTTACATATTTCTTTTACTGTTAAGGTGAAACTCCTTAGCTGGTGCCCCGAGGATGGAGGAAGGGGTCATCTGATATTAATAATCACACACACACATACACCTTAAGTGAAGTGTGATCAAAAATCACCATATATTTGGTGTCTTGTGTGAGGCCCAGTTCATTTCAGTTGGTGCCAAGGTGATTCACACTACCTATATATGTGTTTGAGTGAGGTAATTAACCTGTTAGTAAAGATCTTGAGGAAGGGCGAAGTAGTCTTCGAGGGCATGCAAATGCAATCTGGAATTTGGCCTTTGCTCTATAACAGAATGCAAATGCAGTTAACGGCAGGCATTTTCAGAAGCACCTGCCGCAGATTACAGCGTGCTCATGCAGCTGAGCCCATTACGGTCACTCTTTAGCGGTTCACGTTAGTGATCCTTTAGCTTTCATGATCCTTAGAGTGACTTGATCTTGCCCTTCACCGTCTCAATCCCCTCTGTCAGTTGCTAAACCCACTGTCGTGCTATCAAAGGAATCTATCAGTCAGTTTTATTTGGCTGCCATTCGGTGGAGTGTGTCGAGAGGATGGTGTCCTGAGCGGGTGTGATGGAGGTGTCGTGTAAGACAATGCAGTTGCAGCCCATGAAGAGTGTTGTAAATCACTTATGAGGTTACATTTCGGTTAGGCTTCTGACTTAGTAGAAGAGCAGTGAGGCAGCTCACTAGAGTTTGGAACAGAGTCTTTGACTTTATATGAGATACAATCAATGGTCTCTGCATTGATGTCATTTCAGTCTCGAGCAACACCTCTACATTCGCAGCAGCTCAAATCTACAGCTGTGAAATTTAAAGGCGAGTTCAGTTGAAAATAACCACTGAACCCTGTTAGTTTAATTAGTATGACAGCTGTGGAGAGTGTGATGGCCTATGTCAGAGCATGTGACTGTCACAGTCCCGTTTAGGAAACTTTCGCTGGTGAGCGTTCGCCTGGCTGCTGGTGGAAAGTGAAGTCTGCAGAAGCGTGGGTGGAAACAAAGTGTGAATTTTGCAGAAGACACGTGGAACATAGGTGTTTATGTTCAACTGTTGGGCATCTTACTCACAGAAATTACAGTCTAACAATTTTAAAAACCATCCCCAGGTTACTTAATTTTAATTGCATATCTGTAGAGTTATTCTACATACATCAGGAGAAACTTAGGCCAGTGTTGAGAATGCAAGTTTATTCAGGGTGTAAAATTAATTTGGTGGGTGAACTGAGACCATTAACCAAACATTTTTACCGTCCATGAAACATTAAAGAGTCCCAATTACGCTTTTTGGGATTTTACCTTTCCTTTAGTGTGTAATATAGCTGTTTGTGCATGTAAAAGGTCTGCAAAGTTACAAAGCACAAAGTCAATGCCAAAGGGTTTTACTCACTGTTTCCCACAGAAAACACTCCTCCTGAACTGCCTGAAAAGCCTGGTTTGCAGTCCAGCCATTACTTCTGTGACTTAGGTATGTCAGTATGTAACAAATTTGTTTAATGCCCGCCTAAGGGCTACTTTAAGCTGAAACTCGGTTATGGTAAGGGCCGTTGACCAGTCACAACAGACTGGGCCAGCTGACCAATCAGAGCAGACTGAGCTTTTCGGAAAGGGGGGCTTTAAAGAGACAGGAACTAAAACAGAGCGTTTCAGACAGAGGGTGAAAAGAGGTGCTGCAGCAATGTACAATATGATAAAAATAATGTGTTTTTTGAACATTAAAGCATGTTAACCTATTCTAGTAGACCCCCAAAATAAAATTATGAAGCTGTAAATGAGGACAATATGGGCTCTTTAATACTTCTAAGCAAAAAAGTGAAGACGCACAAGTCGTGACCGACATTTTCTTATGTGTTGGGCAGTAGTGTTGTCAAGGGCATATGCAGGCATACGCCGTATGCTCACCTATCTTTCTTGGGATTTTGCATATGCCTACCTGAAATAAGTGGTGATACGTATGGCCAGACATTATTTAGCAGAGATGGGCCACTTCTATTTAAATGAATGGGAGAAATTGGAACGCTCAAAGAGCCCTGAGCGCCCAACAGTCAACGGATTTAGAAAGGAAGTCCCGCCTTACAATTAAAAGGGCCAATCACCTTTTAGATACAGACTGTCAATCAACTCAAGAACACACGTGCATTAGCTATACAAGCTGGGACAATTGTGTTTTTTAGCGCAATATGAGGTAAAGAATCACAATTCATGATATCAGTATTGTCAGATTTTATTGCTTGTTTGAAATATGTTCTTTGATCGTAATCTTGACCAACTGTTTGGTCATATGTGCTGTATAAAAATGTAAATAAGGGAATTTTAGAGACCGGGTGCATGTTTATTTTTATTTATTTATTTATTTTTTATCATAAATTCACAGTATGCCCACCTCTTCAGACACTACTACACCACTGGTGTTGGGTAAGGTACTCAAAATAAGAAATCCACTACAGACAGCTCATTACTTCCCTAAAATACTTTACTGATTACATCATCGAAAAAGTGGACATTGCTAATTACTTATAAGTTACTTTCTAAAACACTTTTCATAGAAAACTTTGTTTTTCCGTTCAAGAAATTATCAAATCCAACACATAGTGAACATTGCACTGAATACACACTGTGAGTTTCAAACGTTCATTTGATAACGCTGGCATCTCTGATCTAGCCATATGTGTATGATAAGAAAGTCAAATTGCAGGCAGGTCTAGAGAAAATAACATCAAATGGACCTCTTTAACTCCACTGAAACTTTAATAACAGCGGTGATTATTCATGCTGCAGAATAAGAGAGCCTCAGGATAGCGAGAGTTTTTCTTTGCCCGAGCAAAATGTTGTTTTTTTAAACTGACTCCCGAGAGCGAAGATGAACATGGGTGATCATTCAACCTGACAAACACGGACATCATTAAAAAAAAACACCCACTGCTCTCCTACTTCCTGCTTTACATACTGTCTGCAAGAAAGAG